>NW_008355812.1:772475-858075 GCF_000622305.1 Nannospalax galili
TCTTTGTTGACTTGGGTTTGCTCTTTCCTTCTTTTGGTTAACTGGGCTAAGGGTCTGTCTTTCTTATGTAGCTTTTCAAAGAACCAGCTCTTAGATTCATTGATTCTTTGTATTGTTTTGTTTCTATTTCATTAATTTCTGCTCTGATTTTTGTTATTTATTCTCTTCTGCTGGGTTTGGGTTTCATTTTTCTTGCCTTTCCAGTGCCTTGAGTTGCAGTGGTAGGTCATTTATTTGGACTGTTTCCAATTTTTTAATATAGGCATTTAGAGCTATAAACCTACCTCTTAGGACTGGTTTTAATGTGTCCAAGAGGGTTGTGTTGTGTTATATTGTCCTTTTTGTTGAATTCCAGGAATTCTTTTATTTCGTTGAATTCCAGGAATTCTTTTATTTGTTGAATTCCAGGAATTCTTTTATTTGTTGAATTCCAGGAATTCTTTTATTGGTTGAATTTCAGGAATTCTTTTATTTCTTTAATTTCTCCTTTTACCCATTCATTGTTTAGGAGTGTGATGTTCAATCACTAGGAGTTCGAGTAGTGACTAGGGCTTTGTCCAGTTTTGAGCTCTGAGCTGCTACCCTGATGGAGGTCCGGACCCACCCTCTCAGGCTATCCGCTAGGATCTCAGCCTTAGCCTACCAAAGCCAGATCTGCCCTTGGGGCCTTGGGAGGGACCTCACAAAATCCCAGGTAGAGGCATGGTATGGCACAATTAGGGAAAGCTTACCACTATGTGCAGGCAGGATCTGGGGACTGTAAGGCTGTCAGGCTGTCCCCTGGGTTCTCAGGCCCCCTGGTAGTTGGAGGCCAGCGGGAGGCCAGAATCCCGCACTGTCTGGTGCGCTGCTGAGCTCCAAGCAGTTACCCTGATGGAGGCGGTCCCAGCCCCAAAATTTAAAAACTCTTGGTGGAAAGAAATGGGATATTTTGTGGGCAGTTTTTGTTGTTTTAAACCATTGTTACAACATTGGGAGCAAGAGTAACTTATCAACAAGACTGGCCTGAGTCCCATAAATAAGATAACAGCATTTGCCCTGAGCCTGTTTCTCACAGCTGGGGCTGGCCTAGAGCTGGGCACATCTGCTTCCTACCCTGGCTGGGAGTAGGTCAAGTGAGGTTACAGTTTTGTGTGTGTATGTTTTATATTTTGTTTTCACTTTGAATGTCCTAGGCTGGCCTTGAACCTGAAGCAGTATTTCTGCCTCGGTCTTCTAAGTGTTTGGTATTACAAAAATGTGCCACCATACCCAGCTCAAGTAAAGTTTTGAGGGGATTGAAAACCTCATAGTCAGCAGATGTGTTACCTGGGGGTCAGTTTTATAATTTACTGCTGTCTTTCTGATAAATGTAAAATAGACTCTTTAGAGGCAAGTACAGTGTTAGGTCTACAGACATGGAAGAATGCGCCTTTCCAGAAATGAGGAAGATGTTTCTCATAAGTGTACTTCAATTGTAAACATGTATTCATAAAGAACGGGCTTTTTCAGGAACACCTCAGCTTCTCATTTTTTAGAGTTGTCAGCAGTCTCAGTGTAGACTTTCTCATCAATAGCAGTACATTTACTAGGTCAAGGTATGGATGTGATGTGGGACAAAGAGGGTGCAGCAAGGTGCAGTCACAAGAGCGTGTAGTTGAGCATCTCTGTAAATTTGGTCAAGTCTTCTCTGGTTTTGTCACGAGCTGCAGCAGGTTGGGGTCAGTGATCAGGGAAGCATCAGTGTCTCCACTTGAATTGACCCTCCTCCAGGTTCTGGCTTGTTGCTTACAGATACAACAGATAAAAGCTGGGGAAAGCAAACTATGTCTGGAGTTACATGGAGGCTCCTTGGGAAAGTAGAAGGCCCTAAAATCCTTTCTTTGGTGTGTGTGTGTATATGTGTGTATCTGTGTTTGTGTGTGTGTGAATGTGGAGGCCTGAAGTTGATGTCGGGTATCTCTGTCGATCATGCTTCACTTCATCAAAGCAGGGTCTCGCTGAACCCATTTCCAGCTAGTTGAGCTGGCCAGCTTGCCCCTGTCTCTGCCTCCCCAGTGCTAGGATTATACATGAGCTGGGTTGGGAATCCAAACTCTGGTCCTCAAGCTTGTGCAGCAAGCACTTTATTTAAACACCGAGCACCCCCTCAGCCCCTGAAATACTTTTCCTGAGCTGGGCATGGTGGTACACGCCTTTAATCCCAGCACTGGGGAGGCAGAGGCAGAAGGATCTCTGTGAGTTCAAGGCCAGCCTGGTCTACAGAGTGAGTTCCAGGACAGCTGGGGCTACAGAGAGACCCTGTCTCAAAAAGACCCCACCAAAAAAACTTTTCCTACTTAGCCCTGGAGTAAGGCAGAGGGTACCCTGTCTTATGCCAAGGAAGGTCAAATAAAACATTGTTTCTTTTTTTCTTGTTGTTTTTGTCTTTTTGAGATGGGATCTCCCTGTAGCCCTAGCTGGCCTGGAACTCACTGTGTAAAACAGGTTGGCCTTGAATGATTTTTTGTTTTTAAATTAAGATTTGTTTTTGGTTTTGTTTTGTTTTTTGGTATTTTTGAGACAGGGTTTCCCTGTAGCCCCATCTGTCCTGTAACTCACTATGTAGACCAGGCTGGCCTTGAACTTTAGTGCTGGGATTAAAGGCATCCACCACCATGCCCAGCTAAGATTTGTTTTTATTTTGTTATTTATATGTGTATGTGTATATGTATGTGCATGTGCCCTTGGATGCCAGAACAGGGAGGGTGTCAGATCCCCTGGAACTGGAGTTATAGGCTATTGTGAGCTGCCTGATGTGGGTGTGGGTGTGGGTGGCAGGACCCAAA
Source organism: Nannospalax galili (assembly GCF_000622305.1). Taxonomy (NCBI): domain Eukaryota; kingdom Metazoa; phylum Chordata; class Mammalia; order Rodentia; family Spalacidae; genus Nannospalax; species Nannospalax galili. Next base: position 775,283 of record NW_008355812.1, read on the forward strand.
CTGGAGTCCTTTGTAAGAGCAGCAAGTGCTCTTAACCACTGAGCCGTCTCCCTAGCCCCTGATTCCTGTTTTAGTGAGAGATGACTTCTCAGTCCCATTTTCTTGCAGTTAGGTCCCCTGTGAAGGTGGCAGAGCAGATGTGTGACTTGAGGGGAAGATGTGTGTACTGTGTTCCAGAGACCTGGGTGTGGGGCCTAGGGACACGTCTTCCTGTAGGCATAAGAACGTGTAAGGGCTGCTTCTCACCTTCTGTAACTTATAGCTCCGGTCACCAGTCAGGCTAGCAGACCTGCTCCAGGTAAGCAAGCCGGCCTCGCCTGACCTGGTTCACATGAGCTCAGGGTGGCCTACCCATTGGGCAGGGTCAGATAACTCCATTCCTGGGCGTTTCCTCATCCCTCTCCTTACTTCTCAGGCCTTGAGTCAGTCTGATGCTGAATTCCAGCTGACAGGTTTATAGCCATTGCTTCAGCTGTTAGCCATATCTGCTGTATTCAGTCCATCACCTTCGCAGTCTTGAGTAAAACAAAGGCACTCCTGAGTTCTGGGACCGATCTTATTCTTGAACATGGTTAGACTATCAGATCCTAGTAGTTAGCAGTGCCTCTTGAGTCCCTCTGGTTTTTTAATACTAGGTAGACATTATTTATCTCTCCTCTCTCTGTCTCTGTCTAACCCTTCCTCTACTCTCTCCCCCTTTAAAGTATCTCTATTTTCCCCATTTCTTCCTTGATAATTTCTGTCTGCTCTGGTCCCACCTCTCTTGAGCTCCTTCTTACCCTTTATTCCCATAGTTCCTTGTACAGCCCTCCTTCTCCCTCTCCCATTTAAATACCCTCTTTTTACCCACTTCTCTCTTAGTGACATCCGTCTCCTACCGTTGTTCTCTCTCAGATTCCTTCTTTTCCTTTACTGCCCTGGTTCCTTTCCATTTTCCTGGTTCCTGCAGTTACATCATGATACATACTCACATATAAGGGTGCTAGGATCCGCAAATGAGGGAGAACATATGTCGTTTGTTTTTCTGAGTCTGTGTTACTTCACATAGTATAACAATTTCTAGTTCCATCCATTTACCTGCAAATTTCATGATTTCATCTTTCTTGACTGCTGAGTAGAACTCTGATTATATAAATGCATCATGTTTTCGTTATCCGTGTCAGTTGAGGGACATTTAGGTTGCTTCCATCTCTTAGCACCACACCAAGGACAGGTTCAGGCACTCTCAGGCAATCTGGAAAGGTCTCCTGTAAATCTTTTTAGAGAATGTTTTTCGCATTTGTTAATTGAGGAGGGGAGCATGTATGTGCCGCGGAGCAAGCGTGGAGGTCAGAGGACAGTCTGTGGGAATCACTTCTCTTCTTCCACCATGTGAGTTCCAGGGATCCAACTCAGGTGTCTTTACCCTCTGAGCCATCCTGCCAGCCCTAGAGCCTATGTGTCTTAGAGTGAGTTCATGTTACATAATTCAGAACATTTTATGGTGTTGCTTGAAAAATGACTAAGAGATAAAGAGTAAAAAGTAGGAGGGAGCATTCCTTCCTGAAGACCATGCCAGCTGATAGTCGGCAGGCTTCTCCTTGATCCAGCACTGATGAGGAGGGGTGTTTGAGGAGTGTGGTACATGCTTTACAGTCCCAGTCATCCTAATTTCCCTTTTTAGCTAATTAAATTAAAACTGTCTTCACACAGTTCAATGATTTTAGCATGGTGAATTCTTTGTACTCCTACCAGGAATCTATGATTATGAGAGAAAACCCAGGCCAGTGTGGTTGATGCACAAGTAGTGGTAAAACAAACAAGGCCTGTCACGTGATGTGATGCAGCTGCTATTGTGAGCACCCGTCCTCCATTCCCCATAGCTCAGTCCTCAGCTATCCGATGTTACCCCGTTCTGTAGGAGGAAATATTCAGGTACAAGAACACACAGTTGATAAATTTTGGCACACTTCATTTAACACCGAGGGCTAGCCTCAGTGGAGCCTTATCCAGGGCCTTGACTGGCCTTGACTGCCCATTCCAGCCTTGAGCTTGCCTTCTCCACTGCTTTCATTATCAAGAATGAGTCCTCCATCCAGTGCTGGTGAAGACTCATACCCTTTTCTGCATGTGTCCACACAGTGAGCAGGCTTCTTCGTGGGTCAGTCTGGTCATGGGGCTGCCCTGACCTGGCTTCTTTGGATTAGAAGGTGTTGGTGGTAGGGCTGCATGCACTTGGATCAACAGGGCCTAGGACCTGGAGAGGATGATTGATTGATTAGAGTGCTGACCCATGAGAGAGAACCCTCTTTCCTTTTGTCCTGTGAAGCAGTGCTTTCTTTGTATGAGTTCTTCCTAAATATTTGGATATATTCTGTTTCTACTGTATTTTAACACCAGTAAAATGCTAGCGTTACCTGCTCTGTCTTCTGGAAGTCTAACCCTCGCAGGCTTCCTCCAGCCTGTTCTTTCATGATGTCTCCTGTCTAGCGTAGCTTTGGCTGTTCCTGGGCTGTTGAGGCTTTTTCTCAGATCCCAGGCCTCTCAGAACTATTCCAGATAAGGAACGGTTGTGAATGCCTTCCAAGAATAATTGATTTCATTTGCTTAAACTTTGTATTAAGGTATATCTTGGTAAATACGTACAGAAAAATGTACAACTTGGCAAATTTGTTTAAAGATCAAGTCTATGTAACTACACCCCCCAAAAAAATAGACATTCCTGGCAACTCTGAAGCCTCCTCAGCTCAGAATTCCTCGTTTCGCTCACCCCTCCTTCTCCCTCTAGCTTTTTCTCTGGCCTGAGATGACTCCAGCTCCTTGCTTCCTTTGTGATTTTACAGGGCCACTTTCTTCTCTTGTCCTAGGCCTAGGTGGCACATTTCCCTGGGGAGGAAGCAGCTTCCACGTCAGCCCCTGTGTTGAACCTGCCTCTGCCTGGCCTGTTAAGGCAGGCGCCTCCAGATCTCTTGACACTTTAAGCAGGGGTGTAGGTTTGGTTTGGGTTTGTCTTTTATCTCACTTTTTTAGTTAATCCGGGCAGGACAGCTGTTCTACCACCGTTCCCCCCCTCCCCATAATGCTAAGGATTAAACTCAGGGCCTCCTGCATGCTAGGCAAGCATCCCGTATTGAGGCCCATCCCAGCCATGGCCCTTGCCTGAAGAGGCTGTTCACTGCTTTGTTTTAGCCTCAATCTTAACCTGACTCGCCATACTTAAAATTCATCACATTTTGGGTTCTGTTTACAACACTGTTACTACCTAAAGTTATATGACTGCTTGTGGCTGATCGTTTTATTATTTTATTAATTTGTAAGTCTCCCTTGCTGAATATACAGTATGAAGTTTTGGAACCTTATCCGCCATGGTTTCTGGTCCTTGGGACATCTGCTTCTGGGATCTGTATGAAATAGGCAACTGCTTCTTTCTCAGGCCTATGGCTTGTGAATAGGGAGGGGAGTATGGTAGAAGTGAGTGCAGCCCACTAGGAGGCTCAGTGTGTTTAGGGTAGTGTACTCAGTGCACATTACACTTAGAGTGCTTTCAAACTCTGATGGGTTTTCAGGGTTCGACCTGTATGAGATGAGGAGCGTCTGGACTGTTTCCTCAGCAAGTCTTCACTTGGCAGACATCCGATGCCTTCTACATGACAAGCTTTCCTTACTCTTTCCTTAATTTTCCTAATCCTTAAAGCTTCTCAGATCAGCATATGACAACCCAAAGAAGGAAGCCAGGTGTGTCTTCTAGAAATTTCTCCAGCTCTGGAAATTTCCCAAAATGTGTACGTGGCAGTGTTCATACTGACTCTGATAAGTGATAAGCTGCTCTGCTGGTGGGTCTAGCATAGAATGCACACAGGGGCTGGAGAGATGACTCAGTGGTTAAGAACGCTGGCTGCTCTTGTAGAGGACCCTGGCTCAATTCCCAGCATCTGCATGGCGGCTAACATCCATAGTTACAGTTGCAGGATCCAATGCCTCCGTAGGCATTGCACGACATGGGTGCACTTAACATACATGCAGGCAATATGCTAATAAACAAAATAAAAATAATAAAAATTTTTAAAAAAGAGTGTACATGGGATCATTCTTGAAGAGTTGAGCTGGAAGTTGGGGAGGAGTTAGAGAACCATTGGCTATAACCAGGTTCTTCTCATAGAACCTTAATAGGCTGGGGTTGTGGCTCAGCTGGTCGATGCTTGCTAACATGCATGAGGCTCTCAGTTCAGTCCCCAGAATGCCTGCAATCCCAGTACTTGGGAGGTAGAAGCAGGAAGGTCAGTAGTTCAAGGTGATTCTCTGCTACATAGCAAGTTCCAGACCAACCTGCCCTACATGAGATTCTGTGTCAACCAAAATAATAATAATGACAGTAAATAATAATAGAACCTTGAATTTCATTCCAATCAACTGTCAGATCATATCATATCCTCTTTTTCTTTTTCCACTTTTGAGGACTCCCCCCCCACCCCGTTTACTCTCAGTGTCACATAGTTAAGAACATGGGCTGGGGTGTCTTGGGACCTAGATTCCAACTCCCCCTCTTTCACTTTCTAGCTTTCTTGAGTTGGCATTTCTGCCTGTCTCTTTTAAGGTGCATACCTCCTGTGCCTCATGACATGACTGAGGATCAGAGGTTCGTTCTTTGGCCTTGTTTATCAAGCTGCCATAGGTACAACACAGTGAACGCTCTGGAGCACTGATGCCCTCTGCTGTGGTGACTGCTGTCGAGGGGGCAGGTAGCGATCTCCCTCTCTTCCCAGGTAGGAGGCGCATTGTGAGACGCAGCAGTGAGCTGCCGCACTGCATTGTCAGCATCTTCCAGGACAGTCTTAATAGGAAATATTTGGCCTTGCCATGTATTTTATGGGCTTACCAGACTTGGTCACTGTGACGTTTCTGGATGTGATTGCTGCCTGTGACACACAGTTTACCTCTTGAAAAGGTCTATCTTTAGACTAAGGATCAATTCTGGGGGCTGCCATATTTGTCTTGCCCTCAGACTGCTAGGACTGACTTTGAATAATCCAATCAGCTTTGATTCCTGTGAAGATTGGTTAGATTGAAAGCTGCTACTCTTCAGCGGTGGTCATTTTGTGAGCTCTTTTAGGGAAATTGAGTTTTTATGTATAAGGAGTACAAGTGTGAGGCCAGGCAGCATCAGTACTGACGGTCATGGCTCACCTCAAGTCCGCACTGCCCTGGACACCATATTGACATTTTCAGACAAGGTCTCGTGTACCCCAGGCTAACTTTGAATTCACTGTGTAACTAAGGATGGCCTTGACCTGATTCTCCTGCCTCCATCTCACAAGTGCCGAGAATGCAGCTGTGTGCTTCCACGTGTCCAGTTTATGTGCTGGGGATCGAACCTGTGGTTTCCTGAATGCAAGGCAAACACTACCCACCGAACCACGTCTCCAGCTCCTTCATTTACATATTTGGTAGGAAATCTTTTCATGAAACAAAAAAGTTTTGACTACATTTTAAAGATTCAATTTCTTTTTTTTTTTTGGTCTTTTTTGAAACAGAGTCTCCCTGTAGCCCCAGCTGTCATGGAACGCACTATGTAGACCAGGCTGGCCTTGAACTCACAGAGATCCGCCTGCCTCTGCCTCCTGAGTGCTGGGATTAAAGGCGTATGCTACCACGCCCAGCTAAAGATCCAATTTCTACTTTTACTCAAACTTGATAGCCCAGTACACCCCTCTACGTAGCTGGCAAAGTATTGAGCCCAGAGACAACTAAAGATGGGTCTCTAAGAGGCACTTGACAGTTTGTGGATCAGTAAAATCCCGGGTTGGGCAGAGTGTGGGGACAGGAAGTGCAGGTGCCCACAGGTGGGCCCAGGATGGTGGCGAGGGAGAGATTGAGCTGTGAGCCGAGAGGCAAGCAGGAAAAGATGCCGAAGAGCCTGCTGTGTTCTGTGTTGTAGTTCAGCCCTGGAGAAGAGGAGGCAGGCTCTTTACTTGTCTTGCACAGAGCGGCATGGTAGTGAGGTTGCAGACTTGGGCTGCCAAATTCAGGAAGGCCGGTGAGGAGACATTTATTGGTGGGAGACTGTGAGGCAGAAGTGGATGGTTTGTTGGTTGGAGCTCCCCGTGTCCTCTAGAGGCAAGTAGCAGTTTCTTTAAGCTGAGATGAGGCCAAAATGTTAGTGGAGTTATCAGACATCTTTCCTTAAGCCTGGCTTATGTTTTAATGGCACACTTTCACAAGCAACTAAAAAGTTTGATCTAAACAGCCTTGAGAGGAAAAGCCTGACGTAGTAGCTGATCCAGAAGCAGGGCTGGACCGACTTGGTGTGTTGGAGCCACAGTGCCACGGGGGCTTCTGTTCTGCCCCTCTTGCTACCTTCTTCTTTCAACTTGGTTTTGCACTAGTGCCTTACGGGGTAGGGACTGGTGACAGAGGGGGTGTTCCTGGCATCATATTCTCATGCTGCCCCAAACCCTGAAGTGCTGATTTCTGACTGGTCTCATGTCTCTGAGCAGAACCTTGAGGCCCAGAAAATGAGCCTTGCTGCTTTGCACTCAGCTGTTAGGGACTGAAGTGTGTGGAAGTGTGTGTGTTGGGGGTTAGCATTGGTCTTGCTCAGATGCACTGGGCTTCTGTTCTTCAGGAGGCTGTTAACAGGAGAGATGTGGGAGACGGGTGGGTGCATGCAGCAGACATAGTCACCAGAATATTAGAATATTGTGTTCTTTCTCTTCCTGCAATTCCCAATCTTTTTTTTTTTTTAATTTTTATTTTATGTGTATGAGTGTTATGCCTGCATGTAGTAAGTGCACCAGTGTCGTGCAATGCCCGAGGAGGTCAGAAGAGGCCCTCGGATCCCCTGGAACTGGAGTTATGGACAGTTGTTAGCTGCCATGTGGGTGCTGGAATTCAAACCTGTGTCTTCTGCAAGAACAAAGTGTTCTTAACCACTGAGCCTTCTCTCCAGCCCCCCAATCTCCTTTTTGATAGACTACAGCATAAGGAAGTCAATCAAAACACTAACCTTACATTACCTCACAGTGCTTAGAAAAGCACCTGGTAATAAGTAGACTGTCACGGGGGGCCTTTGCCTCCTCTGCTACTTGATCATTGTGTGCATTACACAGTAGGACTTTCAAAAACATGCTTGATTTTACTCAGTTTTTTTGAGTAACTACTTGCAAGGCACATGCCTATTAATTTATGTTTATGAACCAGTGTATTATAGAAGACCAAAAAGATAATTACATATCAGTCAGCCTTCTGTTGCTGTGACAAAAACCTGAGGAAAAACCTGAAAGAGATTATTTAGGCTCACAGTTTGAGAGGTTTCAGTCCATGGTGTGTGGGGTGTTTTTTTTTTTTTTTTTTTTGGTCTTTTTGAGACAGGGTCTCCCTGTAGCCCCAGCTGGCCTTGAATTCACTATGTAGACCACGCTGGCCTTGAATTCACAGAGATTCGCCTGACTCTGCCTCCCGAGTGCTGGGATTAAAGGTGTGTGCCACCACACCCGGCTACAGTAGGTGTTTTGTATATAGCTGTTGTTACTGGTTTGACAATATTTTTCAATGAATTCAGCATAAAATTTGCACAGAGAAACAGCTCTTTGCATGCAAAATTTATAATGCAATAAAGTTGTAACAACTGTTTGAATCATAAATAACATCAGACTCCTTTACATGCTTATATGATAATGCTCTTACATTAAGAGGCAGGTGTCAAGAAGACTTTCATAAATGCCTTCTACATCATTAAACTCAGGCTTGCCAATTAGTATCAGAATTTGATAGTATCCGTGTGATGACATTTTCTAAGATAAAATGCATAGAATCTTGTGACCATTAATAGGACAGTAAAAGGAATTACATCCTGATTGGAATGGAAGAAATAAGACTGTCTCTAGTCACAGCAGTGCAGTCTGTAGAAGACAGAAACTGTCCTCTAAGGGACACCCTGGGCTAGGGATGCAGTTCAGGGGAGAGAATTTGCCTAGCACGTGTTGTACAAAACAGGAAGGGAAATCCTAGGAATGAAATGAAGATGGTTCCATTTACAATAGTGTCAAACAATAAAAAATTAGGAATAAATTTAGCAAAAAAAGTTTAGCTATATATGTATCTTAAAATATTTTATTATTTTTATGTGTGTGAGTGTATTGCCTGCATGTATGTAAGTGCACCCATGTCATGCAGTGCTGCAGAGGTCAGAAGAAGGCTTCGGATTCCCCTGGAACTGGAGTTAAGGATGGTTCGTAGCCGCCATGTGGGTGCTGGGAATCAAACCCTGTCCTTTGCAAGAGCAGTCAGTGGTCTTAACTGCTGAGCCATCTCTCCAGCCCTGCAATATTTATATTTTTATATATATAAACAAAGTTTCATGCCTACCTCCTACCTTATTGCCGTATTGAAAAGTTAACTCAGAATGAACCAGGCACTGGAATATAAGGACTGAAACACAGAAGGACCTTCAAAACTTGGATTGGGTGGTGATTGCTTAGAATTGGCACAACAAGCAGGGGAGACTGAAGAAATGTCAATAGTGAGACTTCACCGGATCAAGAAAAGTGTAGAGGCAGCCCCACAGCATAGGGCAGGATATTTGCAAGTCATATGTCAGTAAGAGACCCCCCCCCAAACAAAGCATTTTAAATTGAACAAAGCACTTGAGTCATATTTGTCCAATATGCAGGTGGCCAAGTGCTGGGAAGGGTGTTAGCACCAGTTGTCATCATACCACCAGGGTAGCTAAAGCAGCAGCGCAGGCAGTTGCACATGTTGGCCAGAGTATGTAAAGTTGACACCCCCATAAGTTGCTGGTGTGGTTTGTATAGTAGGTGCCTTGGAAAATAACCTGACAGTTCTTCAAGGTTTAAACACAGAGTTTGAACATGGCCCCAGGGGCTGGAGAGATGGCTTAGTGGTTATGAGCACTGGCTGCTCTTGCAGAGGACCTGGGTTCAGTTCCCAGCACCTACAGGGTGGCTCACAACTGTCCATAACTCCAGTTCCAAGGGATCTGATGCTCTCTTCTAACCTGTGGGCATTTCATGGGTGCACTTACATACATGCAGGCAGTACACTCATGCACATAAAATTAAAAAAATAATAATAAAATTCATTTATTTATTTAGGTCTTTTTGAAAGGGTCTCACTGCATAGCCCCAGCTGGGCTGGAACTCATGATTCTCCTGCCTCAACTTCCAGTGTGCTGAGATTACAGATATGTGCCATTAGACCTGGGCTCTTAAATGGTACATTTTATATGTATTTTGCTAAAATTTTGTTTGTCTAGAAAAGGGAAAAAAAAAAATCTGCATTAGCAGTTGAACATTCGTGGTTTTTTTTTTTTTTTTCTCTTCCTTTGTTTTTTTCAATAGAATTTTGCTGTTAGCCAGGTGTGGTGATGCACACGTTTAGTCCTAGCATTCAGGAAGCAGAGGCAGGTAGGTCTCTATAAGATCAAGGTCAGCCTGGTCTCCTGTAGCAAGTTCCAGGCCAGTTGGGGCTATAGAAAGACCCTGTCTCAAAGAATCTTAGTATGTTACCCAGGCTGGCCTGGAACTCCTGGACTCCAATGATCTTCCTGCCTCAGCCTCCTGAGTAGCTGGGACTACATACCTATACCATGTGCCTGGTTTGTTGGGATTTTTTAGAAGAAAATGTTTGTTTCTTGTGTATGAGTATATTGCCTGCATGTATATAAGTACACCTGTGTTGTGAAGTGCCCTCAGAGGTCGAAGAGGGTGTCAGATCCCCTAGAACATTTGATAGGTGTCATATGGGTTCTGGGATTCAAACCCAGGTCCTCTGCAAGAGCAGCCAGTGCTCTAAACCACTGGCTTGTTGGGATTTTGTTTTTGTTTTTTTGTCTTTTTTGTCTTTTTGAGACAGGGTTTCCCTGTAGCCCCAGCCGACCTGGAAATCTCTATGTAGAGCAGACTGGCCTTGAACTTACAGAGATTTCCTCCATGTGCTGGGATTAAAGGCGTGAGCTACAAAGTCTGGGCAGGCTTGTTGATTTTTGACGGGTACAGAATACTAACTTTGAACTTCAGTCAACTGTCCCCTACCAGCACCACCAAAGGATTACATTCAAATCACATTGTTTTGTTGGTTTATTTCTTTGGGTTTTTTTTGGTCTTTTTGAGACCCCGTAGCCCCAGCTGACCTGGAACTCACAGAAATCTTCCTGCCTCTGCCTCTTTTTTTTTTTGGTCTTTTTGAGACAGGTCTCCCTATAGCCCCAGCTGTCCTGGAACTCACTATGTTCACTATGTAGACTAGGGTGGCCTTGAACTCACAGAAATCGGCCTGCCTCTGCCTCCCAAGTGCTGGGATTAAAGGCGTGCACCACCACGCCTGGCTGCCTCTGCCTCTTTTTACATCTTGTTTGCCCACTGGTTTTAATCAGTTTATCAAATGAAAGGCTTTGCAGGCAAAACAGACTAGCAAAGTGGTGAAAATTTAGCCAAAGAATTTGTAACATAGGTAATGGTATGATATGTGCCAGATCCAAAATGATAGAATAATGAATTCATAGTTTTGTTTATTATGTAACCCTGGGCCTAGAACTCACTATGTAGACCAGGCTGGCCTCAAACACAAGAGCTCCGGTTACCTCTGCCTCCTGAGTGCTGGGTTTAGAGGTGTGCTCTACCACGCCTGGCCATAGGCACTTCTTAAAGCACATGGGAGAGACCACCAGAAGTACACACACCATTCTTGTTCAGTGAGTGGCAGGGTCATGAGCAGCCTTCTTGCTTTTGGCATTTCTTTAGATTTTTCTAATGGCCTGTGTAAGCAGAGGAGAGGGAACTAAAATCTTGGCAAAATATTTTGTGTCTGTTCTTGACTGTGAGCTATAGAAGTGGAAGCTAAGTCTTGTAACTCCTAAATTTAAAACCTTTTAAAAATATTTTTTATTTTTATTTTATATGTGTTAGTATATTGCCTGAATGTGTGTAAGTACACCAGTGTCATACAGTGCCCATGGAGGTCAGAAGAGGGCATTGTAGCCCCTGGAACTGGAGTTATAGATGGTTGTTTTCTGCCATATGGGTGCTAGGACTCAAGCCCAGGTCCTCTGCAAGAGCAGCCAGTGCTCTTAACCAAACTGATGAGCCATCTCATCAGCCCTGGTTTTAAAATTTTACAGTAATCTAAATAGTCATTTATTGAAGAGCAGAAATTATAGGCAAGGACATTTATTGTATAATTTAGAATTTTTATTGAAATTTAAGTTTGGTTGATTGGTTTTTTTTTTGGTCTTTTTGAGACAGGGTCTCCCTAGAGCCCCAGCTGTCCTGGAATTCACTATGTAGACCATGTTGGCCTTGAACTCACAGAGATCCGCCTGCCTCTGCCTCCTGAGTGCTGGGATTAAAGGCATGTGCCACCATACCTGGCTTTAAGTTGTATTTGTATGTAGGAGCCTCTAAGTTGCCAGTTAGTATTTACCAGTTAGTATTTATTAGAAATATAAGTGGTCAGGTTTATTAAGATGACTGAGGAGATAACTAACAAGTAAGTGTCATCTAATGTGCTTTGACTGAGCGTCTTCTGCGGTGTCTCAACTTGCTTGTAAACAAGCCTTTGGTAGGAAATGCACATGCACTAGGCATACATAGGACTTCAGACTCATCCTTCAGTCTTGGTTATTTCATCCTTGTCATCTCATTGCAGGAGAATGAAATCTTCCTGGGCTGGGAGAAAGGAGCTTACAAGAAGTGGGGAAAGAGTAAGAAAAAGTGTTCAGATCTAACTCTAGAAGAAATGAAAAAACAGGCTGCTGTCCAGTGTCTTCGATCTGCTTCTGATGAAGTAAGTGCGTTTCATTTCTAATGATTAAGAAGTTTATAAATATAGTGACTTGATAAAAAACAACCTAGAAATCGACTTCTCATCTCACCGCTGGGAGGTGAACATAACCACTCTTCTTTATGAGCTTTTTCATATCTCACCCTGTAAAATGCATTTTCCATATACTGCTCTAATTAGTGCATGCACAAGTTGTTTTGCACCCAGGACCTTGTATGTGTTCTACTACTGAGCTATATCCCAGCCTTGTGTCTCTTAAAAAATTTTTCATGTGTTACTATTATTATTGCCTTTTTTTGAGACGGTCTCCCTGTAGCCCCAGCTGACCTGTGGAACTCGCTATGTAGGCTGGCCTTGAACTCGCAGATACCTGCCTGCTTCTGCCACCCAAGTGCTGGGATTAAAGGCCAGGCTCATGTGTTTTTTTGTTTTGTTTTGTTTTGTTTTTTTTATTTTATGTGTACACGTGTATTGCCTGCATGTAGGTAAGTGCACTCATGTCGTACAGGCCCCGTGGAGGACAGAAGAAGCTGTCTGATCCCCTGGGACTGGAGTTACAGACAGTTGTTAGCTGCCGTGTGGGTGCTGGGATTCAAACCCAGGTCTTCTGCAAGAACAACCAGTGTTTTTAACTGCTGAGCCATCTCTCCAGCCCCTCGTATGTTATTTTTTATTTGTATTTTATTAAATAGTCCCACAGCAGTTTAACAGTTATTACTAGATATGAAACCAACTCTTGGTCTTTGGTTTTCCTGTCTAGACACTGTATGTATGGTGCTTTCTGTGTTACGTACAGAAACAGTAGGATAGCAGTTCTAACATCCTGAATGTCATTTATGATTCTAACTTTTTGCTTTTAATTTCTTTTAAGTAATCCACATAAAATACTTGTCTTCTCCCATCCTGAAATGAAACAACTTTAGAATGTGATCATCTGTTTAAGTACAGTATTACTCTTACTCTGTCACCCCCTCTTAAGATGTGATCTCTAAAATTGTAACTACTGAAAATTGTTTTGTTTTGAGACACATAGTTTTAAGTACCACTGCGATGGAAGGTTGAATTGAGAGGGTTTCTTCCTCCAGATGTCCTTCCTGAACCCAGGTGTCCTGTGGCCTGATGCCAAGACAGCCTGTGTTGCTCCACCTGCTGACCTGTGGAGTTCACCCTGCCTGTGAAGGGAAGAAAGGATTTATTTTGGTTCATCGTTTCTTCGAATACAGTCCATCATGGTGGCCAAGGCATGGTGGGAAGCTTTGGGGCAAGGGGAACTTGAGGCTTGATGGCTTGTTAACTTTTGGAGGATGGGGAAGCAGTGAGCCAGATTAGAAGCTTTGCTGGGCTGTAAACCTCAAAGGCCTGCTCCCTAGTCCCCCTTGTTCCAAAGGTTCATAACTTTGCAAAACAGTGCACGAGCTGGGGCCAAGTGTTCACATAGGTGAGCCTGTGAAGGACTTTTCAGATTCAAACCTTAGTACATGGCTCCGTATTATGGATACCAAGTCATTGCCAAAAGCAGGAACAATATTAACCTAGTTTAAGAAAAATAGAATAACGTGTGTGCGCACACGCGCGTTTGTGTGTGTGTGTGTGTGTGTGTGTGTGTATGTGTGTGTGTTTAAAAATAAATGAAGGAATGGGATACAGGATTGTTTCACTGAAACCACAGGCTGGAAGTGTAGAGGCCTCAGGAGGGCCCCCGCACTGGCAATTGCATGAGTAGGTAAGCCACTGACCTTAGTTCTCCGCCTGTGGCAATTCCTGTCTTCGTGAATCCTGGGTCCCCGCTTCAGCTCATAACAAGAAAGAATGGTCTTCTAGCCCCAGCCCATCGTGACTGCTGAACTCTAGTATCCAACATTGGTCAGCAAGAGAGAGACTCTGATTGGCTGTGCGTGGCCAAGTATATTCCCCGCCTCCCCTCGCTGGAGTGAAGTGTGGTGAGGGGCCCCCTTTCAGCAGAGCTGCCTGTCAGGACACACTACAGAGAAACATGGTGTGGTCATACAGTTACAGAAAAGCTGTTTTGTTTGTGATGCAGAAGTAGATCGATAGAGTAATGTGAAACTTTTAAAAGGAATTTAGAATGGAGGTAGGGAGGTTAGTTCAGGCAAATTCTTTGAACAAAGGCCAGAGAAACTGCTGAGTCATGTTGGGAGGAAGCGATGCAGCAGGCTGCTAAAACCTGGAAAAGGACCTTAGTTCTGTTTTGGATCAAAGTTGCTAAGAAATTCCTCTGGCCGGCTACTTAACGTTAAGCTGAGTGAATAGGAAAGCGGGAAACTCGGAGGAGAAGGTAAGAACCTGAGAGTGATGTGTGGCCCTCCTTCTGAGTGTTTGTTCACTTTGGTATGCTGTGTGCCCAGGAAGTAGGAGTAGAAGCCATGTGTGGCGGGGATTGCTGTTTATTGCTTTGGAGCACCTCTTCTGCCTGGCTGTCATAGGTGGCATTCTTATGTTAACTTTGGTGTGGTGGTCAGTCTTGATTGTCAACCTAGCAGGATTTTAGAATCCACTAAGAAACACTTGGACGTGTCTGAGGGTGTTTCCGGAGGAGCTGAACTGAGGTGGGAAGACCAACCCTAAGTATGGGCTAGGGTCCCAGCCGATAAAAAGGAGGAAGTGAGCTGGGTACCAGGGTTCGTCACTCTGCTTATTGGCTGTGGACACAGTGTGACCAGCTGCCTAGTGCTCCTGCTCTCCTGCTTCCTGGCCATGATGGACTCTATCCTCAAGCTCTGAGCCAAAGTAGACCCTCCTCCCTTCAGTTGTTCTTGTCAGAGATTTGATCACAGGGGTGAGAAGAGTAGCTGCCACACTCCAGGAGGACTGCTTGTCCTGTCTTGCTCCTACTTTCTCATTTAAAAAACAATTCCATTGCTTTTTCCTAATGATTTTTAAATTATTTATTTTTATTTTATGTGATGAGTGTATTGCCCACATGTGTGTAAGTGCAGCCGTGTTGTGCAGTGTCCATCGAGGACAGAAGAGGGTGTCAGATTCCTGGAACTGGAGTTATAGACAGTTGTTAGCCACCATGTGGGTGCTGGAATTCGAAGCCAAGTTCTCTGCAAGAGCAGCCAGTGTTCTCAACTGCTGAGTCATCTCTCCAGCCCCTAATAATGATTTTCTGAAGCTTAGCAAATTGAAATTGGCTGAGGAAATGAATATGTCAGACATATACCAGGTACTCCATACATCCTTAGGAATGAGGAACGATAAAGAGAAAGTCTCCATGTTCAGTCCCTGCTGCAGAGCCACATGCTGTTTGTGCTTCAGGTTACAGACCTTATAAACTGCTTGTCTCGGCTCTTGGTGAACCAGTTAAAAACTTGGAAAGAAACTTCTCTAATTCTCACCTCAGTGATGAAAAGAGCAGTGTGGGTTGAGTGGGAAAGCAGGGGACTTGTGGATTGTCTGAGCCCTATCTCCTCTCTTTAGACTCTGACTTCAGTGGAAAGGAGGAAGAATTTACATAGGACATTATAGGTTTGTTTCATGTTGTAATTTTACTGCTACAGTGAATATTTGCACCTAGCTCAATTCCTGAGCTCCAGGAAGGGAATGTCTGTAGCGATACATTGCTTTCCCATCAGTGCAGATGTCCCCGCAGAGCTCTTCTTAGCCCACTTTTCAGTTGCTTCCACTAATTTCACAGTCAGAAGCCACTAACATTTGTAAGCTAGTCCATTAAGATATAATAACATAATTACAGGACAATGAATATGTGGTGTCTAGATAAGATGGAGACAGGGAAGTAGTATCAGAGAGAGGCCATCAGATCCCCTGGAACTGGAATTACGAACAGTTGTTAGCAGCTATGTGGGTGCTGGGATTCTAACCTGGGTCTTCTGCAAGAACAACCAGTGCTCTTAACTGCTGAGCTATCTCTCCAGTCCCATGTGTTTTGTTTTTATTAACTATATTTTTCTTTTATGGAGCTTCTTAAAGTTATTGGAGCTGGGGAGATGGCTTAGTTGATAAACATGAAGACCTGAATTTGATGCTCCAGCCACTGGGGTGTGGTGGAGACAGATCCTGAGGGCTTGCTAGCTAGCCAATCTATGCAAATCAGTGAGTCCTAGCTTCAGTGAGACTGTCTCAAAAAAAAAAAAAGAGATGGAGAGGCCTGAAGAGATGGCTCAGCAGTTAAGAGCACTGGCTGCTCTTGTAGAAGACCCAGGTTCAGTTCCAGCATCCACACGGTTTCTAACAATCATCCTTAACTCCAGTTCCGGAAGATCCGACACCCTCTCCTAGCCTCCACATGAATGTAGTGTATATGCAGACAAAACATTCATACACATAAAATATCATAATAAATAAAATCTTTTAAAAAAAACATATAAATAAAAGTTAAATTTAAAAATGTCTGCTCTAAGCCCTGCTTTGGCGCATTTGACCCTTCTTGTTAATGGAACAATGAGGTATTGACAAAAGGTATTTGTGGTGGTTTTAATGAGAATGTCCCCCATAGGATCCAAGAATTTGGGCAGTTTGTCTCCACTTGGTGGTACTGTTTTAGGAAGTCTTAGGAGGTCTGGCCTTGTTGGAGGAAGCTTGTCACTGGGAGTGGGCTTTGAGAGTTCTTAAGCCTTGCCAGATTTCCTGTCTTTCTGCTTCCTGTGCCTGCCTGAAGATGTGATTGCTTGGCTTTCTGCTCCAGCCACCTCGTTCTGCCATGTCTCCCCCACCATTATAGACGTTAGCCCTGGACCTATAAGCTCAAATAAACTCTTCCTTCTGTAAGCTGCCTTGGTCATGGTGTTTTATCACATCAACAGAAAAGTAACTAATACAGTATCTAAAAGTTTACCCAGAGCTTTCCAGCCTCTGGCCTGAATCATTGTTAGAGAGTTTAGTTCTTATGAAGGAACATGAGTATCTGAAAAGAAATGGCTGGATAACAAACAGGAAGTTTCCTGTGTGTTAAAAATAAAATCTCCCCATGTTTACAAGATGTTATAATGAAATAGGAAAGTTAAAGGACTAATTCAAGTTCACATATTCTCTTCTCTGTTGAGATGGAAGCTCAGTAGTTAATAACTTGTCTGTCCTCACAAAACATCATGTTTAATGAGTTCATGTCCCTTGCCTTCAGGTAAATCCAACCTGCAGCCCAACACAAAATTGTAAACTTACTTGAAGCGTTGGGATTTGTGTCTGTGATTGTTGGTACTTGATGGCACAGTTCTCAAGCCTGAACTTTGTAGATGACAATGCCCTTGCCTCGGTTGCAGTGTTAAATGGCTCACATGTTGCTCTGCTGAAGACAGAAACAAAACAGAGCTGTCTTTTTGTAAGCTTTGTGGTTTTTTTGCTTGGGATTTGTGTTTTATTTTAGAGACAGGGTCTCATTATGTAGACCAGGCTAGCGTCAACACTGACGCTGGTGTTAAGGTGTGTGGCATCATACCTAGCTGATCATGTTGCTTTTATTATTATTTACAGCAACAGATTGACAACCTTTTTATTTTCTCACTGTGTAGTTGTGGCTGGCCCGGAACTCTCTCTGGCATTATGGTCACAGAGATTCCCCTGCCTTTGCCTCCCAAGTGCTGGAGTGAAAGCTGTGCACCACTGCACACGGCCAGCCACCCACCCTCCATGCTGGAATGGAGCCCAGGCCCTTATGTGTTGAGCTGTGTGCTGCTGATCTCATCACAACCTTGAACTGGCTTCTCTGCGTCACTCCATCAGTGTGCAGTCTGTGCTCTAGACCCCGTCCTCCTGACATGGCTTCTACATGTGTGTGCTTCTGTCTTCCTCATCCGTATCGTTTCTAAAGAGCAGATGGTGAAGGACCTGGGGAGTCTCCTGTTTTCAGGGGTCAGAAAGCAAATAGCTATTTGATTTATGGGTTTTACAATTTTTACTCCTGCCTTGGTCCTGAAGGCAAGATATTTTGAGTCCTGATGTGTGTTCTCAGTCTTTCTAATCCGTGTGCTGGTTACTAGCTTAACACTAACAGTCCTAAATTTTAGAAAGATTTTTACAAACCTTCAGACATCAAAAAAAAAAAGCGGTGGTGCACGTCTTTAATCCCAGCACTCGGGAGGCAGAGGCAGGCGGATCTCTGTGAGTTCAAGGCCAGCCTGGTCTGCATAGTGAATTCCAGGACAGCTGGGGCTACAGGGAGACCCTGTCTCAAAAAGACCAAAAAAAAAAAAAAAGTATGAAGTTGATCCTGGACTATCTAGTATGTGTCATCAGTCAGCCTATCTGGTATTCTTCCCATTCCCTTCCAGCTCTGCTGTAGAAATTACAGGCTCTGATCTGAAAAACAGAAAGAGCACCATATGCAAGGTGGAGCTGAAACCACTGTGTCAGTTCTGTAGGTTAGCAGTTTGCTGGGAAGTTTTGCTGGTCTTGCTTGGGATCCTGTACAACTGCGATGAGATGGCAGGATTCTTGTCCTCACAAGACTGGTACTTCAGCTGCGTGGATGTAGAGCTTGGAGTTGGCATCCCAGAGCACGTGTGTCCCCCTTGCTAATGTGTTTTCACTGTGGGGCCCATACCAACGAGCACGTACTAGGGGACGTGGTCACTAGTGGCACCAGTGTGTCAGATTTTTGGAGAGACTGAAGACAGGTTCTGGACTGTGAGGTACCAGGCACCATTGAGAGGAAGTATGAGGTTCCCTTTTCTACTACATGGCTGCTGGTTAGTCACGTAGGAGGGTGGTCCCATGGCAGAAAAGGAGAGGATTTCTTCTGAGGAAAGATGTCTATAAAGAAGAAATAGTCAAGGGACAAGGTCAAGAGCTTCTGAAAATTCTAAACATAACAATAGATGCGAGAAAAAACCAGCAGATGGACGGAGCAATGGAGCCGCGAGCATCTTCACCCACATGCACCTCTGTGGAGTTACTGGAACCCAGGCTGCACATTCAGATGTGCTTCTTTCTTAAGATGCCTTGGGGTCTCAAAGAGTTCATGGACACCCTGTGGGCTAAAGTATGCTGGTTAGAGTTCTTTAATACTGTGTCTCCCAAGGACACTTGTTAGAATACAGGAGGTCCTATGGCAGCTTTGGATGCCCACCGTGTTTCCACATTTTGCTGTTAGGATGACATGATGGCCTAATGATTGCTTTAAAAAATAACTAGAGTGGGTTCAATCCCTAGTACTATAAGAAAATGTGTGTGGTTGTGTGTGTGTATATGTATGCATGCACACATGTGTGCACATGTAGGATACTGCAGATACCTAAGGAGAGAAAACAAAAAGTAAAGATTGCTTTTATTCAGAGTAAGGACTAAGGCTCTGTGTTTCTTAGGCTTTTTATATTTGGGTTTTTGTTTGTTTGTTTGTGGGTTTTTTTGGTCTTTTTGAGACAGGGTCTCCCTGTAGCCCCAGCTGGCCTGGAACTTACTGTGTAGACCAGGCTGGCCTGGAACTCCCAAAGATCCACCTGCCTCGGCCTCCTGAGTGCTGGGATTAAAGGTGTGCGCCACCATGCCCGGCTTAGACTGTTTATATTTAAAAATATTCATTTTTACTATTTATGCCTAAGAGCATACATTATATGCACTGTAGAAATGAATCATAGTCATGTGTGTAGCTGTTCTCATGTATAACTTTCTGTGTATATGTGGAGTTCATTCTCAGACAGCATAGATGTCCTGATCCCTGGGTTGTAATGGTTTTCAGCAATGTGTGGAATGGCAGCCTATTTTAGAGGCTGAAAGTTTAGTAAGCAGCCCTGGAAATTCTGTGCTCTGTCCTGGAGATAGCTCTGCGTTTATAAGCACAGTGGCATAGGCTTGCACAGGCAGTGTGCAGCGTGTCAGCTGACACCGGTGTTAGTTTCAAGACCTGGGAGAAATGGAATGCAGTTGCCGGCCTCATCACACCTTGAGCATTATGGTAAGTGGACCCTCCGTGGTGGCAGAGTGCAGCCCCTTCTGGTTGCTGGCTGTCTGCCGTGCTTCTCTACGAGCTGTAGGAAAAGGCAGCCCTCCTGGCCCCTCTCCTTCTCCCTCTTCAAGGCTGTTGTATGCCATAGCTAGAATGTAACTGTTGGTGTGCACAGTTTACCTTGTATTTGTGATCTGTTTCTCCTTAAAACGGTGCCTATGGGCTTTCTCTTTTAGCATATCTACTATACTTTGCTGAGTCATTTTGAGTTAAGGGAATGGGTGGAGTTCTATTTTTAGCCTCTGAAGGCCCAGCAGGCCCAGGCTGTGCTCCTCGTATGTATCTGTTCAGCTGTGTCCACCCAAAGAGATCTGACTCCAACCAGATATGCCTTGACCTTTGTAAGAAATGCATTCACCCCTTTGTCCATTGTAAAATTCTTTTCTTTCTGCTTGCAAAAAATCAGAAATCTGAAAATCGAAGTCATAAATAAGATTGTATGCCTTGTGCCTGTCGCCAGTATTCCTGGCTCCTTGAAGCTTGACTCATTTCATCCTCCCAGCTCCAGAATCATTCCTGCCCTTTCCTGTGTTCTTCTTTTTCTCTTATTAGAAAAAAACTTTTACATTTATTTATTTATTGCGTGTTCGTGTGTATGGGTGTATGTGCACACGTGTACTCATGTGAATCCATATATACACTTGCACACCTGTGGAACTTGGCTTTGGTTCTCTCCTTCCACCATGTGGTGGTACTCGCAATTCTTTATAGAGATATATACCTTGCACCTGTCTCTCAAAAAAAAAAAACTTAGTGCTTCCACAGTGAACACTCAGTAGTAACCTGTTTTCTATCCAGCTTTTTGCCTTAGTCCTGAGAGTTTAAAAACGTACAAAGCAAAGCAGAGCCCTTCGTTTTCTGTAGACTGTGACCACCTACAGGACCTTGTGCTGAGCTTGTATGAGACTATGGTCACACCAGGGAGGCCTTGTGCTGAGATTGTATGAGACTGTGCTCACACCAGGGAGGCCTCGTGCTGAGCTTATATGAGACTGTGCTCACACCAGGGAGGCCTCGTGCTGAGCTTCTAAGAGACTGTGGTCACAAAGTCTTGATGGCACTTTTGTTGGTAACTGACCTTTGCCAGGCAATGGCCACTTAGGTCTTTCATCTGCTTTACTGAGCAAAGTGGTACTTGTTTATTTATTTTTAGTTTGTGTATGAGTGTTTTATCTGCATGTATGTAAGTGCATCATGTGTGTACAGTGCCTGAGGAAATCAGACGAGGGCATTGGATCTCCTGGAACTGGAGTTATGAATGCTTGTTAGCTGCCATGTACGTGCTGGGGACTGAATCTGGATCCTCTGCAAGAGCAGTTCATACTCTTAACCTCTGAGCCATCTCTCCAGCCCCAAATGCACTATTTTTAAATTCTGGGATTGATTTTAAGTATTGATGGTTTTTAAAGTGCCCGTCTTTTCTGTACCTGGAGGTAAACTGATGGTCTTTTGTTTTCACACAGAGCTCTGGAATCGAGACTTTAGTGGAGGAACTCTGCTGCAGACTGAAAGACCTGCAGAGTGAGCAAGGTGAGCACTGAGCCAGAGCATCAGAGGCTACTCCCCATACTGCAGCTCTGGAGCGGGGTTGATGGAACTAGAGTCCAATCCAAAGCAGCCTCAGTGCAGAGTGTGTCACAGGCCAGCATTCCCCATCTTCAGTTCCATGTGGACCTCAGCAGCCACTTGAGAGATCCCTGTCCCCAAGAGGGCAAGTCTGCAGGTGCCGTTGTAGATGGGGACTGTTTCTCTTCTTCCTTTGTTTTCTTTGCTTTTAAAATCAAAGCTCAGAGAGAAGCAGCAGCACGCTCTCTGCCATCTGCCCACCCTATCTGCCTGCTGATACTAAGGCCTCCAAAACTGTTAACACCTAGTTTTTTTCAGGTTTGGAAGAAACCTTTGTCTTCACTTGAGTTTTTGGATAAGCCAACTTTACAGGCTCATTTAGTTGTTTGGATTCCCCAGTGCTCTGCAAGACCTCAGCTAGAGACCTGTATTTTAGGCTAAGGATCCCTGCTTCCTGTCCTCATCGAGGTCATTGTGCTGCACACAAGCCTTGAAGCCTTCTGCTAAGGGCACAGCTTGTTTTTAATCTCAGGCTGTATCCTGGACCAAGCTATTTGTTGCTATTTGAATTGAAACAGCAGCCCCATGTTGATCTGCATGTTAAGTCACAGATCTAACTGTAATAAGGAATTTTCTTTACAGATTAGTATTAGTCAAATGAGTCAAAGTCCATGACTCAAAATTTTGTGAGAAAATATTTTTGGAATCTGAACAGATGTTCACTCCTAATTAGTAAGTACACAAAGAATGTCAGTCTCTCGGTTAAGAGCCTCCAAAGCAAGGTTTTTGTGATGAGGTAAAGCACCTTGTAGCCTGGTGCTTATTATGTGAGTTACCAGAGAGCATCTTCTGGTACACTGAAGAAGTCCTTTTTTTTTGGTCTTTTTGAGACAGGGTCTCCCTGTAGCCCAGGCTGTCCTGGAACTCACTATGTAGACCAGGCTGGCCTTGAGCTCACAGAGATCTGCCTGCCTCTGCCTCCCGAGTGCTGGGATTAAAGGTGTGCACCACCACGCCTGGCTGAAGTCCATTTTTTATTAGAGACACACTGATAAGGAGTTCTCTCTTTAAGCCACAAAAGCCTGTATTGTTTCTGATTAAAATTACCAGAGAAACTTTTTTAAACATGGCATTTACTAACTAGATATAAGTAAATCTGTCTGAATTTTTGTTTCATAACAGAAGAGAAGATTCACAAGAAGTTAGAGGGGTCTCCCTCTCCAGAGGCAGAATTGTCCCCTACAGCAAAGGACCAAGTGGAAATGTATGTAAGATTGTATTACGTATAAAATGTGCATCGTTGACATCAGACTCATAACTGCTACGTGGTTCCATCTCTGTCATCTATGTGATTTCTTGCTTCATGATTTAGGAATGATAATGAACACTTACCATGTGCTTGGTACTAAGAATGCACAGGCAAATAGGATGGTCTAGCCTTATTCAGTCGGTGTTTGTAAAGTGAGCAAAACAAGGAAGGCTCTTGTGTATAAAGGCTATTGGTGTACTAATACTCTGAAACTGACAGCACAGGCCTTTGAGACAGCTGTAAGAAATTGTAATCATCCCTGTACCCAGATGAAAAAAGACAGGGTTTCCTTTGTTTATTACACAGGAGCACCGGCAGGTTCTAGACCTCAGCAAACTTGCTTCCTTTTTCTTTAGTTCATAATTTGATATAATGATTAATAATGATTAATATTAAAATATTTTACACTGCAGCAGACTTTCTTGTATTACTTTATATTTTCATCTTCTGAACCAAAGAAAGAATTGTGTTTAGTTGGGTTTTAAAGGCCTGTGCTGCCCAATACAAAATCATAAGCCACATGAGGCTGCTGAGCACTTGAAATGTGGCTAGCTCAGATCTGTAAGTGTAAAGTTCAAAGCAGAGTTCAGGAGCTTAATATAAACAAGTATAAAATACTACATTACTCAGTTCAGTACTGGTCACATGTTAAAGTGAGACTATAATTCTGATAAATTATTAGAACTAATTCCACCAGCTCCTATTAGACTTCCTGATGTGTCTACCAGAGTATTTAAAAGTTTGTATGAAGTTTGCAAAGCATTTGTATTAGGTAGCTCTTATAGATAATAGAATTCAGACCCTCTGCAAGTATGGCCTTTGCTCCTTCATGTGTGTGACCTGGAGTGTTATCTCTGGAGCAACAATGCACTCAGGAGCTGACATGGTTTTAGACATTCTTTGGAAACCCATTCTGCTCTCAAATCTTCAGTAGCTGCCAGTTTTCTAGCAGGTCAAAAGTGTCTGCTCATTCCCCTTGGTCTTTCCTTCTCTCCATGTCCAGGGCCATGGTCTTATCGAGCTTCTTTTCTGGAACACAGCATGTGTATATGATCAGGTCCTCACATCTCACTGTCATCACTAAACTACTGGGAGTGCCAGGCATAGCTGTGGCCCCTTTCTGATTGCTCTGGCCTTCTCTAGCATCCTCATTCCTGAGCACCTGCACATGACAGTCCCTACCCATCCTGAGAGCACCATCCTGAGACAGTATGACAGTCCCTGCCTTTCCTGAGCCTGGGCCCTAAACAGCTCCTGCTCTGGCTCTTTTTCTCATAGTAACTGACTCTGTGAGGTAGATACTGTTAGGTTTTTGTTTGAGATAGGAACTTACTATGTAGCCCTGACTGGCCTGGATCTCACCATGTAGACCAGTCTGGCCTCAGGTAGATACTATTCTTTATTCTTTTTTGTTTGTTGTTGTTGTTGTTGTTGTTGTTGTCTTTTTGAGACAGGGTTTCCCTGTAGCCTCAGCTGGCCTGGAACTCTGTGTAGACCAGGCTGGTCATCTGCCTTTGTCTCCTAAGTGCTGGGATTAAAGACATGCACCACCAAACCTGGGTAGATACTAATCTTAATCCTTTGAGCCACAGAGAGATTAAGTAACGGGCCTAAGGTCACACAGGTCATAAGCAGCAGAAGCAGGTTTGGTCTGGGGAGTGTGGCTCCAGAGCTTGTATTCCAGCCTTTCAGCAGCATTTATTCCCGCTGTTCACCTCAGCTTTGTGAGGTAAGTCTCATACTCACCATTAGCGTTGAGGAAGTAGGCTGCACCCCTAAGGAATGAACCCAAGGTCACAGTTCAAGTGGCCAAGATAAGACTCAAATTCAGGTAGTTCTTAAAGCAGAAGTACCCTTCCTGCTACATTGTTTCTGTCATTTCCTAGTGAAAATGTCAGCTTTGAAGACAAGTTTATGTTGGCTTAGTATTTTCATGTTTACAGAGAGCTTATCACTGCTGAGTGGTGAAAAGATACTTGATTCATGGGCTGGCTATAGCCTGCAGCACATTTACCGTAAGCTAAAGGCTTGTTGATGGCATGAGTGTCGCATGGGCCGAGGGAGCTGCATCATGGCTGGCGGGGCCTTGTGGCCTGCGGGGGTTGCAGCTGCCGCTTCTGAACTCTCACTCAACTTTGCAGGTACTACGAAGCATTTCCACCGCTTTCTGAGAAGACAGTTTGCCTGCAGGAGATCATGACCGTGTGGAACAAGTCCAAAGCCTGTTCCTACTCCAGCTCCTCCTCGTCATCCACAGCCCCACCAGCAAGCACAGGTACATCGTCTCCCAAGGACTGTAATAGTGAGAGTGAAGGCATCAAAGAGAGAAGCACCGAGGCGACCTTCCCTGTGCAGGAGAAAGCCCTGCGCAGAGGCAGAGCTGAGAAGGGGAGCAGGCTGAGCCATGGCACCACAGAAGAGAAGCCTGCCTTCTGTACAAAGCAGACCCGACAGAAACCTGAGGGGAAGATGCGGCCTCGCTCATGGTCCTCTGGCTCTAGTGAAGCAGGCTCGAGTTCAAGCGGTAATCAGGGAGAATTAAAAGCATCCATGAAGTATAAGGTCAGACACAAGGCACGAGAAATTCGAAACAAAAAAGGACGGAACGGGCAGAGCAGGCTGTCGCTGAAGCATGGCGAGAAGGCAGAGAGAGGTGTTCATGCGGGTGGTGGTGGCGGCAGCAGCAGCAGCAGCGGTGGGTCCATCCGGCAGCTGTGCAAGCGAGGTAAAAGACCCGCAAAAGAGACAGGGAGGAAAGAGCCTGGGAGCACGTCAGGAAAAGACCTGTACGTGGAGAGCAGGAGCAATAGGGAGTACAAAGAGGAGCCGCTGTGGTACACAGAGCCGCTTGCCGAGTACTTTGTTCCTCTGAGCAGAAAGAGCAAACTAGAGACCACATACCGAAACAGGCAAGACGCAAGTGCTCTGCCATCAGAAGCAGTTGAGGACTTGTCTGAGTCTGTGCGTGGTCTGCGTATCAGCAACAGTAATGCCCACGACACATACCTCGCAGCAGGTACTTTCATCGATGGTCATTTTGTAGAAATGCCTGCAGTTATAACTGAGGACATTGACCTCGCTGGGACCTCATTATGTTCTCCACCAGAGGACAGTAAAGACCTGGATGATATTCATCTATCTGAATTAACACACTTCTATGAAGTGGAGATTGACCAATCCATGTTGGATCCTGGTGCCTCAGAAACATTGCAAGGAGAAAGTCGGATTTTGAATATGATTCGACAAAAAAGCAAAGAGCATACAGATTTTGAGGCAGAATGTTGCATAGTGTTAGATGGTATGGAGTTGCAAGGGGAACGTGCAATATGGACAGATTCTACCAGCTCCGTGGGTGCTGAGGGCTTCTTCCTGCAAGACCTTGGCAACCTGGCTCAGTTTTGGGAGTGCTGCTCATCCAGCTCTGGAGATGCTGATGGAGAGAGTTTTGGAGGAGACTCTCCAGTAAGACTCTCTCCCCTCTTGGACAGCACGATGCTCAATTCACACTTGCTTGCTGGCAATCAAGAGCTCTTTTCAGATATTAATGAAGGATCTGGTATAAACTCTTGTTTTTCAGTGTTTGAAGTGCAATGCGGTAATTCTGTTTTACCATTTTCTTTTGAAACACTCAACTTGGGAAGTGAGCATGCAGATTCTAGTGCTAATGTGCTTGGGAAAACACAGTCTAGATTGCTAATATGGACCCAAAATAGTGCCTTTGAAGAGAATGAACACTGTTCTAATCTTTCAACAAGAACTTGTAGTCCGTGGTCCCATTCAGAAGAAACACGTTCAGACAATGAGACATTGAACATTCAATTTGAAGAATCTACACAGTTTAATGCAGAAGATATTAATTATGTAGTTCCTAGAGTCTCATCAAACTATGTAGATGAAGAACTTCTAGATTTTTTGCAAGATGAAACTTGCCAGCAAAATAGTAGAACTTTAGGAGAAATTCC
This sequence comes from Nannospalax galili, assembly GCF_000622305.1. Taxonomy (NCBI): domain Eukaryota; kingdom Metazoa; phylum Chordata; class Mammalia; order Rodentia; family Spalacidae; genus Nannospalax; species Nannospalax galili. Next base: position 801,816 of record NW_008355812.1, read on the forward strand.
TACGTTAGTTTTCAAAAAAAGATCTAAACTAGAATCTGTCTGTGGTATTCAGCTAGAACAAAAACCAGAAAACAAAAACTTTGAAACTACACAAGCATGTAGTGAAAGCAGCCCACATGGAGGTGGCTACAGCTCAGGGGTTATTAAAGACATTTGGACAAAGATGGCAGAAAGGGATTCTGCAGCTAGGTTAGAGGTAGACAGAACCGACGAGGAGTTATTTTCAACAGATGTAAATAACTACTGCTGCTGTTTGGATGCCGAAGCTAAACTAGAGGCCCTTCAGGAGCCTAGTCGGGCTGTGCAGAGATCGGAGTATCATCTCTGGGAGGGGCAAAAGGAGAACCTGGAGAAAAGAGCGTTTGTGTCCAGTGAGCTGTCAAAGGTAGATGGCGGTGATTACACCACACCCTCTAAACCTTGGGATGGGGCCCAAGAGAAAGAGAACACATTCATTCTTGGAGGAGTGTATGGAGAACTCAAAACCTTCAATAGTGATGGGGAGTGGGCAGTCGTACCTCCTGGTCATACAAAAGGAAGCTTGTTACAGTGTGCAGCCTCTGATGTTGTGACAATAGCTGGTACAGATGTCTTTATGACCCCTGGAAATAGCTTTGCTCCTGGTCACAGGCAGTTATGGAAACCCTTTATGTCATTGGAACAGAGTGATCTGCCGAAGAGTGGGGAAAATGGGTTAAATAAGGGATTTTCTTTTATCTTCCATGAAGACTTGCTAGGAGCCTGTAGTAACTTTCAAGTTGAGGATCCTGGGCTTGAATATTCATTCTCTTCCTTTGACTTAAGCAATCCATTTTCACAAGTTCTCCATGTGGAATGTTCATTTGAGCCTGAAGGGATTGCATCTTTCAGCCCCAGTTTTAAGCCGAAGTCGATCCTCTGCTCGGATTCAGACAGTGAGGTTTTTCACCCCAGAATATGTGGTGTTGACAGGACACAATACAGGGCTATTCGGATCTCTCCTCGGACTCACTTCCGCCCAATTTCTGCATCTGAACTTTCCCCTGGAGGAGGAAGTGAGTCAGAGTTTGAGTCTGAGAAAGATGAAGCAAATACTCCCACTCCTTCTCACATTGGTGCGCTTGAAGACCCACAAGCAGATCTCAAACCTCTAGAAGAAGATGCAGAGAAAGAAGGTCCTTATTATGGGAAGTCAGAGCTCGAGTCTGGGAAGTTCCTGCCCAGATTAAAAAAGTCTGGAATGGAAAAGAGTGCTCAGACATCGCTGGACTCCCAGGAGGAGGCAGCTGGGATGCCGCCCATCGGAAAGCAGGACCAGTGTTTGGAGTGTAGCATGAGGGAATCTCTGGAAATCAATTTAGAAAGCTCAGAAGCAAATTGTAAAATAATGGCACAGTGTGAGGAGGAGAGCAATGATTTTTGCAGTTGCAAAGCAGGTTGTCAGTTCCCTGTTTGTGAAGATAATCCTGTTTCTTCAGGACAACTGGAAGAGGTATGTGCTTGTAATTAACGAGGGATCGGGTCAGACGCTGATTGAAAAATAGCCATATTAGACTATGAAAGATAGGTTGAGTTACTGGTACATTTAGTCTAAGTAAATGTCTTAGAACAGTCATTCTTTGGAGTTACATTTAAGGACTGAAGATGGATTTGCTATTTATAGGCTGAAAGTAAGTAATTGACTCTGTGGAAAAAAGGCATTTTGCAATAAATTACAGCTTATAAGATTCTTATATAATATACCTGTGGCGTGAGTAAAACCCCTGTGTGTAAGTGTTCTAGCTTCTGATGTTGAGAAACCAGGGGGCGTGTCTCCAAGCCGAGAGGGCAGTCATCAGTTTTATTATAACTTGGGTATTCTGTGTACAATACCTTCCGTCTGGACAGGGCTAGTGTTGTATGTGTAAATGAACCCACAGTCCAAGTGAAGTAAGATGCCCTACGCACATCCCATGGTGCTGTGAGCAGGGGCTCCGGAAGGAAGCAGAGAGTCTGTCAGGTGAGGTTGATGCCAACAGCTTTGTTAATGGGACTCATCACACCCCCGACTGTTCCTAAGAAATGGCTTGAAGTTAGAGTGATTGCACTGGAACTAACACTTGAAGCAATAAGCTGTTTCACAAAAAAGCAGAGCTGTCTGCCCACTTGGTTTGACTACATAGCAGCACCTGGCTTTTCTCCAGAAGCAGGTGGTTAAACAGAGTTGGAGGGGAACTGCTTTGTGGTGCCCTCCCTCCCTCCCCTCCCTTCCCTTCCTCCCTCCCTCCCTCCCATCTGGCCCGCTTGCTGTGATTGGCCTTAGTGTCTTCATTATTCTCTACCTTTTGCTAAGACAGGGTGAATCTGGAGCTCGCCATGACTACTAGCCTAGGCCTCTTAACCATCCTGTGAGGCCCTCGCCTCCACCTCCTTCACTGGCACTTGGCCTAAATCCCATTGTCTTCTACCCCACCCTCACCCCACAACAGATTAACTTCTCCTTTTCTCTCACTCTCCGCCTCTTTTTTTGTTGTATTTTCTATGTCTCAGGAGTTAATTTTATGTTCTTTCTATACTTGATTGCTGTCTCTGTATGACTGAGGACCATACCTCCCTCATTTGAGTCAGAGCGCTAGCTGTGTGGCTGCTTGCCTGGAATTGACTGCAGGAAACCTGGGCAAGGATCAGAATTGCTGTTGAATCCCCTTGCAAACCTGAAATCTAGGGACTAGAGAGATGACTCAGTGGTTAAGAGCACTGGCTGCTCTCACAGAGGACCCAGGTTCAATTCCCAGCACCTACATCGAGGCTAACAACCATCCTTAACTGCAGTTGAGGGCATCCGATGCCCTCTTCTGACCTCCGTGGGCATTGCAAGACATGAGTGCATTTACACCCATACAGGCAATACACTCATACACATAAAATAAACCCTGAAATCTGAACTGCAAAGGGAAACCAGTAATGTTGTTAGCCTTTGTTTGCTGTTGTTTCCCCCAGGTTTCCTCCTTAAATATTCCCTTATGTACTTTGTATTTCACCTGGTTCCAGATTGGGAAGAAAGAAAAAGAGGAAAGAAGCAGGATTCCACATCATGCTCCTACCATGTTCCTCCGCTTTCTAGTATGTTGATGCATTTCCGTGTTCTCGGCATTCTGGGTTTTCATAGAGGTCCTAGCTTGAGCACGTGTTGGGTTGTCTGCAGGTGCAGGTGCTGTCATGCTGTTGGCAGCACTGCGGGTTGGCGCTTACTTCATAGACCGACCTGAGGAACAAGAGTCAGGAGTGACACAAAGGGACAGTTTGGGACCAGGCTGGGCTTAGGACCTGTGTCTGTCCACCCAGCACCCTGCTGTAATCACCAAGTCCGTTTTGAGTTCATAAGGCTTGGTTTTGCCTGAATGGAGCTGTTCTCTAGAAGACACCTTCATGCTTAGGTCACCAAGGTCTGTGTTTCAGAGCAAGAGGATGGGAATAGAGGGCTGCCATTAGGTTGGTGTCTAGCAACATGGGAAGAATAGGATATACAAGTTTAGCTGACTTTTGCCAGCATTGATTGGTGCCTATTACATGCCTGTCGCTAAGGGAAGAGCCGTGATGAGCAAGGTGCTATCCTTGCCTGGGAAGAATTTAGTCCAGGCAAGAAGACCAGTTTGTCTGCTTTCTTATCTTTGGGCATAGAAGGGCCAATGCAGTTTAGGTGATATGGTAGGTGGGGCAATGGAGATGAGCCCAGGAGGCTTTGGGAACCTGGCAGAGCCCTCTCAGGGTGTGAGTAGTACAGAAGGCAGTTTAAACACACCTGGGTGTGTAGCTGGAGGAGTCAGGCCATGTGGACAGAAGGCCAGGTAGAGAGACTGGGCTGGAGAGGTGCATAGGGTTGTTGAGCGTGGCTCATCTGAGTGGAGAGGAAAGAATGAGGAAGAGTGCCCCCAGCTGTGTGTTGCACTGCAGTGTGACATGGGTCCTCCTGTTAACTCCGTGGTCTGCTTAATGCCAAACACTTTGCAGCTCAGAAGAGAAACGGGTATTGTTCGTCCCTGTCTTAATGAATTTACACCCAGTTCAGCAGAGGAGGAGCACATTCTGCTCCAGCAACAGTGTGTTCTGGAGGCTAGTAGACCTTGAGGTTGGAGAGAGCAGGGGTCATCCTGGCCAGTGACGCCTGTCCTTCCTGTGCTGGCTTTGTCACCACCGTCCAGCGGATGTCCACAAGTATTTATTTCCCCCACCTAATGGCTAGGAAGGTGTAGGCTTCAGGATGGAGGCCTGCCTTACCCCGCAGTAGGCATCAGACAGGTCCTTGTGCCACACCTCCAGGAGCAGAGGAAATCAAGAGCAGGCCCTTCCTCTCTGGTGGATGCCTTCTTGTTTACGTTTCATTTCTCTTCCTAAGAGAGGCCTAAGGAAGGTTTCCTTTTCCTGTTGTGACCCAGTGGCTAAGAATGACCTTTGGGAATGGGGCACCAGACCCCAAGGAGAGGAACCCCCCAGCACATTGCTTTCACCAGGACTAGAGTATTGGGATTGTGACGCTGTGGAGCCTTTGTCCTCTTTACCAGATGTCCGGCTCTGAGGAACTGTTGAGTTGAACCCATGACTGAAAGCGCTTGTAGTCAGTCTGTTCGTGTGGCATTCATGCCTTCTTCTCTCTGTCTGCTCTTTTATGGAATATATACCAAGAGCTTCTGTGTCAGGCACTGCTGCAGGTGCTGGGAACCACTAGCAAAGTGCCCCGTGCTGTGGAGACCTACCACCGTGGGGCACCAGCAGCATATGTGCTAAGCTCTGTGGTGAGAGCATGTGAGCGCTGTCTGAAGGAAGGTGAAGTCCTGGATATGGAGCGTGAGCCTGCAGGGGATGGAGTGTGGGAGCACCTTGCTGTATGAACAGAAGACAGGCAGGCTTCCTCCTGAAAGCTGCTGTTTGCGAGCATACGTGGAGGTCAGACACCTGGAGGTGGGCAGGCATATCACCTTTGGTGGTCCTTTTGCTTCCATTGTTTTTTTTTTTTGAGAGGGAGAGAAAGAAACTGACTGACTGATTCTGATTCACCTGGAACTCACTGTGTGGACCAGGCTGGCCTCAAACTCAAGAAAATCTCCTGCCTCTGCCTTCCAAGTGCTGGAATCAAAGATGTGTGCCACTACACCAAATTGTTTTTGGTTTTGGTTTTTGGTTTTTTTTTTTGAGAGACGGGGTCTCCTGTATCTCAGGCTGACCTGCATTCATTATATACCCAAGGGACAACCTTGAACTTGTGGTCTTTGTGCCTCTCCCTCTGTATTTGCATTCACAAGCAAGCTAGAAGTTGAGTTAAAGAGACTTCACATGAGCAGAGTGTGGTCATTTTTGACCTGCTCCCTCGAAGTTGGGAATAACTGGGTAGAAAGCTGTCATGAAATGATTCATGACCACAGTGTTGTCACTGCAGCATAGAACAGAGGACAGTGAGCTGTGGCTGTAGGAATTGATACCCGAATGGAGGATTTCACAAAGACTCTTCAGATAATGCCAATGGCCTCAGCAGAGGAGAGAGAGGACATGGTGTGCTGGAATCTGACTAGGCCTGGGAGACAGCACTCTGTGCCTGGTACAGAGACAGCCAACATACAGTCTTTCAGAAGCTTCAGTGAGCTTCCTCTGGCATCTGACTGCATCTTGGTGCGTGCCCCAGCTTCTGGATGGTGCCTCAACCCCCCAGCCTGTGCACCTCGCCATGCCTGATTATGATTAACTGCCTCTCTTCCTGTCTCACAAGGGCATTAGAAAATTGACGGCACAGTCCCCGGATGGCAGAGTCCTGCCTCCCCTCCCTGGCTGCCCTGCACAGCAGGAGATAGTCTCCTAAAGTAGAAAAGGCCTTTCTGAAAGGGTGCTGCAAAGTGCAGCCCGGTGCTGTTACCCACCTGTTGTGTAGCCCTGGCACCCACTGGCCTCATTTGCATGGAGCCCAGCCTTGTCGGGCCCTCCCCTTGGCATGTTTATCCACAGTGCCCTTTGTGTTGTCAGAAGGAGCTGCCGGAGAGGAGAGCGAAGGTGACTGCTCTGGGCAGACAGCACAGTTCTCCTTCAGTCCCCAATTTAGGACTGCTTCGGAAAGTTGTTAAATGAAAATGAAAGTTTGAAGTGTGCTTCCCATTTCATTGTGTAATTTTTAAAAACGTTACTAAATCAGCAGTTTTCTCTCACAATATAGCTTAGAGTTTGAAGCTTAGCAAAATCCCATTTGAGAATTAGTGCTCTAATGCCCTTGAAACAGTACGGATTTTAAACTTGAACACATAATGCCATGCTTTTTGAAGCAATAAAGATATTTCAGTTCACAGGCCTCTCTCTTTGAGCACTGTCCTGGCGATAGTTCAGTATAGGGATGCTGTGATGTACAGAGATGCAGAGCCCAGGCCATTGGCAGGCATGCTGGCTCTCAGGACTAGTGAAGGTGTAAAGGGGCCAGCACCAGTAAAGCAGGATACGTGTGCTGACTGGAGCTGGCCAGTGAGGCTGATGACCACTCCAAGGACGTGTTAATTACTAGTGACAGTTACTGGTGGTCAGTCTTCACTGGCCAGGAGGCAGGGCAGGGTCCAGCAAGGCCTTGAGCCTTCAATTTCGGAAGGATGGAGCTGGGCCTCAGACTTGGGGCCTTTTGCAGAGCTGTGCACTTTTGCTGTGGAGGTCCACGGGGCAAGACCCCTCTGGACGTACTCCACGCTCAGGCCACCATGTAAGTCCGAGAAGGCCTCTTTCAGCATTTCCATTCTGTTCCCACTTCAGGTGCTTCTTAAGAAGGCTTTTATTCGCCACAAGGGCACTTGGCCTTTTCCTTTGCTTATTCGGAACAGTAAAAATTAAAAAAATGTTAGCTCACCAACTTTAAAGTGCTAGTTTTATAGTCCATCGTAGTGCTTTGACCTTTTCCCCTCTGTCCTAAAGGTTTATAAACATGTTCTGTATTTGGTTTAATTTAAACAGTTTCCTGTACTGAATACTGACGTACAAGAAATGAATCGAAATCAAGAAAAGCAGAGCTGGTGGGAAAAAGCCCTGTACTCTCCTCTTTTCCCTGCGTCAGAGTATGAAGGTAAGGAGGGTGTGTGTTCCTCAATGCATTCTCATGTCTAGGTCACCATGAGCAGCAGATTCTTTGGCTGTGGATACAGTCCAGGAAACACTTAGCAAAAAAGTTTCTGTATACACCAGGAACACAGAGATGGATATAGACTGGACCCTGCTCTCAAACTGTGAGAGGCTAGTGGAGGGGAGAGGTTTGGAAGCTCATTAGAGGCATACAAAGCACCACCTTTAAGGAGATAATTAGCAAAGGGAGTCTTTGGGAAGTCTGTGGGAAGAAGGCAGCTGGCTTGGCTGGATTGAAACTGACCCAGAAACACAGATGAGAAGGAGCCTGTTAGGTTTCGGGGCTTGGCTGCTGGTTCAAGGTTGGTTTGCACGAAGGGATGGTTGTGGAAAGGATTTCAGCTTGAAGGGTACTCAGGTCAGGTGTGTGCTTGGAAGAGATGTAGCAATGGTAAAGACGAGAGTAAAGAAGTACAGAGCACTTGTGGGTGCCTGGGCTCTCGTGGCGGTGTGGGAGTCCTAAGTTGCTGGGTTGGACTGAGGCAGTAGCTGTGGAGTTAGGTAAAGGGAACAGATGCAAAGGTTCCGTAGAGGACGCACCTATCTGGAGCCTGAGGACTAAGCAGCAAGAGAGAGAAGGGTGGTTGAGGACAGCTTTTGTTTGCCAAGGTGACTGTTAAGGCCTTGGTCATGTAAACCTGGCCCTCCTGAGTGACCCGGGAAAGTGTAAGACACTGGTGCAACACACAGTATGGGTTCTGCCCTCAAAGAGCCAAGCAGGGAAGAGAAAACTTGACATGTTGCAAGAAGCCCTTTCCTGGGGGTGATTTTCAAACATACTGAATTCATACTTGCTCATCTTGGTTCATTTTTAGTCATTCATTAGTAGGAGTCCAGCTTCAACGCTTAGCTCTAAATCCTTGGTTATTCATCATCTCTTAGCAGGTGCTATCAAGGTACTTGTGTGTGATGTGTGCAGAGAGAAGCCTGGTGGATAAAGAATGATAGCTGGTTTTTTAACTGACAGCTGAGTGTGATTCCTGTGTAGTTTCCATGCAGGGACAGTGTGAAGCAGTCTTCTTTCTATTTTCGTGTCTGGGGGGCTATAGCCTCACAGAGTTACCCAGAAAGTCAGCTCCACACTCATCCCTCAGAGGGGCCGGGCACTCTGAAGCTTCCGATGTTAGACACAGTTAATGACAGGCATGTATTGTTCTGCGCACTGGCTCTTAGGAGCCCTGAGCATCCTTGGGAGGGAAGACTGTCCCCTAGTTTAGTCTGGTAAGGAGACAGGATGGGAAGTGAGACAGCTCATCTTGTTGGGAGACCTTGGCACCCTGCTCCCCTGCTGTATTGTCAAAGGTACTTCTGCCCAGTACTGGTACACTTTCTCTGTGCTGAGCCCTGCTCTAGGGATGTACAGGCAAACTGTTCCTGACCTCCTAGGGCAGGTCTTCTGAGCAGGGACTTGGGGAATAGGGTACAAACCACATGACAGATGGGGCTGTTGGGACGGTGCGGGTGGACGCAGTGTCTGGTGCAGTAGCAGGTTTGGCTGGCAAAATAGGGTGGGACGGGAGTGTGGTAGGGACAGGGTCAGCCAGGCAGGGCGTAGGAGGCCACAGAGAGACGTGCACGGCACCTTCCAGTGCTGGCAGCCCAGCTTTTCTGTGCTTTGAAGGCTCTGTGGTGTTGGCATGTGTAGAGCTAGCTAGCCCCTTGGGGAGCAGCACAGACTGGTGAAGGTGCTGGTTGGAGGAGCAAGACTGAGCTGGAGCCCAGTGACTCTGCACAGCTACTGGGTCTTCACAGTGACTGGCTTTTCTGTGCTCTGTTGTCTGTATCTATGAAAGGAAGTCATCCCTTTGCATAGTTGCGAGGGTGAAATTGCCCGTGACAGTAACCTATACACATTTATTACACAAGAGCAGCACTACAAGAAGAACGGGAAGCTAAAGTTTAGTGTAACTTCGCTAACTCTGCATGCAGGTGATGTAAGGCAGACACCCTTCTATCTATATAGCCACCCTGCTAAGCCAGAAAATAGCCACCCTTCTCTGCCACAGTCCCTCTTCTGACCCTGGTGTGCATGCCATGTGTTCGTGTGGGAGTGTGTGTGTGTGTGTGTGTGTGTGTGTGTGTGTGTGTGTGTGTGTGAGAGAGAGAGGGAGAGGGAGAGAGAGAGAGAGAGAGAGAGAGAGAGAGAGAGAGAGAGAGAGAGAGACTGAAGAGATGGTTTTTCCTTTCTCCTCTCTTCATCTCCTGACTTGCCCCCACCCCCGCCATCCTTCTCAGAGAGAGAGAACAGGGCAAACAGGGCCTACTTCATCAGAGTGTAGTGGCCTCCCCACCCCTTCCAGAGTCCATGTTCTGGGTTAGTGGCTATAGATGTTAGTATGTCTGTCAGCTTCTCATGTAGAACCTCCTTTAATATGCTTTGAGCCTCCTAAGGGAATGGTATCGCTCCTATTATAGAGATGAGGGGTCTGGAGCTTAGAGAGATGGAATAATTAATTGGTCCTGAGTCGTGCCACAAATAAGGAGCAGAATCTGGCATCGACTGTGACCTGTGTCGTCCAGAGCCATGGTTATTCAAGTAACTGGAAATGCTTGGGGGTGGCAGATTGCATAGAATGTCCATGTGACAGGCATAGTCTGAGCGTGTTGGCCGGGAGTGCAGCACTCACTAAGGCTGGCCTTGTTCTCTGCTTCTGGGTACACAGGAGCTGTAGCATCTCATTGATACCTCATGGTGTAACCCTCAGCAAGCAGGGCCGTTAAGGGACCAGCATGCCTGAGCTCTTGTCAAGGCATTGTCCAAACTAACCCTGCTGGGGCCCCCAACCCTTCACTGTGACTGCTACAGTTGCCTTCTTCCTGGAGTTGGTGGGTAAGAGGCTGGGTAGATTGAGACCAGATTCTCTGCCTGGGCTGTGCTCAGGAACCACCTGGAAGTTTCTCTGAAGGACTGATGGTCAGTCAGTCTCCTGGGGCCTAGGTCTCCTAGGGCTCCCCTGGGGGCTTGAGCCTGGATTAGGCACAACTGGCCTTGCTGGAGGCCTTCCTGGATAGATTCCTTCAACTCTAGTCTGCATTGCTTCTTATTCTGTGGCCTTGGCCAGCTGAGCCACCAGCTTCCTTGTCCCAGTGCACAGGTGTTCAGACTGTGTGCTTAGTGTGGTATTGAGTTAGAATACTTTCTCATTGGACTGCTCCTGTCTGGAACATCTCTGTTCCTGTTTCATGACCATATCTGTAGTGCATCACCTGTCTCCCTTGATGCTCATTCTTAAGAGTATGGGCCTCACTGGTCTTTGTAACTTGTGTTCACAGGGCTGTCACATCATAGGTCAGCATAGGTAGTGACGGAGTTGTTGAAAGAATGTCTGATGGTGGAACTTGCTTATGCTGGTCTATGATGACAATGACGATTATCCATGAGTCAGTCTGAGCTAAGAATTTTTCAGGTGACAGCGTTTTCTCATAAGCCTGGCTGGTTGTGCTTTCGGTGACAACTTAAAACCTCCAGAGGGTTGGGAGGCCTACCTTTTCAGTGAAATGGAACAAGGATCTGTGTGTTGTAACTGTTTAATGGAATTTCCCCCTCACCCTCTTTCCCTTCTCCATTCAAAATGACTAAGAGTGTTCTACAAGTGTCAAGGGAGAGAATGGCATAGAAGAACGTCCAGATGCTAAAGAGACACCCAGTAATGAGGAGCGCCTGTTAGATTTTAATAGGGTAAGTGGACTGCCCTCCTCCATATGACTAACTTAGGAATGGCTACCACCAACCCTAGTCACTGCAGTCAGAAACCTGAGAGTCATGTGACCCACCCCAGCCCGAACCCCTAGATCCATCAGTGTGTTGCCTTTCTCCTCTCTGGCCCTTCCTTTGGACCTACCTCACCGCCCGCCTCCACACTGTTTGCCAGGGCTCTGCAGCGTGCTCTCCCTCATTTTTCCCACCCTGCTGGCACCGGGGCTTTCTAAATGCTATGCCTGGCGCTCCATTCTAGTCCTAGGGTGGCATCTTTCTCCTTCTCGTGTGCTTTTCAGGTCCTTCCTGGCCTGTGGGGGGCAGACTCTGCCGGTCTTGTGCTCTTGCTGTGTGCTATCTAGATTGAGATCCAGTGTTCAGGCATGTCTGCCTCCCCAAGCAGCCTGTGAGCACCGTAAAGGCAGGTCAAGGTCTGTACCTACTTGAGTCCAGTGTCAGGCTTTCCCGTCAGGCAGGCCTTCTGTCCTTCCTCTCAGTTGTCGATGTCAGTTCAAGGTCTGTAAGAATTCTCCAAAGTACTCTGTGGTGCTGGCACCCACAACACCTGCCGTGCTGTGTTCATGTGCCCAGGCCAGTGTGCAAGGCCTCCCCTCAGTGATCGCCTCCCACCACCACCTGTCTTCCCACCTGTCTCTTCCTCACTTCCACATGCAGTATGTCTGCCGGCCTGTTACTGCACCTCGCCTTCACTCGACATCCACCTCCTCCCTCCATGCTGTCCTTTCCACTTAATTCAGGTCACTACCATACTCAACAGCGGCCATGGCCTGGCCTGGCTTTTCTGCTTGGATTTATCCTTGACAGTCCGTGTGCTCAGTGTTCCTGGCACACTGTTTGCAGAATAGAAGATGGAGTGCAGAAACGGGCTTTGGGTCCTGCAGTCTAGCTGGCTAGAAGGCCCACGCTCCTACCCTCCGTACTGATGAGAAATCCAGACCCCTCGGCCCTGGGAAACCTTGTGCACTTTACCCTCCCTGGCTTTTCTATGCTTCTGCCTCAGGCTCAGAAACAGGGACTGTGATGGGGTGGTGCTGGTTGTGACTGTGATTATGGGCTGGGGAGGATTGCTGGTGCTGTAACTAGTGAGGGGCGACCACTCATCTCACATCCTCTGGTGAACATGGCAGAGATGCCCTTGATAGTGCTGAGACTGCAGTTCAGACACAGCAGGGCCAGCCTCTGCAGGGCAAGCATACCTCTACTAGGGAGTGCCACCTTCTAGCCACTCCGGTCCGGAGCACCCCTCACCAGCTAACAGCCATGTGTCTTCTCTGAAGCTGTATCTGTTGGTTTGTTGGTTTGTCATCTCTGAATGTGAGCCCCAGGAGAGCAAGACCATGTCCTCCTTCCCAGTGGAGTCCTGTGCACAGCATTGTGACTGCCCTGCAGCAGGTGCTCAAAGACTTGCTGAAAGTCAAGGAGTTCCTTGCATCCTACCATAACCTGGGCATCTGTGCCCAGGTGACTGGTGGCTGGCTGTGCCAAATTAGGAGTGGCTCCTTCATGGGCAAGGGAGAAGTGGTTCACTCTGAACATTGAAACTTTGTCACACCTTTGTAGCCCTCCATAGAGGCATCAGCAGTTGCTACTCCATCTCTGTGTATAAAGAGTCTCTCTTGCACTTTGGTGCAAAAATTCCGATTTTTGATGTTTTGAAAATTGTTTCTTGAATTGTAGGTGTCTTCTGTTTATGAAGCAAGATGCACAGGAGAGAGAGGTTCTGGGGGAAAACCAAATGGCCTCCACAGGAAGATGTGCTCCAGTGCCAGCTCCGACACGGGCGACACAGGCTCCGAAGGCGGCGGAGAGTGGGTGGGCCCCAGCGGAGAGGAGCTCTTCTCCCGAACGCACCTCTGACCCTGCAGAGTAGTCCCACTCATTGCAAATGCTGTGATGGGAAATAGCCTTCTGTGAGGCCGATCAGTCTAAAAGCAGCAACCTAGGTCTCTTCTTCAATTAACTGATTCACATCAGTGATTACCTTTCTCTTCTTGCTTACTTTAGCGTTGAGGACGGCTGTCCTGTTGAAGACCTGTTTCAAGCTGTTACGGTCTTGCTCTGACGTAGACTGTGCTGTCCAGTGAAGAACGGGTGTGCATGTGCTTGTCTTGGCGGCGTCCCCACTTCTGCATCGCAGCCACAGGCCTTCTCCCTCTGTGGCGGCCACGTCGCCATCACCTTGTCAGCACCGTAGCGCTGACAGCCTCTGCTGCTGTCCAGACTCTAGCTTTGTTCTCTGAAAGCCAGGAGATAAATCCTTGCCCTGCCGCGGGTCAGGGCCTTTCTGAAGGAGGAGGGAAGCATGGTGACTCATCTGCAGTCTCATTCAGCAAAATCTCATGTACATTTGAAGTAGGAACACAAGGGTGTGCTCGTAGAGACTTCAAAATACTGTGTTTTCTCTCTTAGGATTTCCCCTCAAGTGTCACGGAAGATACTGTGGTTTGTGACTTTCTTGCTAACTGAAGAAGCCAAGGATTTGAGGCCTGGGGCGGTGGATGGGGTGAGTTCTGCTACTGCAGTGCAGGCCTGGTAGCACAGCCTGGCCGACGCAGGGGGTTCTCCGTGCTAGCTCTTCAGCACATTGCTTGAGGACCTTAGCAACAAATTATTTTCTGGTGACTGCATTGAACTGAAGTCCCCAGATGAACTTATCAATATTTGACACACCATAAGGCCACTTCATCACCCCAAAGAAATCTTTGGCTGCTGCAGCTAGCTGCTCTTCTGGCTGTGATGTAGTGTAGCTTGTATCTCATTTTGTTTGAGAGAATGTTCTGGGTAAGTTCTGTGTGCGGTGGGCTGGGGTGGGTCAAGTAATTTTCCACATCCCTGTGTGATTGCTGTTCTGATCATCACCTCATGTGACTTGGTGAGCCACGCAGGCAGCACACCTCACACGGCGCACATTAGTGCGCTGACCTCCTTGCTCTCAGCATGGCCACGGGTTTGAAGCTAGGAGAGCGAATGTGTGCAAAGCCTACACGTTCTAAATCACTTTTCTTTTTAACCAACTTGTTTTAAAAACACCTAGTCTGTGCCATGAGGTTAGCGTGTCCAGATCATCAGGAACGGCAGGCGAGTCTGATGTGGCCAAGCCGGCCTCTCCAGTAAGTTGGGCAGCTGTGAATCCATGGTGACTTCCTAAGCTGGGAGCTGAGCAGCCTGTGAGGGACCTTGTTGGAAGCATTTGAGTCTGTTGACTGTTTCCACTGATGCAGGAAACACCATGGAGGCCATACAGTCGTGTGTGTCCATGCTGTGGGAGGCCTGCGTGGCCGTTGGAGGCCTGCGTGGTCGTTGGAGGTGGTCTCACCGCCTTAGGGTTTGTTTTTACACAGCATATCTTTTGACACTTTACAGTGGGTTTGTGTGTGTGCATGTGCGTGTGTGTGTGCGTGTGTGTGAGTGTAAGGCTTTATGTTGCTCTTATTTATTTACAGACATCAGATAGTTTTACGTATTTTCCTTTCTTATGGAGCTTCCTAAACATTGACTAGTATCTGCACTGAAATATAACCTACCATCAAGGCAAAAAAGGACTGAAGTTACAATTCCTAAAATTAGTGTAGTGACGATTATTTTAGAAATCGTTGCTTATGTAGCAGAGACCAAATGGATTTCATACCCAGCTGAGAGCTCAGATGACCTGGACAGCTCTGTTCACCAGAAAAGGGCTCCAGGTGATAAAAGTGCCCACCTCCTCCTCAGCTGTGGGGCCAGGCCCTCTGCGGAGGACAGGGTGGGTCAGAAACAAGCAAAGGAGTGAACAGTCTGTACTTGATTCGTTTTCTGGTTGAATGGCTGAAGCTCAGAGGCGCTCGGCACAGAGTTGAAGTGTGGTTTTAGTTCTGTGAGTGGGTGATCACAAAGCATTAAAAAGTGGGCAAACGCTGAGACGCACTGTGGTATGAAGCGTGTTGCATATCCGTAGCACTGAAGAGTCTGCTCTGTTCCTGGGCTGAGGTTTTTTTCCCGTGGTTGTATTGTTCTGATTTCACGTACATCAGAGTAACTGATTTTTTTTGTTTCGTTTTCTTGTGGAGTTAACACCAAATAAAAAATTAAGAAAAACTGTTTGTTGTTGTTTTTTATCATAGCATTTTTTGTGTGTGAAGAAGTAACCTCCTCTTAACTGAAGACTAGAAAGAGTTAGGCAACCTTATCCCAAAGGGCTGTTACTGTTAACATTCCTTAGGGCCGGGGGAGGAGATGGGTGGTCCTGCTGCGCAGCCTGTGGACCCACAGCCCCAGCACACCAGGGGTCCGCCTGTCCCTTCTTGCTAGATAAAGGTTCCTCTTTTCATTTTATTCAGGGAGGAAAAAAAGTCTTCACATGTTAACATTTAGCGTTAGTGTTCATTCTAAAAAGAAGTGAGATGTGGGTAAAGATGCCGAATGCACAAGACTACCAAGGTTTTTTTTTAGGTGTAGAAGTGTTATGTCTCCATGTATGTAAGTGCACCTTGTCATGCAATGCCCACAGAGATGAGAAGAAGGCATTGGATCCCCTGGAACTGGAGTAATAAATGGTCGTTAGCTGCCGTGTGGGTGCTGGGATTCAAACCCAGGTCTTCTGCAAGAGCAGCTAGTGCTCTTAATCACTGAGCCAATCTCTCCAACCCAAAGCCTACCTAAGTCTGATCACCAGAACCCACATAAAGGTGCAAGGAGAAGCAGCTGCACAGAGTTGTCCTCTGACCTCTGCATGCATGCTGTGGCCCACGCATCCTCCATCATATAATAATAATATATAGTCAGCGTATGTTTAAAGAAGTGTAAAGGAAAACTCACCAGTGACTGCTGATATTTCTGCAGACCCCTTTTCCCAGGTTCGAGTGCCATGTGAAAACACGCATGCTGCAAGTTGCTCGTACCCGCCCTCTAATTCAGAATAGGCTTTTTCTTACATGTACTTGCATGTGAGTAGTCACAGCCATACTTGAACAAACTCCTGACCTACACGTGGAATATTCCTTCCTGCTTTTGCTTTTGAGGCAAGGTCTCCTGTAGCCCACACTGGTCTTGAAGTTGCTGTTTGACAGAGTATGACCTTGATCCTGATCTTCCCTACCTCCAGGTGAGGATCCAGCCTCATTGTCCCAGGTCATTCTCAGACATCCTGACACCATGTTATGAAGCCCCTGGCTTTGAGGTGACACCTTCATGGACGCCTTTGGGTGTTGACCCACCAGCCCTACTGCCTGTTTGCTTTGTGATCTTGGGTGGGAAGGGGGCCTCCGTCCTAGAGGGCCCTCGTGGCTCCGGACTGTGGCCCTAGTCAAGTGCAGAGTTAGTGTGGCTGTGTCTTCTTTGGGCATGGTCCAGGCTCATTGGGGAACTTGGGACACAGACGTCCTTCCTGGCTTGTCTGCAGGTAAGATCCTTCGGGTGTGCTGAGGCTCATCAATGGAGGTGTGCTTCAGGCTCGTGCAGCACTCCCTGTGACATGGCCGGGCCCCCTTCCCTGTTGACTTGCTCTCATCACTGCTGTACACTCAAGAGCTGTGCTCACCCTGCTCTCTGCTCTCTGGGGTTCTTTACGTACTGTCGGCTCAGGTGCTCCACCTGCAGGAGCAGGGGCAGTACTGAGTTGCCTGTTAGCTAACCTGCCTGCAACCTATCCTCAGGAGGGCTGCCAGCCCAGCCAAGCCTTCGGACTGTCCAGGCCTCTGGCTCTCATCTAAATAGGCAGCCACTGTCCTAGCCACCAACACTGTTGCCTCTGCCACTTCAAGTGTCATCCAGTAGGTTCTAGACCTGGTAAGTGGCTGTGTCCCAGGAACCCAGGAACAGAAAGGAAGGCCTTGCCCTGCACATGCGGTTGGCTGATAGCATTTTCTCAAACAGTCGCCTCACATTGCCATGCTAGCTATGACTGGTAATAACCCACCACTGGCCACTCCACTGGTGGTGGGGCTCACTGCCAGCCATTCTGAGCTCGGCGTTTGTGTCGTTCCACCCTACAGATGAGAAGACGGAGGCGTGGAGCACTAGGCACTTGTTCAAGGTCTCACACCTAGCCAGCGATGTGACCCCTGAGCACTGGGACCCCTAGTACACTTGACACACCCAAACTACCTCCTTCCACATTCATACAGTGGGGGGTGGGGGACAGGGTGGGCTGGTCAGCATCTGCCAGGCAGCCCCTTTAAATTCTCATGAGTGTCTCCTGCCTATGTGCAAGGATGTCATCCACCAGCTGCCTTTGTCCAGCCCAGTATGGTCTCCTCGGGTCTAGTGGCAGTCACATTAGCCCTCTTGCCAGGGTTAGGATAGAACAGTCCACCCACACTGTACGCGAGATTGCAAAGGTTCCAAGATGTGTCCCTGCCCCCAGGGCTGAGCCTGTGGGTGGCTGGTTCCTCTGTGGGAAACTGGCCAAGACAACTGCAGAGGGAAAGTTGCTGCAGGAGTGGGTGCCTGAGCTGCCTCCCTTCCTGTGGTAACAAATCTTTCAAGGGCACTTGCTGGGTCTGTGACTCTGGGCCACCTAATCCATGCCTTTGGTCTCCATGGGCCCCTTGGGGTCAGCAGGGGTCAGGCTCTGCAGAGCCTGTGCCAGCTCAGTCCCTGACCCACCACACATGCTGGCACTCGACACGAACCATCTCCTCTGGTGGTCTCTGACTCGGTAGTGGAGGAGCTGGAAGGTGAAGGTCGAGGGCAGCAACAGCCCAGTGTGCACATCAAAGGAGCTCCCAGCCACTGTGCCTGTGGGGGTGTGAAGGGCACACAGCCTGCCACCTATATCACAGGCCAGGGGCCATTTGGAGCCCCAGGGAGGGAGCCTTCTTGGGGGCATAGAATGGGTCCTGCACTCTGCCCTGCCACCCCTCCATGCCATCAGTGATGGGGCAATTGCCCTGTCCAGACTGTCCTGAGGGACAGATGAGGGACACTTCACAGCTGCAGGGCACACTGCACCCCGGTCCTTGGGGCAGACCAGCTCCAGGAGCCCAGGACTGAGCTTTTCCTTTTGCCAACACCTAGAGAGGCATGAGGGGATGAGCCCTGCCCCTAGCTGTGTCCCTCCTGCCAGGATAGCTTCATCTCACCCTGGCAGAGATGTCAGTCCCCCAAGCATTCTTGTCCTTCCCATGCTTCTCAGCCTGAGGGGCCAGCAGAACCTCCCTGCAGCCCCAAAGGGTCTGGGCAGGATGGGTCGCACCTGTTCCAGAAGCCCTACTGCTGCCCTACTCTATAACCATCTGCACAAAGCAGATCTACCCTGTGCCCAGCCTCATCTCCAGCAAGCCTCAGGATCATCATCACAGCTCCGAGAATGAGGGGGGCTGGTGATCTGGGTTGCCAGGTGACTTGCCAGAGCACAGGACTCTTGTGTTCACAACAGAGAACTCTAAGCTTGGAAGCTAGCATCCTGCCCCTGTCACGAAGGAACTGGAGTGTGGGACTCTCTCAAGGGCTCCCAGATCTCTGCTTTGTGTCCTGGACACAAGCCTGCCCTGCAGGAGTCCACAGCCTGGGGCCCCTTCTGTCTGCTGAGAAAATGAAGGGGCAGTGCTGGCCAGACATAAGGGCAGAACAGAAGCATTCTCCATCTGCTGAGGAGGACATGGTGTTGAAAGACCCTGTATTAGTCAGGGTTCTCCAAAGAAACAGAACCAGTAGAATGAATATGTATAGAGATTTATCAGTTTAGCTCACAGGATAGAGTCCGAGTAGTTCAACAATGGCTGCACCACACTGGAGAGGCTGAGAATCCGTAGTCGCTCAGTCCACAAGGCTGGATGTCTCAGTAGTCCCAATCTGGTGCTGAAGGTCTGACGAATTCCAACATACCAGCTAGTCGTCAGTCTACAGCAGCAAGACGACCTCACCAGCGAGAGAGAAGGCAAGAAGCAAGAAGCCTGGCGTTCTCCTCTGCCTTGGCCTTTTATACCGGCTGCCATCAGAAGGTAACGCCCACATTTAGGGTGCGTCTTCCGGCTTTAGATGATCCAATCAAGAAGATCTCTTTCATTTCAGTTAATCTCAGATCAAATCAAGTTGACACCCAGGATTAGCCATCACAGACCCCAAACCCTTTGGGAACCCCAGGCTAAAGGCCAGAAGCTTCACAGGGCTAGCAGTGGTATAGTATCTGTGTAGTGAGTGACTGGGCCCTCTTGTTATGGGCCCGCCCGACAACACCATCTATATTCAGGATCCATTTCCTGATGGTCACAGATGTGAGACCACTACTAGGTCATCCAGCAGACCACAAGCTTTGAGCCTGTGATAACAGCAACCACCAGCCCCTCCTACACCGGGCCCCTCCCGGGCTGCGTGGAGTGCCAAGACTGGGGGTGTGTGCCCTCTCCCTGGCCTCCCTACAAGCCAATGCCGAAAAGGGCAGGGATCCACCGACTTCAGCCAGCAGGGAGTTGGATCTTGTTGAGGGTCCTGTGTCTACACAGCTGTTCTCAGAGTTAGCTGGACCTACTGCCACCATGAGGCCTGCCTGGATCACAGCACAGCAGCCTCACTGTGAGCACTCAAGGGCTCCCCACTTCCTCTCCTGCTTCCCCCAACCCAACTGTCTCCTCTGCCTATGCTCTATGCTGGAAAGGATCTGGCCTGGGGGCTGGATCCCTGGGACTTTCTCCTGCAGAACAGGATCCCTTCATTTGCACATGGGGCCCAGGGAGCAGGTGTCACACACAGAGGAACATCCACTTACATGCCTAAGGCAGATGATGGACAGCAAAGTCTGTTTTTTCTCTAACCTTTGATGTCTTGACCTTTCAGAGTCACCATGGGAACAGCAGGTTGGGATTGCTTGGACCAAAGAGTCTCAAGGTAAGAATTAAACTGCTGAGGAAAGAAGTCTTTGGGCCTTGGTGTCCCCAACTTGAAATGGGGTGCGCCACTTCCCTTCAGGAAACACTTGTTCCCTAGCCAGGAGGTGGTAGCAGCCACCGGAGAGATGCAGGTGTCACCAGGCCTGGCTCTGGGCACCCTGTCTGTAATGATCTGCCCAAGGTGGCCCTGGGATTCCTCCCACCTGATTATACCCTCAGATACCAGAGGGAAGCCCACATCTAAGAGTGCAGTTCCACAGGCACCCTTGGATGGCTTTGGGCATGACTCTGGGGGACCAGGTAGATTCTCGACTGGGCAGGCCTATAATAACACACTGGCACAGGGTGACAGATCTCAGTCACAGCAAGTATTAGATTGCACTGCTGTGGGTGATGTGGACTGGAGTCTGAGCCAGGAATTAAAAAAATGAAAGAATGACATGCAGTTACCATGGCAACTTTCCAGGGCCAAGTCCTATGAGGTCAAGTAGAGTCTGGAAGGGGTCGTTCATCGAGTTGCTCATCCATTCATTTACAACATATGCCAAGTACCTACTACATGCTGGACCCAAATCTGGAGCTAGCAGTAAGCCTCCCTCCACCCTGATAATAGTTACATCATTGGATTCTCTGTAATCTCCGTGATGAATAGTCTCCAGACTGCTCGAGCCACGTCTGTGCTGGATCTTTCAGGGGTATGAGGAAAGGGTGAGTCTCCTCCTCTCCTCTAACTTTCTAAGGAGGTGCATTCTTTCCTTGGCCCAAATTTCCCTGCCTGGCAGTCCCCTGGGGTCTGTGAAGCCAGCAGCTGGGGTACAGGGTGAAGCATGCTTGCCACCAACCCTGCCTGATAGATAGGGTGGCCAAGGCCCCCTGGGCCTGAGGGAGGCACATGTAGTGAGTTCACCCATGCAGAGGGAGCAGGGTCCTCCCTGCAGGGCGAGTTGCTCATTCCATCTTCTAGAGACACATGATGTACATCTCTACCATATGAACCTACAGGTGGCTAGGCACAGCCTTCCTGAGGCTGGAGACTAGGCCGAGAGCAGGGAGTGGTGTGCCCTTGACAACCCAGAAACAGGGTTTCCCCTTTCCCAAGACCCGCCCCAATCCCCCAGCCTGTGTGTGTCTGTGCGTGTGGGAGAGAGGGGAGTGAGAGAGAGAGAAAGAGGGAGAGAGAGAGAGAGAGAGAGAGAGAGAGAGAGAGGAGGGGAGAGAGGAGGAGAGGGGAGAGAGAGGGGAGAGAGAGAGACCCCTCTGGGCACCAAGTCCCACCCCTTAACTCCCCAGCCTCTGTGTGTGTGTGTGTGTGTGTGTGTGTGTGTGTGTGTGTGTTGGGGAGCTGGCATTCCAATGTGCCTTAGGTGTGCCAAGAGAGAGAAAGACACCCTGAGACCTCTGGGCAGCATGCCGAACTCAAGGCGTGGGCTCAACTGCCACCTCTGGCCAATCCCAGCTCACTGTGTCCTTCAGCCAATCCGAGTCATATTGTAGGCAAGCATTGGGTGAGCACTTGTCCCCAAGGTTGGGTAAGGACTTTAGAATCAGCTAACCAGGGCCCTCACCTCCTTTCCCCACAGTTCTATGAGCTCAGTAATCAAATGTGTCAGGAGCCAGGGCAGTGGCCAAGCTGGGTTTGCTTGGGGCTCTACTTGCCGCTCTCAGGGGCTCGTCCTGGGCCACTTCCCTCTTGTGATCTTGGTCCCCTTCTCTAGAGAAAACAGGCCTCCAGTGTGGTGGGATGTGGGTTATTTCATCAGAGTCCTCTGTAGACCATGTGTGAGAAGTTATTGCAGCAATACCTGAATTATACTCAAAAGTAACAGGTCTCACCATTTTGAAACCATTATACACACCAAGCCCAGTGGATGGCCTATGGCATCAGATTTAAACAATTTGAAAAATACATTTTTAAAACACAATTGAGGGCTGGAGAGATGGCTTGGCAGTTAAGAGCTCTGGCTGCTCTGCAGAGGAGCTGGGTTTGGTTCCCAGCACCCATATGGCATCTAACAACCATCCGTAACTCCAGTTCCAGGAGATCCGATGCCCTCTTCTGACCCCCACAGGCATTGCAGGACACTAATGCTCTTACATGCAGGCAATACACTCATACACAACATTAACATAAATTTTTTTAAGACAATTGAGCAGCTGGAGAGATGGCTCAGCGGTTAAGAACACTGAATGTTCTTGCAGAAGACTGGGTTTGAATCCCAGCACCCACATGGCAGCTAACAACTGTAATTCCAGTTCTAGGGAATCTGACTCCCTCTTCTGACCTCCATGGGCATTGCACAACATGGGTGCACTTCCATACATGCAGGCAATGCACACACACACATAAAATAAAAATAATAAATAAAATATTTAAAAAAAATAATTAAAAAAAAGACAATTGAGAACCTAATGGCAGGAGGATGTTGAACGTGAGACTCGTTTGGGCCTCAAATGTAAAGGGGCTGGGGTCATTCTCCAGTACCACAAGAAGGAGCAAGAGGCGGGACGGGGGAGAGGACAAGGAGCAGGAAGGTGACTGGGGTGTAGGAGACATGAGGAACTGTTGGTTTCTTTAGGTATGCTGTTGATACTGTGATTATACTTAAGAGAGTCATCCTACTGCATCTGTGTGGAAGGTGTTTTCCTATGGACTGGTAACTAGATGTGTTCTAGAAGAGTCCAGGAAAATCAAAGCTGTGAGGCCACAGGAGGTGGGCAGAGCTGCTGTGGGGATAATGGTGGGGAACCTTGGAAATACTCAGGACCCAGTTTCCAACTGCCCCAAGTTCTGGACCCACAGCAGTGATGGGCTTACCTGGATCAGGGCCACCTACTGCATCAAGACACTGTTTAGCATCTTCACAGGAAGGAGGCACCTGCCCCAAGGAATACTCTGGAATACCATAGGGAGAAAAAGATTTCAAGGGAAGCCTTGTGATTGTGTGTGTGTGTGTGTGTGTGTGTGTGCTATGTCATTGCTCCTGCCGCTGGGGCTAGATGGCTGGTTGAAACACATCATCAGCCCCCACCTGTGAAGAAATTGGGATGACCCCTAGGTGATCCCAGCAGGTACCCCTCCTCTGGAAGTGCTCATGGCAAATGGCTTCTGCCTCTGGAAAGGAGCCTGGATGCTGCAGCCTGGGAACTCGTGGGAGCTCCAGGGCAGTACCCCCCACATCACCCTAAGTAACAGGCGGGCTCTCCAAAGAATCTTGTCATGTGTCTGAGCTAGACAATACCCTGCATTGGGACCATGCGTACTTCAGGGATCTGGGGCATTCAAGGATGTTGAGAGAGGTAAAGGCCAAAATGAGGAATACACAAGTTTTTGGAACAGTAATGCCTGGCACAGGTTAGACAGACAGCTGCCAGTCAGGTTGCTGCTGTGTGAGGTTGAGGGGTCCCTCTGCATGTTTTGTGGTTCTGGTGGACAGAGGCTTGCCTGGGTTAGGGTTAGCTCGTCCCTGGCGCCACAGTCTCTTCCCTCACCATCTCCTGACTTGATTTTTTTTCAGTGTTGACAGAGCACTGCATTTTTACCAATGACAACTTTCACATTTGTGCCCCTTCCCCCACGTTCATCTGGTGAGCCTCCAAGTCCCCGTGTGACAGTGTCAGAAGACACTGGGGGGTGATTATGTCATGGGTGGTCAGGCCTGCCTGGCAGCAAGCATCTTCATTCTCCAGGTCATCATGCCTGTCCCGATAAGAACAACACCTCAGGGCATATACACACAAAGTAAATGACTGAAAAAAATGTAAGTACCTCAGAGCAAAAATTTGCTACAAACCAGCTTATGAACAGGACACCTGGGCCCAGGATGACTCCTCACTGGTCTTCGCTGGCAGGAAAAGCTCCACCACCTGTGAAGGGTCCCAAAAGCAGACCCTGGACTCAGCACCCCAGCCGCCTTCTCTGTGAAATGGTGTTAACACCTGGTGGAGGTGAAGGGAAGAGCTGAGCCTATGTCTACCAGGTGTCTCCAGGCCCTGAGGAGGGGGCAAGGCCCTTCATTAAGCTCTGCTGTGGCAGCTGAGCAGCATCCAGCCCCACGTGGGCTGATAGCTCTCTTTGGCGCTAGGCTGAGAACTGGGGGGGGGGGGCGTAGGAAGGAGCCTTGGATGGGTGGGTTCTCCTGGGGTGGATGTGGCAGCAAAACCCATTATCTGTGCACTGAGCACCAGGAGCTGCTATTGAGCAGGGCCCTATGCCTGGGTGCTGTCAGCCTTTCCTCTGTGGCCTTCAGGACTCCTCAGGCAGCCAGGTGAGCACCCAGACCTGGCTGTGCTTGGCACCAGGCTAACCTCTGGGCTTCCTTGGGCCTGTGCTTGCTGGGTGATGCCTGGATCCCTGGGGGAACAGGCCTGCTGGGACTGGGGTGCCTGGAGGTTAGAGTCTGTAGCTGAAAAAAGTCATCCACTACTATCTTTTTTATTTATTACTTTTATTTTATGTGTACGCATGTGTTGCCTGCATGTGTACGTGCACCCGTGTCGTGCAATGCCCACAGAGGTCAGAAGGTGGTGTCGGATTCCCCGGTACTGGAGTTAAGGATGGTTCGTAGCTGCCTTGTGGGTGCTGGGAATCGAACCTGGGTCCTCTGCAAGAGCAGTCAGTGCTCTTAACCGCTGAGCCATCTCTCCAGCCCTGAGTCTCTTTTTTAAAAAACAAAAACTCCTGAGGTGGGTCTCATGTAGCCCAGGCTGGTCTTGAGCTATGTAACTAAGGCTGACCTTGAACTTCTGATCCTCCTGCCCTCCACCTCACTGGCGTTGGGATTACAGAAGTGCCCCACCATGTCCTGTTTTGCACACTGGATGTTGAACCCAGGGTTTCCTGCATGCACGCGCATGCTACGAAATGAGCTACGTCCCCAGCCCCTCTACCACAGTCTTGTACACCTGCCAGAACCAGAACGGCTCCCAGTCTGATGGAGAAGGCAGCAGACAGGGCCCGGGGCAGGTAGTACAGACTGCAGGACAGGAAAGGGACCCTGGGAAAGAACTGGAGGGTTGGGACGTCTGCTCCATCCAGCAGGCTGCACCCACGTGTGGCTCTGAGCAAATCTCTGTCTGTTTTGGAGTTTAAAGGGAGCCTTCCCTGAAAGGAGTATGTACTACTTTCTATTGCTATGATAAAAACACTGACCAAAACCAACTTGTGGAAGGAAGGGTTTATTTTATCTTACATCTCCCATGTCATAGTCCATCACCGAGGGAAGTTGGCAGGAATCAGGGCAGGAACCTGAAGGCGGGAGCTGGAGCGCAGACCATGGAGGAACGCTGCTTACTGACTTTGCTTCCCTGGCCTGTGCTCAGCCTGCTTTCTTATACGACCTAGGGCCACCTGCCCACGGGTGGCACTGCCCACAATCTAATGGAGGTAATTCCTCAATTGAGGTTCCCTCAACCCAGGTGTCATGTTGACAACCGAAGCTGTCTTACACAGGGGATAAAGATGCAGTCACTTGGTAGGTATTTACCTCTGAGCCCTTTCCTAGCCAGGCCAGCACAGAGGGGTCCAGGGAGGTACACAAGGCAGCAGAACCCTCTCAGGAGCTCAGGAAGAGTGACTGGTTCTGCCAGGTGTGAGTCCTCAGGAGCAGGTGT
The DNA here is from genome assembly GCF_000622305.1 of Nannospalax galili. Classification (NCBI taxonomy): domain Eukaryota; kingdom Metazoa; phylum Chordata; class Mammalia; order Rodentia; family Spalacidae; genus Nannospalax; species Nannospalax galili. The sequence goes on from NW_008355812.1 coordinate 827,046, forward strand.
GTGTGGCACGGGCAGGAAGCTGGTGGAAAAGTGGTCCAGGCTGAGCGGGGACAGTGGGACTTTAGGACTGGGCTGGAGCCTGGTTGGGGAAGATCCCGAGAAAGACCGTGGCCAGGAAGCATCCTGGAGGCTGTGCGGTGGGTGCAAACGAAGCACCAGTGTTTGGAGGCGAGGTGGCTCCCTCTGCGCTGCCCCCTACCCCTTCTTGTTCCTCAGGCTGCCTGAGCCTCCAGGCCTGTTCTCTGCACCCCACCCCCCCTAAAACAAGACAGAGGCCCCTTTACAGGGCACAGTGGAAAACACCCGTAATCCCAGCACTTAAGCTGAGGCAGGAGTCTGGCCAGTTCTAGCCCAGCTTAGGTCACAGAGGGAGACTGACTCAAAACACCAGCAAAGGCCATTCCCCTTTTCCTGCCCCCCGGTGAGGATGTGTCCTTGAGAACTGTGTGGCCAGCACTGTCCCAGATGTTCTGAGACATTGGAGGGTAGCGAGGGGCCCAGGCTGTGTTCTGACTTCTGTGTCAAGCACAGTGCCTAGCACAGAAGTGGGGACCAGGAGGGAGGAGAGTCACCTTCTGATGGCAGTAGTGAGGTAGGCCAGCTGACTTCAAGTGGTTCAGGGCTGAGACCCAAGGATGGAGAAACAGTTCTGTCCCTCCCCCAAATACGAGCAGCAGCTTCTGAGAAGGGACTCCAGGGGTGTCTGCACCCAAGCCTGCACTTCCTCATATGGAGGACCAGCTATGGGGGTGTAAGCAGGATGGGGAAATGAGGACCCAAGATCAGCAAGTAAAAGAACGTGTGTGTTGAACCAGGTTCCCTGTGCTGGAGAGGCTTGAGATGGAAGAGGAAGGAAAGAGGCTTGAGCTAGAATGGGTAGATAGAGCAGGCAAAGCTGGAAGAAAAGGGCCACACTCACTCATGGACACCAACTCTGGGTGTTACCAAGTCACACCCCTAGCCTGAGACAGGAGGAACAGCTCTTCTGATAGAGGAAGGCAAGGTTCAGACCAGTGTACACAGGAAATATCAAGCTGGGATTTCAGCCTAGATCTGATTGAAAGCTCATGTTGCCCCCCACTGTCATCATTGTCTTGGGGACTGGAAAAAAGTGGCTTCCTGGGTGGAGAGGGGGCAAGGAGGAGGGGGACAGTGGGAATGTGTTGTGGATGGGCCTTGACACGAGGACAAGGGCAGACATCTATTCATCTAGGCGCTGCCCAAACATCACCACAGCCTGTTTGCCCTCCCCACAGGTCTCTGGAGCAAGGAGGCCTGGTTTCAGACACCTTTGGGGGAAGGTTCCCTGCCTGAGTCTCAGTTTTCTGACTGCAATTTGGTGGGTGTGGGGAGGAAGAAGGCTGCACACCAGGCGCCAGACTGCCTAGGTGGAGGTATTTGGAAGGGTGTCCTCCCAGACGGGAGGTAGGTCCCAGAGGGGAGATAGGATGACATTCAGAGCTGACTTTCTTGAGGGGTGGAGGCACTTGGTGACATCCCATACCAATCTTTTAGGAGGATAAGCCCCAGGAGATGAGGGAGGTCAGAGCTTGTGCCTGGTGCCCCAGGAGTGCCTGCCTTCCTTTTCTGAGGAGACCTGGTGGCCCTGAGTCCAGGGAGGACGTGGCCTGGTGACAATGGCTTGAGGGTGGGTGGGATTGGCAGCGGACCATCAGGTGGAGGAAGGATCTGGACCTGCCTCTCCTCCCACCTGTTCACCCCCACGAGGCTCCACTGAGACGGGTTCCTACAGGCATCTAAATTGGGCTTTGCTCTCCATGGTAGTGGCAGCAGGCAACTGGGTGACGCTTTTAAAAACAAGGCTGTTTGGAAAATTCCACTTTGGTGTGCTGAGACACAGAGTCCCACTCCTGCCTGGAGCCTGCAAGCTTCTAGCATGGCCTCTTTGTGAGCCTGGGCCACAGGGGACCTGTACCCATGTCACTCCCCTAATCCCTGACCTGCCCCAGTTCATAAGGCAAAATTTTGGGAGACCCATTCCTTCTGTGTGGCTTAGTCTCAAAGTTATGAGGGTGCTCAAGGAATGAGTGATCTTTGAATTGGGAGTCAGCCGTGCCTAGATCAAGACTCAAGTAACCTGTGGGTAGCACAGGCAACTAGAATGCAGGGTTGGGTCGCATGGCCTGCCAGGCACCCTGCTCCATGGTCCTCACTCCCAGTGGCAGCTGGTGCTGTCGGGCTTAGAGCAGGCATTTTCCTGTGCCTACTACAGGCACCATGCTTAGCCCAAGGCTTTGGTGGGACAGGCTGAGAGCCTTTCTTATTGCCTCAGTGAGTGTGTGAGATACAGCAGTCCTTCCTTATCAAACAGCACATGCATGCTGTGGGCAAGTTTCAAAGTTACAAAACACAGGGGCTGGAGAGACGGAGCACTAACTGCTCTTGCAGAGGACCTGGATCTGATTCCCAGCACCCACATGGCAGCTAACAGCCATTTGTAACTTCAGTTCCAGGGGATCCAACACCCTCTTTTGACCTCCCTGGGCATTTCACGACACAGGTACACTTACATACATGCAGGAAATACACTCATACGCATAAAATAAAAAATGATGGAGCTGGAGAGATGGCTCAGAAGTTAAGAACACTGGTTGTTCTTGCAGAAGACCCAGGTTCAAATCCCAGCACCCACATGGCAGCTAACAACTGTCCGTAACTCCAGCCCTAGGGGATCCGACAGCTTCTTCTGACCTCTGCAGGCATTGCACAACATGGGTGTACTTACCTACATGCAGGCAATACACGCATACTTATAAAATAAAAATTAAAAAAAATATTTTTTTTTTGGTATTTTTGAGATGGTCTCCCTGTAGTCCTTGCTGGCCTGGAATTCACTATGTAGACCAGGCTGGCCTTGAACTCACAGAGATCCGCCTGCCTCTGCCTCCTGAGTGCTGGGACTAAAGGACTGCACCACCACACCTGGCAAGATTTTTTTTTTAAAGTAATAAAACAAGTGGGGCTGGAGAAATGGCTCAGCAGTTAAGAACACTGACTGTTCTTGCAAAAGACCCGGGTTTCAATCCCAGCACCCACATGGCAGCTAACAACAGTCTGTGACTCCAGTTCCAGGGGATCCGATAGCCTCTTCTATCCTCCACAGGCATTGCACGATACAGGTGCACTTACCTACATGCAGGCATAACACTAATACACATAAAATAAAAATAATACGTAAATTTTTTTTTTTGGTCTTTTTGAAGCAGGGTCTCCCTGTAGCCCCAGCTGCCCTGGAACTCACTATGTAGACCAGGCTGGCCTTGAACTCACAGAGATCGCCTGCCTCTGCCTCCTGAGTGCTGGGATTAAAGGCGTGTGCCAGCATGCCCGGCTATAAAATATTTTTTTAAAAAGTAGTAAAACATGTGCAGACCAAAAATGCTCAGGTGTGGTCAGGCACTCACTTTGTACCCCCATCTCCAAGCTGGGGACTGAACCCAGGCCGCTGAGCTACACTCCAGCCCTTCCCATCCTCTTCATTTCTATGGATGGTGTGCATTTTACACCCTTTGGTCTTGTAAGCACTTCCTTTGTGCTGTATGAAGTAAAGAATTTTGAGCACATTTTAAAGCATTTGGCATATAGTACAGGGGTATAACCATCACCCCATATATTAACATTTCTTTGTATTAGGAGTTAGGTCCTCTCTACTATTTGTTTTGAAATGTGCAATAAAACTAGGAGTGGGGGTGCACTCCTGTAATTGTAGCACCTGGGAGAGAGAGGCAGGAAGATCAGGGGTTCAAGGTCATCTTCATCTAGGTACACCAATTTTGAGGCTAGCCTTGAGCTATATGAGACTTTTGTTTTTTTTTTTTTTAAAGCAATTGTTACTAGCAACAGCACATTAGAGAAGATTCCTCCCATCAGTTGCACCCCTGAAGATTTTCTGTGGTTGCATATGTCACTCTATTTAGTAAACTCCCCACTCCCTTTTTTGAGACAGGGTTTCCCTGTAGCCCCAGCTAGCTTAGACCTCATTATATAGACCAGGTTGGCTTTGAACTCACAGAGATCCACCTGCCCGTGGGATTAAAGGCGTGTGTCACCATGCCTGGCTCTGTGCAGTTTTATAAGGGTCTCTCCTTCGGATGCATCATCCAAACTATGCTTCTCTCTGCGCTTTGACCCTCCCCATGCTTGTAAAAACTGTGAGGAAGATTCTAGTTGAAAGCTCTGCTGTGAGTCTGGCGCTGCTCCTTGCAGTGAGCTGTGGTGGTGGTGGTAGTCCCTCTGCCTGCCTGGTGCTGCCCTTGGCTCTGTCTGCCAAGGTTGTGACTGCCAGCTCTCCAGAAATTCTTGCCCCCCCCCCCCCGGACTCAATTTTGAGAACCAATAAAAAAAACCCAGATTCCAAGCATTGTGTCCTAAAAATGGGAACTCCGGTCTCCATGGTGAAGAAGGTAACACTCTTAACAAAAAGGAGATGTTAAGGATCCAGGGAAGGGTTCTGAGCCCTGAGACCAAAGAGAAACTCCTTAGAATTAATGCTGCACCATGGGTCTCTGCTGTAGACATGGTCAGAGCCAGCTGAGTCCGACTTTGCTGCTACTGCAACCATGCCATGCCTGGGGCCAGGGCTGTAGGAGGCAGGATGGTGCTGGACAGGACCTGGGGACAGTGGAACAGAACTGTGACACTGAGGCTGAGTGGCCTCACCGCCCAGCCCTGTTTCTTCCCCTGCAAGAGGTGAGGCCCTGTGTGAGCTTGACAGGTTGTGGGAACTGGCCGCTGTTTAACAGGGGTCAGGGGATAGCACAGTGCTGAGATGACTCCAGGTAAAGACAGGTGTGATGGGACTTATTCATCCAGTTTATGAATTGATGTTGTTCACACAGGAGTCGGGGCAGGGGATGTGTGTTTGGGAGATGTGTCTTTAGAAGGGTCAAGGGTCCTGGCAGGGCAGAAGGCCTCTGGCTGTTTGAGCTTACCACCACCCATCATCTGACTCTGGACTGATTTTCCTCTGAAGTCGAGGGTTGGCCTAATGCCCTGTGAGGGTTCTGCCAACCCTGGCAACCCAGGTAAAGAGTCTCCGGGGGCTTCATCTGGTTGGACTGCCATTTTCCTTATGAGGTCATGTTCACAACTGCTGAGTGCCACATCTGTCTGTCCCAGGAGCCCCAAGGGCAGGAGTTGTGGGCTGTGGTCACTCAGGTGTTCCAGATGCATAACAGGTGCTCAGGGATGGTTTCTATGGATACTGGACATCCTGAGGCATTCCTACTCCTCTAGAGAGAGATGCTAAATCGGGTACATAGAGGGCATCCCTGGAAGGGTCTCTTCCCCACTGTGCCTGATTGGCTAGCACTGTCTGTTTTGTTAGGTGTGGGTCGGGCTGCTAGAAATGGACAGAGTGGGGCAGTTTCCTCTAACATCTGTCCCTCTTTTCATTTACTCAGACCTGTTCCATCCTCACAACAGTGTGAGAGGAGGAGCTATGTGCTCCACAGATGAAGGTGGGGAGAGTTGGGGAGGCTCCTGGGTCCCTGAGGAGTCAGCCAGCCAGGGCCTCTGAGGTGCTGCTGATTCCTGCCCACAAGTGAGGGGTTCACAGCCATCAAACAAACCATAGGCTGGGGCAGTCCTTCTGGAAGCCTCTGGTAGAGCCTATGGGGGAGGGTGTGGGATGGCTTCTCTGGGGTAGTTCTGCTGAAGTTCCAAGGAGGGCTGACGCCTTGACAGGGTGGTTTTCTCTGTATCTGGGAGCTGAGATGTTGGATTTTGAGTGGTGAAGTGACTGTATGTGGCCTCACAGCTAAATCCTATTCACTGCTTTTAATTTTTTCAGACTCACGTTATGATGAGGCTTTATCTAGACCACTTCTGGTCACTGATGACAAAAGGTAAGACATGGGTCAAACCTTAGGAAGGGGGAGTGAAGGTGAGATCCCACTGTCAGGGCAGCAGGCTGGTAAAGGTGAGGGACAGAGACAGAGGGCGTCCCAATGCAAACCTGTGCACCAAAAGTGTTTTTTGACTCAGGACACAGAATGACCATCCCTTGTCACCTTAGGGTTTCAACACCCTAAGACTTAGCATTAAGGCTGGGAGGTGGGGAGTCACAAGGAACCCTGTGCAAGCTGACCTGCTGAGCCAATGTATTAAGATGGGAGTTGGAACAGAGGCAAATCTCTGCTTTCGTCAGTGTTAAAACCAGCTGTGAGGGCACAGAGGGATGTGATGGAGATCTGGCATTGTTCTCACTTAAAACCACCAGCAACTTTAAGCACTCAGTGTATCAAACACTGAGGGCCCTAGGAGCCTCACAGTCCTGCATTTCACTAAGAAGCTTTCTTTTTAAACCCCCACCCTCCTGCCATCATAACAAATGGGGGGCTAGGAGTGTTCAAAGCCACGTTTCAGGGAGGAACCACAAGCCAGAGCTTTTGCCAAGGCTCCTCAGTAACCTGTGGGTAGCATGGGGCAACTAAAATGTAGGGTCTGAGTTGCACAGCCTGGCAGGCACCTTGATCCATGGTCCCCACTCCCAGGGGCGGCTGGTGCTGTTAGGTTTGTTAGGCTGACAGCCTGTTGGAGCAGGCATTTTCCTGCACTTACTACAGGCACAGTACTTATCTTGCTTAGCTCAAGGCTTTGGTGGGAAGGGCTAAGAGCTTTACTCATGGCCTCAGTGACTGTGTGAGACACAAGCATTCCTATGTGAAACAGAACATACACGCTGTGGGTAAGTGTAAAAGTAACAAAACATGTACAGACCCAAGACACTCAGGTGTGGTCACTCAGTTGTTTTTGGGCCCCCCACCCCTGCATATACACTGAGCTACACTCCAGCCCTTCCTGCCCTCTTTACTTCTATGGACAGTGTGCATTTTATACCCTTTGAGTATACATTGGTCTTGTAAGCACTTCCTTTGTGCTGTAGGAAGTAAAGAATTTTGAGGGGCTGGAGAGATGGCTCAGTGGTTAAGAGAATTGGCTGCTCTCCCACAGGACCTGGGTTCAGTTCCCAGCACCCACATGGTGGCTAACAATTGTCCTTAACTCCAGTTCCAGGGGACCTGACACCCTCTTCTGGCCTCCACAGGCATTGCACAATAAGTGCACTTACATGCAAGTAAAACACATACACATAAAAAATAAAGATAATAATAATTGGGGCTAGAGAGATGGCTTAGTAGTTAAGAACACTGACTGCTCTTCCAGAGGACCTGGGTTTGATTCCCAACACCCACACGGCAGCTATGAACCGTCCTTAACTCCAGTTCCAGGGGAATCTGAAGCCCTCTTCTGATCTCCGCGGCATTGCACGACACAGGTGCACTCACATACATGCAGGCAATACACTCACATAAAATAAAAATAATAAAATATTAAAAAATAAAGATATTAAAATAAGAATTTTGAAAACATTTAAGAACATTTGGAATATAATACAGGGGGTATAACCATCACTGCAAATAATTAACACTTTATTTTTTTTTGGTCTTTTTGAGACAGGGCCGCCCTCTAGCCCCAGTTGGCCTGAACTCACAGAGATTCACCTGCCTCTGCCTCCCAAGTGCTGGGATTAAAGGTGTGCGCCACCACACCTGGCTTTTTAACACTTATTTGTATTAGGAGTTAAGTCCTCTCTCTACTAGCTGTTCTGAGAAGTGCAATTAAACCAGAAGTGGGGGTGCACTCCTGCAGTTCTAGCACATGAGCGGTAGAGGCAGGAGGATCAGGAGTTCAAAGTCATCTTCCTCTAGGTGCCAGCGTTGAGGCCAGCCTGCTCTAAGGACTTGTAGCCAAGATGTGAATGTCCCACTGCACGTTTCCAGGTGTTTGCTTGGGCAGTTGGGCAGGGAGATTACTCCTCCAGCTTGTCTGCTGGTGGTTCAGGTCGACAGTGCGCTGTAGTCAGCCTCTGGGGTTCCTTTTTTTTTCCCCCCTCTTTTAAGGTCTCACTATATAACCCTGCCTGGTACTCCCTATGTAGACCAGGCTGGCCTCCAAGAGCTCTGCCTGGCTCTGCTTCCAGAGTGCTGAGATTAAAGGCTGGCTAACATGCCTGCCTGGGGTTTCTTTGTTGCTAATTCCTAGGAGTATGAGCACCCTTGGGGTTCCTAGGGTAAACCTAAAGCACCTGAGTCTCCTTGCTGACTCTAATATCCAGTTCTCTAGTTTGCCAGGCACAGGAAAGATGAGTAAACAGCCAGCTCATAAAGCCTACATTCTAGAAATTCGGTGAGAAAGAAAGGCCTGGTAGGTAGGAGGCATCCTACAGAGAACCTTATTCAGGACCTTGTTTTTCAGTTACAGCGGACTTCTACCTTCTGAATCGGATTTGATCATAGACTGTATCTCTGGAGTTTTTACAACGTTGAAGGAAAAAAAATGCACACATATAAAAGCAGTTCCTATACTAGTTTGCACATCACACAGCTTTTAGAACACACTGATGAACCCTGTATCTCACCTTCAGAGGCTGCGACCTAACGGGCTGCGGCGCTGCCTGGGCTTCGGAAAACTAAGTGCAGACAAAAGTTCGGGAACTGCAGCACTAGGGGCTCAGTGCGACGAGGGGGGCTCAGAAAAGCCCGTTTTACAGCGGAATAGGCAAAGGCTGGACAGGGGAGTGCCCGGGCGCCATTCCGAGGCCAAACATCCCCGCCCTGAGCTCAGGTGTCCCCTACTCATCTTTCATGGGGTGGTTGGGCCGGGCTAAGGCTCCTGCACCTGCTGGGCTGGGGCGCCTCATCGATGCGCTCCGCCGCTCGGCTCCTCAGGCCTGGTTCAGCCTCGCGTGCCTCTTCCCCCTCCCGCGGCTTCCCACTTTCAAGATGGCCGCGGGCGGAGCCGACCAGGTAAGGGGCCTCTTGTCGGCCGACCGTGGCGCTGGTGTGGACAGGGTGACTCTCAAGGTTTCCCTCGCAGTTCTACTTGGGCCTAGGGACAGAAACAGGCCAGGGACGCCCGCTACCGAGGCCGGGGCAGACGCAGGGGCGGGCCGGAGGAGGGGCAGCGGAGGCGCCTGCGGGGGGCATCGGTCCTGGCGGAAGAGGGAGGGCTGGAGGGGGCGTGGCCAGGGAATGTGCAGGCAGGGCGCGCCGGGCGTGGCTAGAGAGGGGGCGTGGCTAGAGGGCGCGGGGGCGTGGACAGGCACCTGCAGCCTAGTCTGGCGGGGGGGGCCTGGCTAGGGAGCACCGGACCTAGCTCCGCGTCTGCAGGCTTGGGACGAGAAGGGGGCGTGGCGATACGGCGGAGGCCTGGGGGCGAGGGGGCGTGGCTAGTGAGCGCGGGGTGTGGCGATGCTCTGGGGCACTGGACTTGGGGCGGGGCCGCTGCTCTTAGCCTGCAGGCTGCTGGGGCGCACCTGCCGCTGCCCGATGTCCTTGCGTCCGCGTCTTCGCCCAGCAAGTTGAGGGTCCCGCGGGGCCTCGACTACGGGTCCCGGGCCCCAGGATGGCGTCGGAGCCGCGGTAGCTCGGGTCCTCCGGCGTCGGGTAGCTCGGGTCTCCGGCGGGGGTGCCGGGCCGCGAGGTCGGGGGGGCAGGGGCGGGCGCGGGCCGCTGCCACCTGCTGCGGCTCTGGCCGGGGCGTGGCGACCCTGGGGCTGGGCGGCCGGGCTGCCGGGCTCCCCGTGGGTGGCAGGTGTGCAGTGCGGGCGAGGGTCGGGTCGGGGCAGCGCGCGCCGCAGACCTGTCGTGACGAGCGTCTTCTCCGGAACTTGTGAAAAGTTTTCCCCTCAGCGGCGGGGCTCCGGCGCGCTAGACTGTGGACCGCGCACGACTCCACTGTGCGCGTCCATCTCGCCGCGCCTCGGACCCTGTCCTGCCCGGCCTCCGTCCTCCCCAGACCCCCATCCCGTCTTGAATCTCCTGATCTAAGCCCCCTCCCTCAGACCCCCTGTCCCTTGGCTGCATGCCTACCAGGTAGAGCCTCTGATCCCCAGCGTCCCCCGCCTATCCCGGAACCCTTACTGTTCTCAGGCCCCGAGTCCCGGGGCTGTGGGGCCCCTTCCTTAGCGCTCCATGCCCTTCCTTCCTCGCCTCTCATCTCCCACCCTGGCAGCAGACCCCTCCTTTCTCCTCAGCCTCAGTGGGTTGGTAGCTGGGGGAACAACCTGACCTCTGCCCTCCCACACCTTAAAGGAGCTGCTAGCCTTGTAGGGCCTTGGTCACTCTGGGGGTGCTGGCCCCCATGCTAGGGGTCAGGCCCCCAAAGATACCCCCCTTGCAGTGGGCATCTCAGAGACACCCCTTGACCAAGCCCAGTGAAACCACTAAACTGCTTCTGTTTTTTTTTTTTTTTTTTTTTTTTGAGTCAGAGTCTCCCTGTAGCCCCAGCTGGCCTGGAACTCACTATGTAGAGAGACTGGCCTGGATCTCAGAGAGATCTGCCTGTCTCCAGAGGGCTGGGGTTAAAGGGGTGCACCAGTACACCTGCCTCTGCTTCCGTCTTAAAGTGGCATAGAGCAGACCCGTATCTCTCAGGTGGGATTTCAAGCTTTGCTCTGGAGGTTTCTGTATGTATTACTGCTGTTTGTCCCTCCCACAGACCCCGGCTAGCCCTGATTATTTCCTGTAGGCTGGCTGAGGAGGGAGTCCCCTCTGGGGTTTGGGGACAGCAGGCATCTCCTCTTCCCAGGGCTCTCAACTGCAGGAGCCTAGCACCTTGTTGGTTGTCTTGGTGGAGGCTGTGGAGGGTGGCCACTGTGTGTTGTAGGAGTCTTGGAAGACTTTCTGTGCCAGGGCTAACCCAAGTGTCAGGTTTGGGTGTGACTTCTCCCCTCCTCCAGCTCTTTCATGTGCTTAGCTGACTGTGTGATCCCTTAAGTTTCTCAGTGCTGTGATCCCAATGAGACCCAGCTGAGAGGGGATCCTAGCCTACCTGGTGCTCAGGGTTGTTGGGTCCACTCCCGGAAGCACCGAGAGAAGATGGGGTGAGTGAGGCAGACTGGGATGCAGGTGACACCTAGCACAGAACCAGGCTGTGCTCACCTTGTATCCTCTGGTCCCAGTAGGCCTGGTGTGTACCTTTTTTGTTGTTTAGCAGTTTGCCTGCACTCAGTTGGACTTGATTTATTTTTTGAGACAGGATCTTCCTGTAGTCCCAGATGGTCTGGAACTCACTATGTAGACCAGGCTGGCCTTGATCTTACAGAGATCAACCTGCCGACTGCTGGGGCTAAAGGCATGGGCAACAGTGCCCACCTTGACTCCTTCTCGTGCAACAGTTTTGTAGTCTGCCCCTAGCCCATATCCTTACATTCAGCCGCTCATTTTGTCCCTGCATATCCCATGTCTCCTTAGGGCCTTCAGTCAGCCCTGACTCCTGTTAAGCAGAGGGTGAGTCCCTACCTCTCCCTCCTCTTGCTTCCTCTCCTCCACCCGGACTGAGTTCCTCTCTGTGTAGGCACCTCTAAAAGTGAGGACCTAGTTTCAGGGAGGGTTTTAGAGTCTGGCTACCTCTGGGTCAGAGTTCCTGAACCACAAGTCCCCAGCCTCAGCACTGGGCATATTTGAGACCTTGGAGAGGGTTTGTTGTGAAGGTAGATGTTAATACATGAAAATTTTAGAATTTGAGCATGTATTGTCTCCTGACATATGTTTTAGGACTGGATGAAAAGGAAGTTTCTTGGCCCAGGATATTGAGATTATTATTTGAGGGAAGGCCTGTAGGAGTTTGGTTATTTTGGCTAATCATTTCATTTTATACCTGGGGAAGTTGAGGCCTAGAGTTGAGTCAGTGCCACATAGCAGGTGTGAAAAGAGAGGTTAGAGGCAGGAAGAAGCCACGAGGCCAGGCCCTGTGTACACAGAGTGGCTATTTCTAGGCTTGCTTATGCAAAGGTGTTGCTACAATGGGGCTGAATTGGCTGTCCCTCTCTGTGCTCAGAAGAATGACACTAATTGGTATCTTCTAAGGTTCTAAAGGCTTTATGTGGATTTCTTCCCTTAATCTTGTCAGTTGCCTGATGAGTATAGTATTGCCTCCATTTTACTACAGTGAAACGGAGGCACATAAAGTTAAACTAATGCAAGGTTACATCCTGGCAAACGGAAAAACTGAGATTTGAATTCAGGCAGCTTACTCCAGAGTCTGCAGGCTTTTCCTTCTGTTTATTTTAAAAATGTTTTTTAAAATTACATTTCCCTTTCTCCCTTACTGTGTGTGTGTGTGTGTGTGTGTGTGTGTGTGTGGAGAGAGAGAGAGAGAGAGAGAGAGAGAGAGAGAGATCAGAAGACAACTTGAAGGAGTTGGTTCTCTCCTGCCACCTTGTGAGTCCTAGGGATTGAGTTTAAGTTGCCAGGCTTGGTGGCAAGTGCCCTAAAAACTGTTAAAAAGATTTATTTTTGTGTCTGCATCATGAGAAACCTCATGTAACACAATGCATGTGTTGTGGTCGAGGACAACTTTATGAAGCTGGTCCCCTTTCTACCTTTACATGGGTTTTAGGAATTAAACTCAAGTTGCTGGGCTCATGCAGCAAACACCTTTACCCTCTGAGACCTCTCTAGCCCTGTTTTCTTCTTTATTTATCTTTATGTGTATGAGTGTTATGCCTGCTTGTATGTAATTGCACCTGTGTCAGGCAGTGCCTGCTACAGAGAATGGAAGAGGGTATCCGATCCCCTGGAACTGGAGTTATGGATGGTTGTTAGCCAGCATGTGGGTTCTGGGAATTGAACTCGGGTCTTCTGCAAGAACAACCAATGCTCTTAACTGCTGAGCCATCTCTCTAGCCCCCTCTGGCCCTGTTTTGAAAACTTTTCTGCTGGGGCTGGAGAGATGGCTCAGTGGTTAAGAACACTGGCTGTTCTTGCAGAAGACTAGGGTTCGAATCCCAGCACCCACATGGCAGCTAACAGCTGTCTGTAACTCCAGTTCCAGGGGATCTGACGGCCTCTTCTGTCCTCTGTGGGCATTGTACGACATGGGTGCACCTACCTACATGCAGACAATATACGCATACACATGAAATAAAAATAATAAAATGTTTAAAAAAAACTTTTCTGCTGAAATCTAGCATACATGCAAAACTTATAAAAGTTGCTAAGTGTTCAAGTTTATTGTTATCACAGAGTTTAGGGCCTGTATTCTTTATTCTTTATTCTTTTTTTTTTTTAATCTTTTTGAGACAGGGTCTCTCTGCAGCCCAGGCTGGCCTGGAACTCACAGAGATCCGCCCGCCTCTGCCTCCCAAGTGCTGGGACTAAAGGCATGCGCCACCACACCTGGCTTAGGGCCTGTATCATTATTGTTATTTTAAAAAACATTTTACTTATTATTTTCATGTATATGTGTATATTGCCTGCATGTAGGTAAGTGCATCCATGTAGTACAATGCCCCCAAAGGACAGAAGAGGCCATTGGATCCCCTGGAACTGGAGTGATGGACAGTTGTCAGCTGCCATGTGGGTGCTGGGACTCGAACCCGGGTCTTCTGCAAGAACAGCCAGTGTTCTTAACCACTGAGCCATCTCTCCAGCCCAGGGCCTGTATTCTTAAGTACTCCAGTGAGCCACATATGGAGCTTTGATGTCAAACCTGGTCTGAAGCCAGTTTCCCTTGCTGTGTAACTTTGAGCAAGTTACTTTGCTTCTCTGGGTCTGTCTCTTCAGTGTACTTGGCAGACTCGTGATGAGATCACACGGCTCCTGGCTTGTACGACACATGGTAAGTTCTCAAGGAGTGATTTATCAAGAATTGAATATTATAGATTGTGTTGCCTTTGTGAGGTGGTCTGGATATGTTCCTAGTCTGTCAGCACTTCATGGGTGCTTGCGGGGGCCAGAGTCTGGGAAGTGAATGTAGCTGAGACATTGTGGAGGTGGGAGAACTTCTTATAGTCTGTCCTTCAGGTGTCCACTTGGGCCTGCATTAGTTAGTCAGATGTTGGCTCCTTAAGGCTTTGAAGAACCTTTGGGGACTCTCAACAATATGATGTCAGTTTTGGCCTGATGGTGCTGGAATGTGAATGGCAAAAACAGTTTACGCAGCATGAAGTAAGTTCAGGGGCCTGGAAGTGGCCATGTGCCCTCAAGAGTTCTAGGAAATTGTTTTAGGAATGGTTTGCCCTAAGTAATAACCCATTTGAAAATAAAGCACTTTCATCATTGACCCTTCCATTCTGCACGTGGCAGTGGAAAGAATGAGCCCTGTTCCAGGGGGCTGTTCCACTTGGAGTAGATCCAGGTCAGCCCAGCAGAGCCCTTTCTTATCCCTGGCCTTTACTTAAATCTCTCTTGATGCTGGTGGAAGCTACTAGGTGGATGTAAAGGCTGAGTGCAGTGCCTGATAGGCCCTGTGCTCCTGGGAGAATGCTGTGGCACACCAGAGACCCAGGACTGTTCTGGTCCGTCCTTCCTACCATAGTCAGGACTTGAATTCAAGAGAGACTTGCCCCCTGGAGGTGCCTGTAGAGCCCTCTACAGCACAGGGGAGTTCACAAAAGAGATACCACATGCATCTGGGTTTCCTTGGCATTAAACCTCATTCCGAGGCTCCCCTGGGCTAACCACTTCTAAACATCTTGTGCTCTGGGTGGTGGTGCAGCCTGGTGGAGCCACTACTTCTGTGGGGAGGTTGAAGGTCTCACCACAACCCTACTGGGAAACATAGGGGATCCACATTTCTGGAGAACGATGTGGGTGCTGGAGACAGAAGACTGGGGTGGGTCCTGGCCCTGGAGACCTAGGCAGATCACTTAACTCAGCCAGGTCATAGCCTTCCGGTGGTGGCGAGGACACTGCCATTTCTCATGTGATGGGGATTAGAGGAGTGTCTGATGTTTGCATTTGGCCTTCACTATCCGCAGAGCTTCGAAGGGGCCTGAGTCGCAAATGTGGGCCGTAGAATCACTTAGTTGCTCACAGTAGAGACCTCAGTTCTGCTTTTGTGCAGCTGCCCTGTGGGGTGTTCTCTGGGTTGTTCCAGAGCCTTGAGCATTTTCCTCTTTGCCTCCTGCAAAGCTGGGTGTTGGAGCAGGCACATGAAACTCACATGGTCTTGCTCTGAGGAATAAAAACAGCCTTTCTTTTATCCCTGCCTCACATCTGTGTGTTTCTCTCTTGTCCAGGAAGTGGTGCCTAATCACCATTTGCCCTGCATTTTGGGCCTCCCCTGGCAGTGTGCTGGGTAAGCTGAGGGCTGTTCCTTCCTCCCTGGCTGGAGTCAGCTGGTGTCTGAGACAGCCCAGGCCAGGGCGGCTGCGGGGAGATTGTGTTGTTGGGACTTAGCTGTGCAGACTTTAGAAGGCAAATGGTAGAGGATGCATTTTCTTGCCTTCTGGTTGTCTGCCGTGGACAGCGCTTCTCACCTCAGCTTGTGGTGCCAGGTATCCACTACTCAGTTGCTGGTGTCGGGTGTCCGCATGGGTTGCCAGGGACTCAGTGGGATTTTCCTCCTGTATTGCTGCTTTGAGTGCTGCCCTTGTTTCTGGAGCACAACCCAACTTTCAGCTGGATGTGCATGGAAGGGACCATCCCTGAGATCTGTCCACTTGGGAACCTAGTTGTTGGTAATTAATTCAGCAACTCTTTTGAGCCCTTAATCCATGCTAGGCTTTTGGCCAAGCACTGGCATCTTGAAATGAGTGGAGCTTTGCCTGCCTGAAACCTGGAATCCGGTGGGGAGAAAGACATGAGGTGTGGCCAGAAGAGCCTAGAAAGCTCTTCAGCTTCCCGAAGAAGTAGGGGAGGTACAGAGGACGTGGCCTTTGAAAGTGCTGGTAAAGTAGCTCCACACATTGCTGGAGCCTGGAGGCCCCTGCTGACCTCCCTTGGGAGCCCCCTGCTCTCTCCTGAGGTCCAGTGGGGTGGGTGTTGAGAGTGAGGAGGCAGTTAGGGTGGGGGAGGCCTGCTTAGTGTGGAGAACTTGGGCTTAGTCTGTTTAGAAAGCGTGTGACTTGGAGGCAGGCGGCCTGCTTCTGGCCAGCTTCCAGGGTTCACCCCACAGCCTTGTCTCAAAAGCATGTGCCTTGTTTGTGCAACCTCCTTATGGAGCAGGAGGCCTGGAGTATGGACCCTGGCTTTATGGCACTGGTGGCATCAGATGGAAGGGCCTGAGGACGGGTGGCCTTGGCCCTTTGCAGAGTTTCCTTCTACAGCATGTTGCAAGCTGGAGCCCTTTTCCCTCTTTTGGCTTATTTCCCCGAAGATGGACACTGTGTTCCTGCGGTTAAAGGAACCGGCAGGGGCCTCAGAGTTCATCTCACTTCTCCCTGGAAGAGGCCCTAGGGCTGCTCCTGGCCTCCACAGCAGAGGGGAGGAGGACAGAGGGAGCACCGCAGCTCTGGATGCTCATCCCTGCCTCCTTCCCCCATGTGTGGCTAGGTTTAGAGGAGTCCTTCGAATGCCAGGAATAGAATGCTGTTGTCTGAGTTAGGTGGTGTCTCACCATAGGCAGCAAGCAGTAGACACTTCGTTGTGTTTGTTTGCCCAGGCACCACTTTCCCGTCAACTCTAGAGCAGAATCCTTTCTTTTCTTTTCTTTTCTTTTCTTTTCTTTTCTTTTCTTTTCTTTTCTTTTCTTTCTTTCTTCCTTCCTTTCTTTCTTTCTTTCCTTTCTCTCTCTCTCTCTCTCTCTCTCTTTTTTTTTTGAAGGCAGGGTCTCCCTGTAGCCTTAGCTGGCCTGGAACTTACTATGTAGACCAGGCTGGCCTCTCACAGAGATCTACCTGTCTCTGCCTCAGAGTGCTGGGGTTAGAGCAGAATTTCTTGTAACAGTTTAACTTCAGTTTTTGCAAGCACTTTTAAATTTGTATACATTTGAATCTACTTGTATCTTTTTGTGATTTTTATTTCTTTTTTATTTTTTCTTCTTTTTAAGATAGGGTCTTCCTATAGCCCCAGCTGGCCTGGAACTTGCTATGTAGACTAGGCTGGCCTTGAACTCACAGTTGCCTCTGCCTCCCGAGTGCTAGGGTTAAAGGCATGTGCGCCATATCTGGCCATGGTTCTTGTTTCTTAACAAGACAACTGAGGGGTTTTCCCAGAGCAGCAGCGATGGGGTGTGGTATTGTTGAGGGGCACATGACTGCTGGACTGAGGGTGACTGTCACGGCAGTGTGAGCTATGAAACAGAATGTGTCCATACCCACTGAAGTGATGTCCAGAGCCTTCTTGAGAATGAACCAAGTTCTCATTTATTTATTATTTTTATTTTATGTGTGTGTGTGTGTGTGTGTGTGTGTGTGTGTATTACCTGCATGTATGTAAGCACAGCTGTGTCGTGCAGTGCCCGTGGATGTCAGAAGAGGATGTCAGATCCCTTGGAACTAGAGTTAAAACTGACAGTTTTTAGCTGTCATATGGGTACTGGGAACTGAACCTAGGTCCTTTGCAAGAGCAGCCAGTGCTCTTAACCACTGAGCCATCTCTCCAGCCCTGTTTCTGTAACTCTTAATTCTGTGATTTATTTTGGCGTGATACACTGTGACTCAGGCTTCCAAGAAACATGGAAGATGGATTAGCACAAGTCTGGAGTTAGGTGGTCCTTGCTCACTGGTCATGGTTCACGTTTTATGTAGTTCAGTCTGTTCCTGAACTCTGCCTTTCGATTTATCCCTCCAAGTTTCTGTTCTCTCCCTGGTGCACTCACTGACTGGCTCCTTCAGCTTCTGGGAAGGAGGGAGATTATTCCCCTTCCCTTTTCTGCTTTTAATCAATTGGCTTCTGCTGTGCTGACTTGGGGGGACTGGCTTCCTGAGGGCTGCAGGAGGCCCTGGCAGAAGCTGAGCTAACTCCTACCTGGTGGGCTGCCAGTTGTGTCTTCTGTGCCTCAGAGCTATCAGCTACTTCTTGTTTGCTGATGGCAGCTGTGCCCCGAGGCCAGTACCCATTCATTGCTTTCCTTGGTCCATTCTCCCAAGGCCACCTGCAATGGAGCTGGGGTTACAATCCCAGTGGCTAGAGCTCAGCCTCTCTGTGTCTTCCAGGTCAGGTTACAGTGCTCTGGCTGATCGCTTTAGTTTTGATATTGTAAGGGAAAATAAGAGGAAACCTTTCCCAGGCTAGGGTTGGCAGGGTGCTGGGGGCTGTGTCCTTCAGGCTAGAATTTTCTCCAGGTTTATGCTGGCCCCTTTGGCCAGAGCATTTTGTTTTTGTTTGTTTGTTTATTTATTTATTTATTTATGGTCTTTTTGAGATAGGGTCTCCCTGAAGCCCTATCTAGCCTGAAACTTACTACTAAACCAGGCTGGCCTTGAACTCACAGAGATCCACCTGCCTTTGCCTCCTGAGTGCTGGGATCAAAGGCATGGGCTACCATGCCCGGCTTGTCCAGAGCACTTTGAACATGGCTTCTTCTTTTTTTTTTTTTTTTTTTTAAATCTGTGTTTGGGTGTTTTGCCTGAATGTATTTAAGTGCACCTGTGTCGTGCAGTGCCCGTGGAGGCCAGAAGACGGAGTTGGATCCCCTGGAACTGGAGCCGTAGATGGTTGCTAGCCTCTGTGTGAGTGCTGGGAACTGAACCCAGGTCCTCTGCAAGAGCAGCCAATGCTCTTAATCACTGAGCCATCTCTCCAGGTGTGTGTGGAACCAGGGTTTTAGATTCTCAAGTCTTGGCTTTTATTATACTGTTATTTGCCTTCATTTAACCAACTACCTGTCCTAGGATTTATGAGTCTATAGCAAGCCATTTTAAATTTCATGGCATTCAGGAAAACAAGGACAGTGACAGGCAGGGAATAAGCTCTCAGTGCCCCTTTCAGGGAGGTGCTCCCATTGACCTAATTTCCTTCCACTGAGTCCTACCTTCTAAAGGCTCTGCCACCTTCAAGTTGCACAACAGTCTGGGGACCAGGCCTTCAACAAGTGGGCCTTGGGTGGGGAGCATATAAGATTTAATCTATAGTATAATTCCACAAGAAAACTACCTTCCTGCCTGGCACAGACCTTGTGCTTCCATTGCTGGCCTGAATGTCAGAGATGTGACTGGTGGGGTAAGGTAACTGATAAAAATGATTGTTTTCCCTAGAAAGATAGTCTGTTTGACTTATCTTTCTAGTTTATGTCGTGAGAGTGTGCTAAGTGTCGGCTCTGTCCTCTATCAGAGCTTGAGTATGTAGACTTTTGGGGGGTTTCTTTTTTGACATAGGGTCTCACCCAGGCTGATTTCAAAGTTTCATAATCCTCCTGCCTCAGTCTCTTGAGTGCTGGTGTTACAAGTGTGTGTCACTGCCGGTGCCAGCCAGCCAAGATGGATAGTACCTGAAAGGGGGCGTGAGGATTGAAAGAAAAAACAAGAGACAGAGAAAAGATCCTTGGGAGGACTGTCAGTAGAGACCGCAGCCCCGGTTTATTCCAGCTCCGCCTTTTTATACAGTAGAACATCAGCGATCGCCACCGTTTGCTTAGCTCAATTAGCTTCAACAGCTGTTTTCCCACCTGTATCTGAGGGTCAAGGAGCGGTCAGATACGTGTTGTGAACTCCACCATTTAACCATCTTCCCTAAATTATAAACACATTCCTCCTGATTTGGCAGATTAGGTACTGGTGTGCAAAACACAAACTCTAAGTAAACAAGCAAGCCTGCCACAGCTCAATGTAAGCTTACATAAGGTGTCAAATGTTTTGAGCTGTGCATCTGAGGGGTGGCCGCTTTGGAGTCCCTGTGCACCTTCTAAATGTCTGTGTCTTTATTTCTCTAGTTTCTTCTTGGACCAAAATGACTGATGGAAACCTTGCCACCTCTACAAATGGAGTAGCCTCGACGGGCATTTTGGATGTCCGACCAGGAAACTGCCTTCAGAACCTGCAGCAGTTGAGTATCAAAGCACCCAGATCCCATTCAGCACCTGAATATGGGCCCACACTGAAACTTGGTGCTTTGGAAGATCGACACAGCCTTCAGTCAGTGGACTCGGGCATTCCTACCCTGGAGATTGGCAACCCAGAGCCTGTCCCCTGCAGTGTGGTCCATGTAAAGAGAAAACAGTCTGAGTCAGAGATCATCCCTGAGCGGGCCTTCCAGAGTGCATGCCCCCTGCCATCCTGTGCGCCCCAGGTTCCCACCAGCACTGACAGGGAGCAAGTTGTGCGGAAGTCCTCCACGTTTCCCCGGACAGGCTATGACTCGGTGAAGCTCTACAGCCCTACCTCCAAAGCACTGAGCCGCAGCGACAATGTCTCTGTCTGTAGTGTGTCTAGCCTCAGCACAGAGCTGTCCACTACACTGTCTGTTAGCAATGAGGACATCTTGGACCTCATGGTCACGAGCAGTTCCAGTGCCATTGTGACCCTGGAGAATGATGATGACCCACAGTTCATTGATGTCACCCTGAGCTCTATCAAGGAAACCAGTGACTTACACCAGCAGAGTTGTGTTGATGAAACTGAGGAGGGGAAAAAATTGAAAATATTGGGACCATTCAGTAACTTCTTTACAAGGTAACGCTGTCTTCACGTCTAGAAGAACCAGGGTGCCAGGTTCAGAGCAGTTGCCTTCTTTCTTTTTCACTCTGATATGTGTAGCGCGTCTCTTGCACATTGTGTCATACTCCCCGTGGAGTTGTGTGGGGCCAGGTCCAGCCTCTATGATCCAGCTGCTGATCCAGCTGCTGCTCTGTGTCCTTGGCTCCCTGGCATGCCACCTCCTGTGGCTGCAGGTGAGGTGGTTGTGACCTTTCTCTGTCAGCCTTAGGCTGTGAAGGGCTGTAATTCACTCATGACTTCAGTTTCCTGGGCAGGCAGAGGGTGCTGTGGGGACTGGCATCACCTTTAGCAACTCGGTTTCTAACACTCTTTCTAGCAGCAGAGCCCAAGATTGGCCTGTCCCGGTGCCTGGGTTGCTTCCTGTGTGATCTTTTCATTGTGTTGTGGCCTGGCCCTGCTGTTGAGGTATGTGCCCTACAGCCACATGCATTCCCACTGTGTTAGGCCTGTGATGGGCACTCTGTCCTCTGGTGCCTTCTTGCCCAGGTACCCAGCAAGCCCGCTAGGGTTTGTGTGCAACCCCTGAAGCCCTTGGGGACGGTTGCTCCAGCTTCTACCTCTCATTTGTGTTCTTGTGCTTCTTGTTTGTGAGACAGGGTCTCCCTCTTTGGCTAGCCTGGAACTCCCTATGTAGAGCAGGCTATCCTGGAACTCAACAGAGATTCGCCTATGTTCTCATGCTTTTGTTGAGCAAAAGTCTCTTGTTCTAGGCAGATCATATGGTACTCAGTGCTACTCTGGGTCATGATGGAGGGTGGACTTAGAGCCCGGGAGTGAGAATGTTTCTACTAGTCAGTTACATAAGCTGTGGGATACTCAGCATAGGGTGTGAGTGCTGTGGATGCTATGTACAGAGTGTAATCTGCTTTATAGTTACTACTTGGGACTTCTGGGCTGCAGGCTGGGTCATTGGGAGCATGTGGTCCATGTTTCTAGCAAGCACACGTCGGACTTTGCAGTAGTAGGTGGAATGTGCTGGCTAGAGTCTAGCAGAGACATCTGTGACTGGATACATACAGTAACTTGCCATGACTCAGTGCTTAGCAGGCCATTTGCCTGTGTCTAAGACCAACCAGTGGCCTGTGGTTTTCTGGGGACACCTGTTTTCTTGATGTGCAACCGATGGGTATCCTCACTACTCTAGTAGCATCTTAGTTGCACAACTTGGTATTCAGCAGGTGCCTGTAGGTGCCCGGGGAGCCCCTGCATGTCAGACTCCTTCTGACGTGCTTGACGCAGCTCCAGTGTGGCTGTCATCTGTGTGACTGGGCAGTTCCTGTTATTCAGAGGGCTGTTTTTAGTTTCCCTGTTCATGAACACCGTAGTCTACTGTGACTCCTTGGATGCATCTCAGAGGGAATGAGCCTGCCTGGGAGACTGGTGTTCACAGTCACCTGGGATTCTTAGCAAACCTGGGAACTCTTGTTTAAAATAGGGGTACCTAAAAGTAGTGTAGTGGGGAAAGCTTGGTTACAGGTCAGCAGACTGCACCCACATCCTAGCTTGTGACGGTGGGCACCACTTCCCCCAGAATGCACTGAGAAGAGCACAGGCTGCCCTGCTGTGTGCTGCCTCCTGTGTTGTCCTCAGGCATTTACCCTCTCAGCTCCTCCTCCTGGGAGGTAGGGTAGGAGCCCCTTTTGTGGTTGTGGGATTAAGTGGGTTGCCATTGGTTTTGGGGTTTGTTTTTGGTCTTTTTGAGATCTCCCAGTAGCCTCAGCTGGCCTGGAACTCACTATGTAGGTCAGGCTGGCCTCAAACTCATAGAGATCCGCCTGCCTCTGCCTCTCGAATACTAGGATTTTTTTCCTTTTATTTTTTAAAAAAGATTTATTTTTATTTTATGTGTGAGTGTCTGCATGTTTATATGTGCAGCGCCCATGGAGGTCAGAAGAGAGTGTTGGATCCCCTGGGACTGGAGTTACAAACAGTTGTGAGTGGCCATGTGGATGCTGGGAACTGAACCCAGGTCCTCTGCAAGAGCAGCCAGTGCTCTTAACCCCGGAGCCATCTCTCTAGCTCCGAGTTGCTATTTTCTGAAAGTCCTCAGGTGACCACAGAAAGAGATCTCTCTGTTGTGGTCTTTGCTTCCTGTCTTTATCCTTGTTTGATGGCTCTGACGTTGTTCTTGGGGGCCACACTGAAGCATCTTTGGGAAAGCAGGTAGACTATAACTGTGGCTCTCTCCCTCCCCTCGAGGGCTGTTGGCCACCGATCCACGAGAACAAAGGGAGCAGAAGTGACAATTGGGTTCTGGATGGCCAGTGAGCACGATGGAAAAAGACTTTCCGGGGAGGCAGGTTCAGTGAGACAGCTCCATTTGTTCAGTGGGGGTCAGGGAAAATACAGTGTGGCGGCAGCAGCCAAAGCTTCAGCTGGTAGGTGCTCATAGTATGCTTTATTTACATGTGGTAGGAGGAGCCTATCATCTGACTATAGGGCAATGACTAATTATCATATAGAAAAAAACCTGGGGGCAGTTTTATTGCAGGTAACTATGCCAAAGGTCATGTTCCAAATAAGGTCAGGCATCCGTGCTTGGTGGCACTTTCCAGGTAAGTCAGGCAGAGAGCAGGAGTCCCCCCGCTGAGAAAGGGAGTCCTTCCATATAGGCCAAGCCCCTTAGAGCTATCCGGACATGGAGGACTATAACCTTAGCAGCAGGGTCCCCCAACATATAACAACAACCAAGGCAAAGTCAGTCATACTGTCAGAGTCTAATGGTTCTCCCCCCAACCCCACCCTAGAATCTCAAGGTTTTAGAGAAGACTTTTAGCCTAGAGTTACTTTGAGCTTTGAGCGACAGGATTAGTGGAAAACCTAAATATTTCACAGGCAAGTAAGTGTAGTCACAGAGAATGTTCAGGAACCCAGCCCAGAGCTTGGCCCCCAGAGGTGCTCAGAGGAGTGTGGACTGAACAGTGTCTCTGCTGGACTGGCCAGGGCTAGAGCTGGTCCTTTGGGGTGCCAGCCCGGGCCACACCATCCTGTTTTATCGCTGGGCCTCTTGCCCACCTGGCTCCTGCCCTCTACAACTTCAGTGAGTTTGTCCCTGGGATGTAGAAAGTTGTGCGTGGGGTACTGTCGGGGCCTGGTCTAGGAGAACATGACTGGAGTCAGAGGAAGTGATGGAAAAGGTCAGAGAAGCTTTTGAGCCTGACGACTTGTTGGGGTGCCTACGAGACAGGAGGAGCACGGCAGGGTGGCCACACGGACCACGGCAGCTGCAGGTCTGCCATCTTGTTCTTCACTTGCTGTTACAGGGGTCCCAAGACTCCACCCTGAGCTGTAGATTTCTCGTTCTCCCAGACAGTGTAGCCTTGTGGGTATCCCTGGGAGGGTGGGCGGTGCAGCTGGCAGCGACTGGTTCAAGGCTCATAGGCTAGGTTCACTATCAGTTCTCTGTGTGACCTTGGGCAGGTTACCTCTCTGAATTTTCATGGAAGAGGAACTGCTCAAGGGAGATTAAATGAATGCGTTATCTAACTGCCTGGCTCTCTGTAAGTAGTAGTTCCCTATGATTTGAACATAAGATATTTTATTTCCTAAAGCTTTTGCTAGTTCTTGACCCCATATATTGTACATGCAGCACTTGAACTCATTGCCCAGTAACTCAGAGCAGGATTTCTGTGCCAGACCCTGTTGACATTTTGAAATGGACACTTCCTTATGGGCAGCCATCCTGAGTATTGCAGCACCCCTGACGTCTGCCCACTGGATACTGGCACCATTCCCCAATTGTGAAGACCCAGAGTTCCACTAGACAGCGCCAAATGCCCTGGGGCAGAGGGTAGAGTGGGAACCACTAGCCTTTCCCAGCATGGCTGGGGTCAGAGGAAGTGATGGAAAAGGTCAGAGAGCTTTTGACCCTGACTACTTGTTGGGGTGCCTACGAGACAGGAGGAGGAGCTGGGCTAACAGGTTGCAACTTTTGGTACTTAGTTGCTTCCCAGAAGGACATTTACTAATGTAATTTGAGCAGAATCCTCATCTTCTGTAGGAGAGGCCATGTGAAGGGATCCCACAGGCCAGTGTGGCGGAGCGTAGACAGCAAAGGGAGAGGAGCTCGGTGACATGCTGGTGTTGCAGTTCTTTCTTCAGGAGATGGGATTGGTTTCTGTAATGCCAAGGGTTTAACCTGCTAATCCTCACTGGTTTGGAAGGTAATAATTAGTTTTGCTGACATATCTTCTTTAATATGGCCTTTTAGAGGAGGCCTTTTAATGTAGCTCTTAGAGGAAGCAGTCAGAGGGTCCTTTGCAGAAGAGATGTTTAATGCCCATTTGAAAGACAGGGAGGACCTTTCGAAAGGAAGGTGTGGGATCAGAGACAGTGTGTGGATAGCCAGTGTGTGGGACACCTCGCTGTGCTTAAAGAACTGGAATGATGGATTTTCCAGTCTGCTTCCTGACCTGGCAGAGAGCCCTTTGGGGGCACAGTCTGTCTTGTTAGCCCTGCTTTAGTTGTAATTCAGAGACAGAGTGGGAAGAGTGTGGACGTTTGAGAATTGGGGCTGGAGAGCCTTAGCTCCTAAAGTTGCCTAGCCTCTGTGGTCCTTAGTGTGTACTCGGGTGACCTGGGCTGATTGTTCCCCTTGTACGGAGTTAATGTGAAAGGGGTCGAGCTATAACCTAATGGTAGAGCACTTGCCTAGTAGGTGCAGGGCCCTGGGTTCAGAAAAACAAAAACCAGCCAAGCCGAAAGCTAATGTGAGAGTTAAATGAGGCTGTAAAACTGAATCTCCAGGCAGAGTATGCGCAGTGCGCAATGCTGTTGTTGGGGTTTCATATGAGATTTCAGTGTTCTGTTGATTTTTTACTTATTTTTATTTATTTATTTTTAATGTGTATGAGTGTATTGTCTGCATGTATGTGAGTGCACCCGTGTCGTGCAATGCCACGGAGGTCAGAGGTCTTCGGATTCCCCTGGAACTGGAGTTAAGGACGGTCCGTAGCTGCCATGTGGGTGCTGGGAATCGAACCCGGGTCCTCTGTAAGAGCAGCCAGTGCTCTTAACCGCTGAGCCATCTCTCTAGCCCCCAGTGTTTTTTTTTTCTAATTCTAAAAATTTTTTTTTTTTTTTTTTTGGTCGTTTTGAGATAGGGTTTCCCTATAGCCCCAGCTGGTCTGGAACTCTGTGTAGACCAGGCTGGCCTCACACTCACAGAGATCCACCTGTCTCTCTCGAGTGCTGGGACTAAAGGTGTGCGCCACCACGCCTGGCTTTTTAAAAATTCTAATATGTAAAGGTGTTTGCAACTTCCAGCTTAAAAATGAGTCTTCAGATAGATAGGATAGACTGTGCTCAGCCAGAATTTAGTTCCTGTGTGGTCCTGGACATTGGGGTTTTTGTCTTGGTCAGGTGACTACCAGGCACGGGAAGGAGGAGACCGCTGCTGCTGTGTTTTAAGGAGGTGAGATAGCTTAAGAAGAGGCGAGTTTACCAAAGGTGGCTGCACCTGTAAGACACTGTAACGCCCTCAGCCAGCCTTTCAGCGGGTGGGCCTGCTGCTGTTCTTTGCTTCACATGGCTGCTTTTTTCAGGCTGCCCAGCCAGGGGAGGTGGTGTGAGCTGGTGTGAGCTGGGCTGGGGCTGCTGGTTTGTCCTTCGGACTGCTCTCCTTCCACTGTGCTTTTCTGGACATATTAGCTGCAGAGCCACGGTCTGCTCCTGGTCTCTCCCAGCTAGGGTTTCAGATGTGAATGAGGGCCATTCGGTCTTCTCTTTGAGGGAGGTTTGAGGCAGAAGCGAGGTGGAGGCTGTTTTTCCTCCTCCATTTGGCAGCTCTCTGCTGCCTAGCAGTGTTGTAGAGGTAGAAGGTCTTTTTGTGGTCTTGGTGGGGCCCATTTTCAGCTTCATGGTTGTTGAGAGCCGTTGAGATGCAGGAGGAGCCTGTGTTCCCTTCTGGAGCAGCTGTGATGACTTCTTGCTATGTTCTTGAGTTCAGCAGCTCCAGTGGCAGCTCCCATGGGGCAGCTCCTCAGATGCATCAGCTCTGTGATGCCAGTGACCCATTCCTAGGGGCCCAGGGGTCTAGCTCAGAGCCAGCTCCTTCATTTGATTTTGAAGTCATCTAACGCCTTCTGTTAAATTCATTTCTGCTTTCAAAGGCCGAGAGTGGTTTCTGTATCCTGTGCTGGGAACTGGGTGATTTAGGAACATACTGGTAATTCTCCTTAGATGTGAAGAATCCGAGGCTGTGCCAACGGGGCAATTCGCTTGCCAAGGAATTCAAAGATGATAGGGCTTGGGTCAGCCTTCGGGTTCATGGTCTTCAAAACGGAACAAGTTCACACTTGAAGGGCTGCTGGGTTAGGTGAGAGGGGTGGACCTGGATGTGGATTAGGCACATGTCAGGGTAGTAATGTCAATTCTGTGTTTCATGATGCTTGGCTCTTGTTTTCTGCTGCTTGGAGCATTTTAGAATTAGTACCAGTGAGATGGGATGCAATCCCTGATTTACAACTATGACTCTTCTACAAAATCTGTTTGCTAGCATTCTGTCTGTGACCTGGCTTTAAGGATGTGTCAGAATACCTGCTGTGTACCCGACCTGCTCCTGCTGTGGTGTGCATGTACCTTTGCATTGTTGTGAAAATGAAAGGGGCCACCTGGTTAGGGTTTTGAGCTCCAAGAGCCAGGCAGAAGGGAAGCAAGATTCCAAGATGAGAAGGCTGTTCGGAGGCCCCTGTGTAAATCTCTGCAGTGAGAAGAGGTGAGAAGAGAGATGTGACTGGGCAGCAGACCTCCGGGAGTCTGGAAAGAATTAGTGGGGGCTGAGTTGCCAGCTGCCTTTGGAGGCGTTTTCTCCCCATTCAGGGGCTGAGATGGTATTTCCTAGTCAGGAGGATCAACATGTACAAAGTCCTAGGAGCAAGGACAACCCTGTCTGTCTGGATAAGGGCCAAAGCCTGAGAACTCTGGACAGAGCTGGGGTAAGAGGCCAGAGGGGGCAGACTCAGGCTACATTGAGACGGGAAAGCACAGCACATGTGGCCAGGTGTGGTGCCATCAAGGTCTCAGCAGGGAGCTATTTTGGGGAAAAGAAGTTAAGCTTATTAACTACTGAAGGAGGGTCTGAGATAGCTGTTCCCTTTGTGAGGCAGTGACTGCCCAGATCCACTGAACGTGTGTGTGTGTGTGTGTGTGTGTGTGTGTGTGTGCAGAGGTTAGCCCTGTTGTGTTTCTGTCAGGTAGTGGAGGCTGCTCATGAGCCACTGGGGTGAGTAGATGGAGAATGCCTTTCCCAACTCCAACTCCCAGTTACAGCATCTGAACATGTGAGGAAAGGCTGGTGTCAGTTCTGTGTCATGAAGTCATGAGGCCTGCCAGCTAGGCTGTTGGTCTTCCCAGCCAGCTAGCTCCATGGAAGGGAAGAGAAGACCATGGTAGAGCCTCCTAGATGTGTGGGAGAGCATCAGTAGTAGCATGCAAGGAACCAGTATTCCTCAGTAAAGGTCTTTCGGGGGAGTGGGGTCTCCATCATTCAGAGCGCAGTCCTTTGTTTTTATCGAAGTGTTTTCACAGGCACGCACTTCATCTCTTTCCCCTGATCTTGTTTTGATTCCTACCCCAAGGGTTTAATTTCTTCAGCTGTGAATTCTTGCACCAGGTAAATTTTTAACAGCTCAGCCCTATGATAATGAATGCCTGCACTTGTTTTCCAACTGTGGTTTTACATAGTTCAACTCCTAGCAAGCACTGGGCATGCAAGCTTGGCCGAAAGATGCTTCAGGAGGCCATCAGCCTGTGCTGGGGATGTGTTGCAGGCCGCATGGAAAGCCTGTCCGGGGATGGCTGTGCTCGGAACAGTAGGCCCTCTAAGGACCTGTTCTCCTGGGCTTTGTTTTCTTTTGCAGCAAATCAGCTTCATATTGATTTATTTACAGAGTGACCACTATGCACCATTGTCAGATAGCTTTTCTTTCTTTTTTTAATATGCTGATCATTTGCCACGTGCCAAGGCACTGTTCTAAGCGTTTGGGATTCATTTGTGAATGCAACAGAAACCCCTGTCCTCTAAGCTCGTGTTCTAGTGGAGGAAGCAGATGGACACTGGTGGATCATAGAGGAGAGAAGGCAAGGACTGGGAATTGACCATTTGGTAGCAAGGTTGTCACTGGTCTAAATGAGCTGTGTAGTGGGGTGGTGCCGGAGCAAGTGTGGATGGGGATGAAGTGAGAATGGGAGAGAGGAAGGAGGAGCATGGCTGTTCAGTGAGTTGCTCCAAAGTTCAGAAAGAAATGGAGGGGTAGCTGGAAGAAGAAGTGATGTGAGATTGTTTCCTTTTCTAAGACTGGAGAGAGAAATAGAGATGGTGGGTACTTACTGCCAAGCCTGACATCCTGATCCCCAGGACTCACGTGGTAGAAAGGGAGAATTGACACCTGCAAGTGGTCCTCTGACCTCCACATGTGTGCCGTGGCATGTGCACGTGTGAGAGCACACACGCACCCCCATGTACGCATGCACATATGTACATAAATGAAAACATTGGAGAAATAAGTTTTTGTTTGTTATTGAGAATGACGTAGTAAAAGCACAAGAATTAAACATAGCAGAGGGGAGAGAATCACCAGCGCACCACCCTGCTGTCTGTAGGACTAGACAGAGTCAAGGGGAGAATTGGCTTCTGCTGAGGAGAGCCCTATGGGCAGTAGGTGCCAGTGCTGGCACATGGATGTGGGGAGCGCTGTGGCACAGGCCAGTGCTTGCTTCCGTGCCTGTAGATGGCATTATTTCTGTGCTGCTTCTTGCTTTCTGTGTGCATCCATGAGCATGTAGATTTTTATTTCATTTTGTGATGCTGGGGTTGGAACCTAGGGCCTCTTGCTAGGCAGGCATCCTACCACTTGCATGCCCTTGATGGAATTTTTAATTGCAACATATTTACTTTTGAAAGAAAATAGACATTTATTTTGAGACGGGTTCCCCTGTGTAACCTTGCCAGGCCTGGAACTTGCTGTTGTAGATACATAGCTCAGTTTGGCTGATCTCACAGAGATCCTCCTGCCTCTGCTCATGAGTGCCGGGATTAACATGTGCCACCGTGCCTGGTAGACTTTACTTTTTAGAGCAGTGTTAGGTTCATAGCAACATTAAGCAGAAACTAGACTTCCTCTCTATCTCTATTCTCCTCCCACAGCCTCTCCCTCCTTCAACATTCTGCACTGAGCAGGATGTGCTTTGTAATGATGAACCTTTATGACATATCATTATCCCTGAAATACCTTACCCCTTCCCCCAGTTTACCTTAGGATCTCCTTCCAGGTATAAATCTGTGTGGATTGAAAGAAATGTATAAGGATATGTGTTCACAACCAAACTATCACAGAGTGGTGTCCCTGCCCTCCAGGTCCTCTCTGTGCCACCTTTACCTTCCCTCCCCTAGCTTCTGGCTGCCACTGATCTTTCCACTGTCTTCCTAGTTTAGTCTTCTTCACAGTGTCATGTAGGTGAATTCATACTTTATGTTGTTTTCCACACTGGCTTCTTTCTCCTAGTAATACGCCCATCTTTTACTTGGGTCACTTGGTTTCTCGATTCTTTGTTTTTTGAGTTCTTTATATATTCTGGATGTTAAACCTCTGTCAGATGTGTCACTGGTGAAGATTTTTTCCCATTCTGTGGGTTTTCTCTTCACTTTGTTTTTTTTTTTTTTGGTCTTTTTGAGACAGTGTCTCCCTGTAGCCCCCAGCTGACCTGGAACTTGCTATGTAAACCAGGTTGGCCTCGAACTCACAGAGATCTGCCTGCCTCTGCCTCCCGAGTGCTGGGATTAAAGGCGTGCACCACCACGCCCTGCTGGAGTTGACTTTTGTGCAAGGTGAAAGGTAAGGATCTAGTTTCATTCTTCTACAGGTGGAGATCCAGTTTTGCCAGCACCATTTGTTGAAGGTGCTGTTTTTCCTCCATTGTGTGTGCTTGGCATCTTTGTCAAATATCAGGTGGCTGAAATTGCATGTACTCAGGTTTGGATCTTACGTTCCATTGGTCTATGTGTCTTTTTTTTTTTTTTTTTGCACTGGTACCATGCTGTTTTTATGACTATGGCTCTGTAGTACACTTTGAGATCTGGTATAGTAATCCCCCCAGCGTTGCTCTTTGTGCTCAGGGTTGCTTTGGCTATCCAGGGTCTTTTATGCCTCCATATGAATTTAAGCATGCATTTTTCTAATTCTGTGAAGTACATCACGGGGATTTTGATTGGGATTGCATTGAATCTACATGTTGTTTTTGGTAGGATGGTCATTTTAACAATATTAATTCTTCCAATCCATGAACATGGCAGGCCCTTCCATCTCCTGGTGTCTTCCTCAATCTCTTTAGCAATTTAAAATTTTCGTTGTAGAGATCTTTGGTGTCTTTAGTCAGATTTATTTCAAGATATTTTAATTTTTTTGCAACAATTGTGAATGGGAGCATTCCCCTGTATTCTTTCTCCAATTGCTTGTTATTGATATATAGAAAGGCTACTGATTTTTGAAGATTAATTTTATAATCTGCCACTTTACTGAAAGTGATAATCAGTTCTAGGAGTTAGTGCATGGAATTTTTGGTGTCCCTTAGATATAATATCATATCATCTGCAAAAAGGGATAATTTGAGCTCTTCTTTTCCAAT
>NW_008355812.1:859258-866375 GCF_000622305.1 Nannospalax galili
TGGCCCAGTTATGTGGTCAGTTTTTTAAAAAGTTCCATGAGGTGCTGAGTAGAAAGTACATTCTTTGGTGTTTGGGTGGAATAATAGAAAGATATCTCTTAGGTCCATTTGATGTATGGTATCATTTAATTCAGACATCTCTTTGTTTATTCTATGTCCAGTTGACCATGTCTACTGGAGACAGTGGGGTACTAAAGTCCCCTACTATTACTGAGTTGGGTTTAATCTATGTGTAAAGTCCTGTAGTGTTGTTTTTATGAATTTGGGTGTACCAGAATTTGGTGCATATATGTTAAGGACTGTGATATCTTCTTGATTAACTGTTCCTTTGATCAGAATGAAGTGACCCTCCTTATCTCTTCTGATTAGTTTTAGCTTGAAGTCTATTTTGTCAGATATTAGAATTGCCAACTCCTGCTTGTTTCTTAGTGCCATATCTTGGTATATTTTTTCCATCCTTTCACCTTAAGATAGTGCCTGTCCTTGAAAGTAAGATGAGTTTCTTGCAGACAACAAAATGATGGGTTTTGTTTCTTAATCCATTCCATTATTCTATGTCTTTTGACAGGGGAGTTCATTCCATTGATATTTAAAGTTATTAATGAAAGATCTGTATTGAATCCTGTCATTTTTTATTTCTATTTACATTCATGATGTACCTCTACTTTTCCACAGGTATATCTTCATTGAATTTCTTTCCTTACTCCCTTGGATATAGTCATCCCTTTCTTCAGCTCTTTGTATTGCTTCCAGAACTCTCTGAAGGGCTGGTTTTGTGGACATGAATTCCTTCAGCCTATTTATGTCATGGAAAATTTTTCTTTCCCCTTTGACTATAATACAGATTTTGGCTGGGTAAAGTAATCTGGGTTGGTATCTCTGTTCATTTAGAACAAATATTTTGGTCAAGGCTTTTTTGGCTTTCATAGTTTGCATTGATAAGTCAGCTGTAAATCTGATGGGCTTTCCTTTGTGACTTGTTTTTCTTTTGCCGCTTTCAGTATTCTCTCTTTGTTCTGTAAATTTAGTGTTTTTACTATGATATGTTGTGGGGAGTTTATTTTCTGATCCTGTCTATTTGCTGTTGTATGTGCTTCCTGTATTTGTATGGGGATGTCTTTAATTTTGGGAAATTCTCTTCTACAATCCTGTTTAAGATCTGCTCAACACCATTAATCTGAAATTCTTCTCCTTCCTCTCTGCTATTTCATTCGTTCTAGCGGTGAGGCTTCCCCTGTTGTTTCTAGTTGGCTTACTGAGTTTTGCACTTCCTTCTTCATTTCTGCCTGTTTTCTTCAGTGTTTCTATCTCTTGTGAATTCATTCAGAAGTTTATCCCTGTCTTCTTTTAGCTCTTTGTTTGTGTGTTCTTTAAATTCGTTGAATTCCTTAATCATGTTTATGATTGTACTTTTAAATTCTGTATCCTGAGTTATCTCTAGGGGGTTCTCCTTATAGAACTCTTCTACAGGACTGGTGGAGTTTGGTGGGGACCAAGTGTTTTGGCTTTCCATTTTATTATTCTTTCATTGTTTGTGATTCTGATATGAGAATTACGTTGAAGTATGCTTCTGTTTGTATTGTTGTTATGTCTTGGTCCTTTTCTTACTGTTTATATAAAGCTAGTTGGTCCAGGTTTCAGGTTCTCTCAGGTTTTATTTTGGAGGGAGCTGGTGGCTTCAGATCAACTACTCAGGAGCTCCCACAGAAGCCCAAGTCAGGTTCCAGTCAGGTACACTCAGGCTTCCTTCTAAGGTTTGGCCCCCTCCCTACTAGCGGGAAGTTCCCTAAGGGGGGGGGAGCAATTTTGGACCTCTCAGCCCCTATGCCAGAGGGAGGCCGGAAACAGGCACACTCTGGTGGTCTGTTGAGATCACAGCCTCCACACAGATGGAGGTTGGAACCCACTCTCTCAGGCTGTCTGCTAAGATATCAGCCTTATCCTACCAAAGCCAGGTTTGCCCAGGGGCCTTGGGAGGGGCCTCATGCAATCCCAGTTAGGGGATTGGATATGGCGCAATTAGGGGAAGCTCACCACCAAATGGAGGCTGGATCCAGGCACTCTTGGGCAGTCCCCCCAGTTCTCAGCCCCATGCCAGAGGGAGGCCAGAAACAAGCACTCTCTGATGATCTGCTGAGATCACTGCCACTACACGGAGGTCATTTTTAGATTTTAAGAGTTCTCCACACTTTTCCATAGGGGTTGCACGAGTTTGCAATCCCACCAGCAGTGAATGAGCGTTCCCCTTTCTCCACATCCAGCATTTGATATCATTTGTTCTCTTGATCCTGGCCAGTCTGGTTGGGGTCAGGGGTTACCTTAGGGTGTTTGGAGGTTTTGGTCAGGAAGCGTTGGAGAAAAGAGGTAAGATGCCCTCATTGTACTACCTGTGTATGCAGTGGGGAAGACGGTTTGCTATCCCAGGGCCTTTGACTGCCCCTCACTCACAAGGCACAAAGGTAAAACTCAGCCCTGTGACCATACTTAAGTGTACCTTCGACTTCTACCTCTTGCTTACGTCACTGTGCTCGAAAACTACCACACTGCCCCCTCACGTGCCTGTGCAGGGGAACAAGTCGGGGGCTCAGGCTGCACAGTGGCGTGGCCACTCCCTCAGCAGGACCCAGCAATGCTGCCCTCTCCGCTCATTCTCCCCCTTGCCAGGATAAGCTTAATACTACTTCTGTCCGCAAACCCAACATTCCACTGTTGTTGCTATGGCCGGAACATATGTCCCCCCACCCCACAGTTTACATGCTAAAATCTTAATCTCCAAGTATTGGGGGGCAGACTTGGGAAGTGGTTAGGTCATGAAGGAGGGGGTGTCCCTTTAAAAGAGGCCCCAAAGAGCTGACTTGCCCTTTGGCACATGAAGGAAACAAAAAGATGGCTATCTGAAATAGGCTTTTCTTTTTTAGATTTATTTTTATTTTATGTGCATGCGTGTTTTGACTGCATGTATGTATGTGTAGCACATGTGTGCCTGATGCCCACAGAGACCAGAGGGGGGTGTCAGATCCCCTGGAAACCACGTAGGTGCTGGGAACCACATCCTGGTCCTCTACAAGAACAGCAAGTGCCCTTAACCAGTAAGCCACCTCTCCAGCCCTGAGATGGTATCAACTTGATGGGATTTAGTCACCATGGAAACATACCCTTTGTCCTGCTGGGTATTACTTTGGTGGGCAGGCCTTGCCAAGAAAGACCTTTTTATGGTTTAAGAAGATTCCATTTACGAATAGCACCCAATTCTTGGGGAGAGGCTGGCTGGGGTTAGAGGGCGGTGCCGGATTCCTGCATCAGGTGGAAGAGAACTGTGAATGGGGATGTAGACCATGCAGATGCCCCTTCTCAGTGGCCTACTGACCCAGGCACTCAGGAGATGAGTGGACCATTGATGCTTGGGGCACTCTGCCCTCAGGTGGACAGAGCCATCTGATCCTCTAGAGAAACTCCTAGAATGGGTTCCTTCTGCCTCTTACTGCTGCGCACTCTTTAAACTAGTAGACCACTGGAATAGAGGGCTCCCTGGATGATGCTTCCACTTGCAGCACCTAGCTTGTGTTGTCATTTGCACAAGTGCCATTGAGCAGAACCATCCCACAGGGTCCTCCCCACCAGACAGTGTTCTTGAAGGACCACCTCTGGTTCATTGTGTGTTGGCACTAGGGTAGAACTCAGTAAAGTACTTGCTAAGCATAGATTAAAATTCAGATGCCATGTATTTCCACAGAGGATGTTCACCTAAGAACCTAGCCCTAGGTGGATCTAGAAGGCAGTACCTACTTGCCTCACCTAAGATCCTATTTTGCTGGGCATGGTGATGCACGCCTTTAATCCCAGTACTTGAGAGGCAGAGGCAGGCAGATCTCTGTGAGTTCGAGGCCAGCCTGGTCTCCATAGTGAATATCCAGGCCAGGTGTGGCTACAGGGAAACCCTGTTTCAAAAAGACCAAAAAAAAAAAAAAAAAAAAAAAAATCCTGTTTTACCTGTGTAGAGTACATCCTGGAGAGTGTTGACAGGCTTGCTTCAGGCGGTGGTTGCTGTGGAGAGAGAAGGGGGCATGTCAGGGAGGGTCTGGGGTAAGAAAGAGAGAAAGGTTGCATGTACACAGGGGGGGCTGCAGAGGGCCTTGCTGAGGAGGGGAAATTGGAGAAAGATCTAGGGTAAGGGAGAGTGCTCTTCAAGGATACCTACCGCAGTAACTGAGGCTCTGAGGCTGGTGAGACTTGCCTCATTGTTCATGTCTGTTTGCATTTGCCCAGGACCTGTGCCAGTGCCCGATGCTCACCAGCTCCTGGTCTCAGACCCCTGTAGCAGCTTGTTGCTCTCTTAGCAAAGTCACTCAGTTGTCTGGAGTCTTCTGTCACCACTGGTGTGCGGAGTCTAGCACTGTGCTGCCCAGCGTGTTAGCCTCTAGTTGAATCCGTGAAAACAGCATCAAATGGAAACTCCTCAGCGGTACTAGTCACATCCAGGCACTCGTAGCCACATAAGTCAATAGCTGTGTTGGATGGCTCAGATCTGTGTATTTCCATTGTAGTGGGGTGTTCTGTTGGCCTAGAGGACAGCCTGTGACTTTATTTTTAAACTTGTCCCTTTGACATATAAAAGCCGTACAGAGTGATTGTTTGAAAAACAAATCATACTGAAGGCAGTGAAGCAGAGAGAAGCTCACAGAGAGACGTACGTACAGGGCCAGGAGCAAGCTGCTAAAGAACTGTGGAGAGGCACGACCTAGTGCCACACATGACCTAGTGCCATACCTCCACTGACTGCCTACTCCTCTCAAGTGGGGACTCATACCTGCAGGGGTGGGAATCGCCCAGGCGGTCTTGTTTGATTCTGGGTTGGGACCTCTGGGCTGGGAGCTCTGGTGCAGTGTTTTGGTACCCAGTGGGGCTTGGGGGGTGCAGAAAAGCTGATATCTATCAGTGTGCTTGGGAGGCTCCTGTTGTGATCTCAGTCTGGCTGTTTGCTGGACAAGTGGCCTTACCTCTGAAGTGACCAGAACTCGTAGTGCATAGAAAGTGCTTGATGTAGTGGTCAGTGCTTGTGCCCTCACTAGGAGACATTAGGGGTTCATCCCTGCTCAGTGTGTGAATGAATGAGTGATGCTAAGGCCTGACTTGCCCAAGAGATGGGCTGCAGAAGAGGGAAAACAGGCTGTTGTGGCCCACACCTGTACGGGAGATCAGGAAACAGAACCGGGGCCCAGAATCTTTCTAAGATAGAAAGATTGTGAGTGAGGGCAGCCTGAGTTACAGAGAGAAGCCATGTCTGGGGTTTAAAAAAATTGCAGAAAATGGGGGGAGAGCTGCAAAGGATGCTAATCTGGAGGCTGAATGAGAGTTCTCTGATGGTGTTGACTTGAAGCAGGCCAGCAGATGTTTCTTCTGTGAGCTAGGTTATGAATTTGATGATCCTTTCCTTGCCCATTGTTTAGGAGACTTGCCTGTCTCTGAGGAAAGCAAATTTTAAGTTGTAGCCATTTTCTGTTGGTGCTAACATCTCAGTTCTGATGCTGGGGCGGGGGGCAGGTAAGCGGGTGCCTCCATTGTGAAGTGGTAAGTCAGTAATGTTCTGAGCCCAACCCAAACAGGGCTCTAAAATATTTTTTTCTCCATTTTTGTTTATCTTTTTGTCTTTTTGAGACACGGTCTCCCTGTAGCCCCAGCTGGCCTGGAACTCACAGAGATCCTCCTGCCTCTGCCTCCTGAGTGCCGGGATCAAAGGTGTGTGCAACCACACCTGGCTTTTTTCTCCATATTCATGTGTGTGTATG
Organism: Nannospalax galili; assembly: GCF_000622305.1. Classification (NCBI taxonomy): domain Eukaryota; kingdom Metazoa; phylum Chordata; class Mammalia; order Rodentia; family Spalacidae; genus Nannospalax; species Nannospalax galili. The sequence goes on from NW_008355812.1 coordinate 865,045, forward strand.
TTGTATGCATGTGTGTGGGTGCACGTGTATGCACATGTGGAAGCCTGAGGTTGATGTTGGGCTAGTCCTCTATTTTCCACCTTATTCATCAAGGCATGGTCTTATTCAAACCCAGACTCCCTGAAATGCCTAGCTTCACTAGCCAGCTGTTTTGGGGATCCCTATCCCCCTCTTCCGAGGGTAGAGTTCCAGAGGGGCTGCTATGCCTACTTGGTATTTATATGGGTTCTGGGGATCTGAATATTTATCCTCAACCTTTCATGGAAAGTGCTTGAACCACTGATCTACCTTCATTGTCCCCCGAAACAGAACTTAGACTTGGTATATGCTTATGTGAGTGCTCAGGAACCAGTCACGTTCCTGGTGGGCCTCTCTAGTTACAGTCTGCCCAGTGCCATCCTTAGATATGTCAAAATCAGTGCAAGATAGTTTTTGGAAGTTGGGGACAGGCGATTGAATTTGTTCTTACAAGGTATATTTGCCTTCCTGTGTTTATGATAAGAACACCCTGACAAATGCTGGCACTGTCAGGGAATAGTACAGCCTGGAAGCCTTGAATTTGTGGTGACTTTGTGGACGGTGTCTACTCCTGTTCATGTTCAAAAGGGCATCAACAGACCAAAGAAACAGTTCCTCCTAAGTCCAGCTTGGTAAACCAGCGAGGTTTTTGGAGTTGCTTACAGGAGTGTGGACAATTTGAGCAACTAGCTGTATCACTGAAAAGCCTATTCAGCGTGAGTGATAACTCAAAACTGCATGACTGGATCCCCTGCGCCCCTTAAAGGCACTCCATTAAACTCCCCGCACCACAGTTATTTACCACTATGTCTTCTTGGACAGGGTGGTGTGCTGCTGCTGCTGCCCACAAGCCTCCTGCAGCTTCCCGACTCTCCATGTGGGAGTGGTAATAGGCCTAGTCTTGTGATGTCCCAATGTCCACCATGGTTTCCCCCTTTAAAGTGTCCCCATTTTCCCAGTTCTCCCTTAATAATACCCTTCTCCTATGGTCCTACCTTTCTTGAGCTCCTTCTTTCCCTTTATCCTCTAGGTTCCTTGTATACCCTTCCCTCCCCACTCCCTTAAACTAACCCAATTTTCTGTCCATATCTCCCTTATTAAGGCCTGTTTCCTACTGTTCTTCTCTTTCAGGTTCTTTCTTTTCCTTTACCTCCCTGTTTCAGGAAATTGCTGACACGAGGTACAAATGGAGAATACTGCATCCTCATTTCTCTGACTAAGGATGGCTCTTTTCTTTGAACAAGCCTGGAAGATAAGTTTCTATTAGAGAAGAGAAATTCATACTTGTTCTAAACAGTGCTTCGTGTGGTCAA
>NW_008355812.1:866427-867882 GCF_000622305.1 Nannospalax galili
ACGCCATCGTATAAATGAACCATATTTTCATTATCCACTCATCAATTGAGAACAGTTAGGTTGCTTCCATCTCTTAGCTATTGTGAAAAGAACAGCAACAAACATGGATGTACAAGAGTCTCTGCAATAGGATGAGTTCTCTGGGTATATGCCAAGGAGTGGTCTAACTGGGTGAAATGGTAGGTTCATTAGTAGTTTTTTAAGAGTTCTCCACACTGCTTTCCATAGGGGTTGTACCAGTTTGCATCCCCACCAGCAGAGGATGAGTGTTCCCCTTTCCCCACATCCTTTCCAACCTTTGGTATCATTTGTTCTCTTTATCTTAGCCAGTCGGACTGGGGTAAGATGAAATCTTGAAGCGGTTTTAATGTGCATTTCCCTAATTATTAGTGATGTTGACAATCTTTAAAGATGTTTCATAGCCAGTTCAGCTCCTTAGCCCATCTTTTAATTGGGTTACTTCTTGTCTTGGTTCTCTGTTTTTTGAGTTCATTATATATTCTGGATATTAAACCTCTGTTGGATGTGTCTCTGGTAAAGATTTTATCCTGTTCTCTGTGGTTTTCTCTTCACTTCCCTGGTTGCCTCCTTTGACGTACAGAAGCTTTTTAGTTTAATGAGGTCCCACATGTTAATTCTTGCCCTTGTTTCCTGGGCTATTGGTGTCCGGTTTAGAAAATCCTTTCCTACACCTATATCTTGTAGGTTCTTTCCAATGTTTTCTTCTAATAATTTCAGAGTTTCAGGCTTTACATTGAGGTCTTTGAGCCATTTGGAATTGACTTTTGTGCAGGGTGAAAGATAGGGGTTTAGTTTCATTCTTCTACAAGTGGAGATCCAGTTTTGCCAGCACCATTTGCTAAACATGCTGTCTTTTCCTCCAGTGAATGTTCTGAGCCCCTTTGTCAAATATCAGGTGACTAAAATTGCCCCCCCGGCATTCCTCTTAGTGCTCATGGTTGCTTTGGCTATCCGAAGTCTTTTGTGCTTCCATATGAATCTTAGGATGGTTTTTTCCAATTCTCTGAAAAATATCGTGGGGATTTTGATTGGCATTGCGTTGAATCTATATATAACTTTTGGTAGGATGGTCATTTTTACAATATTAATTCTTCCAATCCATGAACATGGGAGGTCCTTCCATCTTCTGATGTCTTCCTCAATCTCTTCTTTAAAGATTTAAAATTTCCATTGTAGACCTCTTTAATGTCTTTGGTCAGGTTTACTCTGAGATATTTTATTTTTCTTGCAGCTACTGTGAAGGGGAGTGTTTCCATGTACTCTTTCTCTGATGGCTTGTTACTGGTATATAGAAAGGATACAGACATTGTAGGTTAATTTTGTAACCTGCTACTTAACTGAACATGGTAATTATTTCTAGGAGTATTCTGGTGGAATTTTTGGTGTCTCTTAGATATAATATCATATCATCTGCAAAAAGGGATAATTTGATCT
>NW_008355812.1:868688-869204 GCF_000622305.1 Nannospalax galili
GAGACAAGTCTTCCTGTAGCCCCAGCTGTCCTGGAATTCACTATGTAGACCAGGTTGGCCTTGAACTCACAGAGATCTGCCTCTGCTTCCCGCATGCTGGGATTAAAGGCGTGTGCCACCATGCCTGGCCCGCAAATAGGTTTTTAAAGTATTCCCTTATAATGCTCTGTATCTTTCTGGTGTCTGTTGTGATGTTTCCCCTTTCATCTCTGATTTTGTTGATTTGGAGGTACTCTTTCTTTCTTTTGGTTAACTGGGCTAACAGGCTATCAATCTTGTTTGTCTTTTCAAAGAATTGGCTCTTGGATTCATTGATTCCTTGTATTGTTTTCTTTGTTTTGATTTCATTAATTTCTGCCCTGGGTTTTTGTTATTTCTTCTTGACTGCTGGGTTTGGATTTCATTTGTTGTTACTTTTCAAGTGTCTTGAGTAGCAATATTATGTCATTTATTTGTGATCTTTCTGATTTTTTGATGTAGGCACTTAGAGCTATAAACTTCCCTCTAAGAACAGCT
>NW_008355812.1:869298-869907 GCF_000622305.1 Nannospalax galili
GTCCATTTGATATATGGTATTGTTTAATTCAGATGTCTCTCTGTTAACTTTCTGCCCTGTTGACCTATCTAATGGCGACAGGGGGGTATTGAAGTCCCCTACTATCACTGAATTGGGATTAATCTGGGTCTTAAAGTCCTACAGTATTGTTTTTATGAAGTTGGGTGCACCGGAGTTTGGTGAATATATGTTCATGATTGTAATATTTCTTGATTCATTGTTCCTTTGATCAGAATGAAGTGGCCCTCTTCATCTCTTCTGATTAGGTTTAGTTTAAAGTCTATTTTGTCAGATGGAATTGCTATGCCTACTTTTATCTTAGTACCATTTGGTTGGTATATTTTTTTCCATCCTTTCACCTTAAGATGGTGCCTGTCCTTGAAAGTGAGATGAGTTTCTTGCAGACAACAAAATGATGAGTTTTGTTTCTTAATCCATTCACATAGTCTGTGTCTTTTGACTGGGGAGTCAGTTCATTAATATTTAAAGTTATTAATGAAAGATGGGTATTGAATGCTGTCATTTATATTTCTGTTTACATTCTTGATAAAACTGTCCTTTTCCACAGTTATACCTTCATTGGACTTCTTTCCACAATCTCAGTGTGAA
>NW_008355812.1:870060-870487 GCF_000622305.1 Nannospalax galili
GTTTGCATCTGTGGCCATTTAGAACTGGGAATACTTTGGTCCAGGCTCTTCTGGCTTTCATAGTTTGAACTGAAAAGTCAGTTGTAATTCTGATGGGTTCTCCTTTATATGTGACTTGTTTTTCTTTTGCAGGTTTTAGTATTCTCTCTTTTTCTGTATGTTTAGTGTTTTTACTATGATGTGCCACAGAGAGTTTCTTTTTTGGTCCTGTCTGTTTGGTGTTCTATGTGCTTCTTGTATTTGTATGGGCTTTCTTTAATTTTGGGAAATTTTCTTCCGTGATTCTGTGAAGATCTGGTCCATGCCATTATCTTGGGATTCTTCTCCTTCCTGTATGCCTATGATTCACAAGTTTGGTCTTTTTATGATATCACTCAATTCCTTCATATTCTATTCTTGAGATTTCTTAAATTTTTCATAGTCTTTG
>NW_008355812.1:870652-874358 GCF_000622305.1 Nannospalax galili
TCAATATTTCTAGCTCTTTTCTGAATTCATTCAGAAGTTTATCCCTATCTTCCTTCAGTTCTTTGATTTCTTTGTGTGTTCTTTGAATTCACTGAATTCTTTTATCATGTTTATAATTGTTCTTTTGAGTTCCATGTCCTGTATTATCTCTGGGGGGTTCTCATTGTACTCCTCTAGAGGACTATTGGTATTTGGTAGGGATATGTTATTTTGGTTTTTCATGTTATTTTTTCTCTGTGATTTTGACATGTGCATTTCTTTTGTAGTTTCTGATTCTTGTGTGAGACTCAAGCCTTCAAGTTTAGGTCTGCTTCTTTTTGTAAACTTTGTGCGCCTTTGTGTTTTACTTTTTGAGCATGAAAAGCTGGTTCGTCTAAGCTTCCAGTTCTCTCTTTTGGTTTTATATTGGAGTGGCCAGATTGCTTTTGTCTTCTGGAGTTCCCACAGAGGCCCAAGTCAGATGAGGATCAGATACTCTCAGGCTTTCTCCTAAGGTCTGGATCCCTCCAGGAAAGATTTTGGCCTCAGTAATTTGGGGCCTGGAGCCCAAACTGGACTGGCCTCGGAGCAGGGCCCAGGCAAGATGCTGGTCTCGGGCAGCTAGTGGCCATGACACCCAGAGATGCAAAGGGAGATGGGGGGTGGGGAGAGGCCCCAAGGGCTCCTGGCGACTGCACTGAGGAACTGGGTTGGTCTGGATGCAAAAGATCAGGAAGAGGAACGCTTGGCTCCGGCGTCCGGGAAAGAGCTTATTACAGTTTTTACTTTACGTCGTTGCTTGACACTCTCCATACAGTTACTTTTTCAGATGTGTGAACTTCAGTGCGGTTTATGTCGAGTCCTTCCACGCTCCTTGCTTTCTTTATCGGTCCTGTGGACACGTGCTACTGGATTGCCACATGAAGGTTCCTGTTGATGTTGTACTACTGGGTTTGCAATCAGTGGTTTCAGTTCCGCGTTTGCTGGCTTTTTGTTGTGAGTAGTTGTGGTTTATCTCAGGATTCCTCTGCGATTCTCACATGTGAGAATGGCTCAGCATCTAGATCTTGGAATGGCCCCATTCCACTGTACTTTCCCTGCTTGTTCTTTGTTTCCAACCAGAGGCTTTTTATAATTTGGGCTTCGCAGAGCGTTGCAGGGAATCTCAGTGTTTATAGGAGTTTGAAAATAAGGGGTGGTGGATCTCTTTTTAAAAAATATTTTATTTATTTTATGTGTACGAGTGTATTGCCTGCATGTATGTGAGTACACCCGTGTCGTGCAATGCCGCGGAGGTCAGAAGAAGGATTTGGATTCCCCTGGAACTGGAGTTAGGGATGGTTCGTAGCCACCATGTGGGTGCTGGGAATGGAACCCAGGTCCTCTCTAAGAGCAGTCAGTGCTCTTAACCGCTGAGCCAACTCTTCAGTCCCAGGGGTGGTGGATCTTAATTCCAACCTGGGAAGTGGGCACACAAGGGGAAGAGGATCCAGAGACCTAAGCTCTGTCCCTAGTCTTTGTCCCGCATAGGTGCAGGTGTGAGGAAGGTTGGCAGATGAGGGCCTGCGGTGTGAGGAAAAGCGATTCCTGGGTCAGCCTTCCCTGTAGCACAATTGCTCCCTGACCTGAAGTTTGTCTTGAAACAGGCAGGCTTCATTTCCTTAAAGATTTTTTTTTTTTTAAGCAGAAGACATTGAGTGCTGGTGACAATTTACCGGATCACAAACATGTAACACTCTCTCCAGTTTGGGATCATAGCTGCTGCGGTATGTGCGAAGGACATTTGGTTCCAGTGTGTGTGCTCCCAAGTTCTTTGCAGCTGAGCACATGTGCAGGATCTATGAGGTGGGGCACAATCTCTGTAGGTCAGGCCCACATGAAGCAGCCTATACCTCTCTACATGAGGTGAATGTGCTGGAACTCCCCAGATGGCCACATTGTAAAGGAGGTCAGGGAATAGGACCAGTGGCCAGGACAGTGAGGAGATGAGTTTTGAACAGCTAGAGAGAGACTCAGGCATGATGTATTTTCCTTGACCTTCTGCCTCTCTCCCTTCTGAGAATGAAGTGCTGATAGCTGGTGAGTTGAGGTTGTATCGTTCTTCGGCCTGGTCACCTGAGGGTCGAGGCTGGGCTCCTTGGCCTGGCATATGGGCATTAGGGATCTGGATCCACCAGGGCGCATGGCCTCCAGGCCATTTCCTGAGCTGGCAGCACCTGCCTTCACACCTCTGTGTCTCCTGCCTCTCCCAGCAATTTTCTGCATGTTCTTTACGTTTCTGCTCAGGAAACATCCCGGGACCTTGCCTTCTCTTTTCAGAGACCTCATATGGATCCCCCACCTCTAGATGGTCTTTGAGCCAGCACTGATCACTGTTTGGTGTGTGGACTGTCAGCTGACCAAAGCCAGGGCCATAACTGATTTGCTGTTTTCCCAGCCCGTGCAGTAAGTGATCTTGAGTGGAGTAGGTAGGTAGAATGTAGACCTGAAACAATAAAGGGACATGGGTCTTGCTCTCTCTCTCTCTCTCTCTCTCTCTCTCTCTCTCTCTCTCTCTTGATCTCTTGATCTCTTGATCTCTTGATCTCTTTTGAGACAGGGTCTCCCTGTAGTACCAGCTGACCAGGAACTTGCTATGTAGACCCGGCTGGCCTCCACCTTACAGAGGTCCACCTGCCTCTGCCTCCTGTCACACCTGACTGAGGCCCTTAATTTTGAACTATAAATATTTCTCTTTATATTGTTGTTGTTGTTGCTGTTGTTACTAAGACAGGGTCTTCCTATGTACTTCTGGCCTTCCTGAAACTTCCTATGTAGACTAGGCTGGCCTCAAACACAAAGATATCCATCTGCCTCTGCCTCCTGAGTGCTGGGATTAAAAAGTGCTAGGATTAAAGGTACACAATCTTGCCTGGCTTAATTATATTACTGGTATGGCTCTTGAGAGAAGACCTCCCGAGCAGCTGGAGCGCCACACTGCCCTGCAGGCCTCCCCTGTGCATGTGCCTCCCACTCCTGTGGGTCTGTGAAGCTGCAGCATTCTGTTAAGAGCTTTTGTTTTTTGACAACAGGATTTTTACTAATAATTTGCATTTTCTTAACATCCCTTTTTTAAGAAAATACACAGTATGGTTTTGGCATCACTGCACTTTTCCTGCTTTCACTCCTTCTGCAATTTTTATTTCCTTACAGTTTTTTTTTTGGTATTTTTGAGATGGTCTCCTTTGTAGCCCCAGCTGGCCTGGAACTATGTAGACCAGGCTAGCCTCAGGCTCACAGAGATCTGCCTGCCTCTGCCTCCCAAGTGCTGGGTTTAAAGGTGTGTGCCACCATGCCTGGCTTTTTTTCTGAGTTTTGAGCATTAAAAAAAAACATACAGGTTGGTGCTGGGCTCCACCTCGGTGGTAGCGCACGCGGCTCAGTATGTGCAAGGTTCTGGGCCCATTCCCCAGCACTGCAGAAACAAGAGTGATAGCAGCAGCAAAAACCCCGGCTGTTTCTATAGTTGTGTGTCTTTAACTTTCTCACATAATCACAGGTTGTTCCTCTGCCTCTTCATATGTGTCTGTGGTGTTCCTCCAATGAATCATATGTGTCATCTGTGGTGTTCCTCCTGTGAATCATGTGTCGTTTGTGGTGTTCCCCTGTGAATCATATGTGTCATCTGTGGTGTTCCTCTTGCGAATCATATGTGTCTGTGGTGTTCCTCCTGTGAATCATATGTGTG
>NW_008355812.1:874749-884802 GCF_000622305.1 Nannospalax galili
GTGAAGCATGTGTCTATGGTGTTCCTCCTGTGAGTCATATGTGTCTGTGGTGTTCCTCCTGGGAATCATGTGTCTATGGTGTTCCTCCTGTGAGTCATATGTGTCTGTGGTGTTCCTCCTGGGAATCATGTGTCTATGGTGTTCCTCCTGTGAGTCATATGTGTCTGTGGTGTTCCTCCTGGGAATCATGTGTCTATGGTGTTCCTCCTGTGAGTCATATGTGTCTGTGGTGTTCCTCCTGGGAATCATGTGTCTATGGTGTTCCTCCTGTGAGTCATATGTGTCTGTGGTGTTCCTCCTGGGAATCATGTGTCTATGGTGTTCCTCCTGTGAGTCATATGTGTCTGTGGTGTTCCTCCTGGGAATCATGTGTCTATGGTGTTCCTCCTGTGAGTCATATGTGTCTGTGGTGTTCCTCCTGGGAATCATGTGTCTATGGTGTTCCTCCTGTGAGTCATGTGTCTGTGGTGTTCCTCCTGTGAATCATGTGTGTCTGTGGTGTTCCCCCTGTGAATCATGTGTGTCGTCTGTGGTGTTCCCCCTGTGAATCATGTGTCTGTGGTGTTCCCCCTGTGAATCATGTGTCTGTGGTGTTCCCCCTGTGACTCATATGTGTCTGTGGTGTTCCCCCTGTGACTCATATGTGTCTGTGGTGTTCCTCCTGTGACTCATATGTGTCTCCCTGTGAATCATGTGTCTATGGTGTTCCTCCTGTGAGTCATCATATGTGTCTGTGGTGTTCCTCCTGTGAATCATGTGTGTCTGTGGTGTTCCTCCTGTGAATCATGTGTCTCTGTGGTGTTCCTCCTGTGAATCATGTGTCTGTGGTGTTCCCCCTGTGACTCATATGTGTCTGTGGTGTTCCCCCTGTGACTCATATGTGTCTGTGGTGTTCCTCCTGTGACTCATATGTGTCTGTGGTGTTCCTCCTGTGAGTCATTCACTTGCCCAACAGTAAGGGAACTTCCGGGTGTTGTTTCCGCTGTAACATGGCCTGTGTGTGCTTCAGCTTTGTCTTCAATTTAGATGATGAAATCGTAGATTCCCAGAACCGCTTGTTACTTCATGATCATTTTCCCTGACCACTGGTCAGCTCCAGCTTGTTCTCTCTGGAGGTCATGATGGCATATGGCTCTCCTGAAGGGAGCTTGCTGGCAGTGAGTTCCCAGACTGTTGTGTGACTAGTGTCCCCAGCAATGGCCAATGGCTGTTGGAATTTGCCGTGGTTTTGGCCTCTGGTTATTACGAATTGGGGTTTGGAGAGGACTTCTCTGCTTCAATACCTCTGGCTTTCTTTGTGTACAGGTGCTGACTCCTAGCTCTGGTTCCCTCCTCTCTATTCCTTGTCTCTTTGCCCAGTTACATCATTTTTAAGGCTCAGCACAACTGATACCCCTTCTCCGAAGTGCTCCCTGGGCACAGACGTCTCTTGCTAGAGCACCACACTCTGCCCTATCTTCCGTAGACTCACTCTGTTCTAGTACTGTCATGTAAACTTGCTTTCTGTCTGAGGTCCTCAGGGACATCCCTGACCCCAGGCAACACCAGCTCATGATCCTGATTAGCCTTGAAACATCAACAGAGCATTAATGGCTTGGTTCTCTCCACCCATATCATATCAATTCATGTTTCTGGAGCCAGTGTAAGTGATTTCTTTAATCCTCATGGTGGTGCCCCACAAAGGGGACCCTTCGTAGCTTGGTGTTTGCCGTATGAGAAGAGATGAGGAATCTGCCGGCTTAGAGAGAAATGGCCCAGATTTGCTGAGGTATAGGAGAGTGGCACACTGGGCTTAGAAATCCCTTGGGTTAGGAATCTGCACCCAGCCTGGATCAGTGAGCTATAGGAAATCTTAAGGCACTAGACAGCTCGTGTCGTAATGCAGGGAGGATCTTGCAGTTTGACTTTGCTTTAGTGAGGAGAAATGTGTGTGGCACAGTTTAAAGCAAAGTCAAGAGGTGACTCCTTTCCAGCAGTTTCAGTGAGTAGTGAGTTATCTTAAATCCATACAGATTAAAATATCAATTAAAAAATAGGAAAGGAAACGTTTATCAGTTAAAGAGCAAAGTTCTTAGCACAATAGAAGTGTCCAGGACTCATTAACAAAGTCTATCCCTGGAGATGAAACTCAGGGATAGAGCATGTGTGTGGACACCTGGATTCAGTCCTCAACAGGGAAAATAAAGTAATACATTAAAAAAACAACAAGCTGGGTGTGGTGGTGCATGCCTTTTTAGTGCCAGCATGCGGAGGCAGAGGTAGGTGGATCTCTGTGAGATGGAGGCCAGCCTGGCCTGTGTAGTAAATTCTAGACCAGTTGGGGCTACATGGAGACCCTGTCTTCAAAGACCAAAAAAGTAGTAAGTAAGTAAGTAAGTAAATAAATAAATAAATAAATAAATAAATAAATAAAAACAAAAATCCTTCTACTTGTTGAAAAAAATGTCCAGGTTCTGCTCTCAGATGTTGGTCTGAACTGACTTGGGTAAGCTGGGTGTATCAGAAGTTGTAAACATTCACTGGATGATTCTGGCATGTAGTGCAACAAGATGCACCCCTGAGTGTGGGAGTGTTTCCTTTATTGCATGTCTCTGGTAAGATCATCTCTGCATTTCCTCTTCTCTGGGGAAAGTCATACATTTATGGTATAAATCATACTTTGGCCTCTTGAAGGGGACCTAGATTTCTCATTATCAATGATTTTATTCCCAGGGCTTGGCACAGTGTCTAGGTACAGTTGAATCTCAATAGTTGATTGAAAAAAAATGACTTCTATCACTATAGTTAGTATTAAATGAGATGCTTGGCCTTATGTTCTTTGTGCTAATAATCACATCAACAGGTATTGCTATGGAAATTGAGTGATGGGCATCACCATTCTATAAATAGTGATTTATTGTGGCCCAGAGTAAGGTAGCAGGCTAGGCAGATGGATTTGAGCCACAGTGCTGGCGTCCACGTCCTGGGACTCCGCTTTCTCCCTTACATCAGACCTTGCTCTTTTAGATAGCTGATGTTAGAGGAGCTGCAGACATTTCACCCTTCCCTGAAATCCCAAGATTGCTTATGATTTGTAGTTATTACAGAATGGTAACTGCTGTCCTTTTTTCTCTTTCCTAGTATTCTGTTGGAGATTAGGGAGAAAGTAATATTTTTCTCATAGTAAATTACCATTTTGTATTAATTTACATAGACACCTGTACTCTGCCTTCAAACTTAAAAAAAAATCTTTACTATTTTTATTGTGTGTGTATGAGTGTATTGCCTGCATATAGGTAGGTGCAGCCGTGTGGTGCAGTGCCCACAGAGGCCAGAAGAGGGCATTGAATTTGCTGGAACTGGAGTTAAGGACAGTTGTTAGCTGCCTTGTGGGTACTAGGAAGCAAACCCAGGTCCTCTACAAGAGCAGCCAGTGCTCTTTAACCACGGAGCCTTCTCTCTAGCCCCCTTAAAATATTTTTATTTATTGAAAAAATATTTATTTATTTTCCGGGTGTGGTGGCGCACACCTTAATCCCAGCACTCAGGAAGCAGATGCGAATCTCTGGGTTCAAGGCCAGCCAGGTCTACACAGTTCCGGGCCAGCTGGGGCTATAGGGAGACCTGTCTCAAAAAAAGACTAAAAAATTTTATTTATTTATAAAAATATTTATTTACGTAGACATTTTTGCTCTGCTTTACACTTTTTTTTTTTTTTTTTTTTTGGTTTTAACAATTATTACCATTCCTCAAGTCCCCAACCCCAGCTGTTGGAACTCACTATGTCGACCAGGCTGGCCTTGAACTCACAGAAATTCGCCTGCCTCTGTCTCCTGAGTGCTGGGATTAAAAGTGTGCGCCACCACGCCCGGCTTGCTTTAAAATTTTTAAAAAATATTTTATTTTTATTGTATGTGCATGAGTATTTTGCCTGCATGTAAGTGCAGGATGGGATCAGAAGAGGGCATCAAATCCCCTGGAACTGGAATTAGGGTCCTGGGTCCTCTGCTCTTAGAGCAGCCAGTGCTCTTAACCTGAGCCATCTCTCCAGCCCCTTTAAAATATTTTTTAAAGATTTTATTTATGTGTTTGTATGTGTCTGTGTGAGTGTATGACATGTGGGTGCAGATGCCCACAGAGGATAGAAGAGGGTGTCAGATCCCTTGGAACTGCAGTTATGAGCCGCATGGTCTGGATGCTGGGAACTGAAGCTGGTCCTCGAACATGGCTGAGCAGTCTCTCTAGCCTCTTTTCAGTGCTTTCTCTCTGTAAAAACTGAAGTTGATATTAGAGAGTGGAGTCCTTACTTAGATTTTTCTTCTGTATTTACAAGTTAGAAGGTATTTGGCGGAGTTGTAGGTGGGGAGAACACAGGGCCTTGTGGACTCAGAACTGTGGAGACTTGTAGAGGAATCATTGCAGGGTTAGTTAATGAGTTACCTAACAGTGATAGCCAGCAGGTTTTATGCCAGACCTTGGAGATACAGAGAGAACGTAGGAAGCCTTCCCCAGTGTAGTGGGAGGTGGGCCTTTAAGAGGCTAGAACCCAGGTCCTGCAGAAATGAAACTGGAAGCCAGGCTTGGTGGCCCAGGCCTTTAATCCCAACACTTGGGAGGCAGAGGCAGGTAGGTCTGATCTCTGTGAAATCCAGGCCAGTCTGGTCTACATAGTGAGTTCCAGGCCAGCCTGAGTCCCTGTCTCAAAAAGACCAAAAAATAAAAAATAAAAAAAGAAAAGAAAAAAGCAAGCTAGAATCCAGTGTAGTGCCTCCAGCTCCCTGTGTTAAAAACGGTGGAAGTGCTTTGGGGCAGAGCAGGGGCCAGGCAGGGAGAAGCAGCTAACCCCGGCTGTGGAGGCTGGTGGTAGAGCGTTGAACGCCCATGGCCCCAGATTAGCAGCCCCTAGAAGCCGCCTTCCGGTCCCTTTTCTGGCAGTCTCTCTTGCGGAGGGTAACTACTGCTGTGGCTTCTGTCACTGGTGATCAGTTTTGCTTCGTTGAAATTTAGACAAATGGAGCCGTTTGGGGTGCACTGTTGGGTCTGGCCTTTGCTTGTCTTGTGCGCTCCTGGGAGTGGACACTTGGTTTGCTGTTTTGACAGTGAAGGAGGAGCTCTGTAGTGCATGAGGCACACACTGCGGGCAGAGTTCCGGGGTGCCTTTCCACACGCGCGGTGTCTTCCCAGGGCAGCCGCACCGTTCACACTTGCGTGGTGCCCACAGGGTTTCTGCTGTCTGTAGCGTCGATGTTGGGCTTGTCCATTCCTTTCTCTTGTTCATCCTGCTGGCAGGAGAGGGTGGGTTGGCTTTTGTTTGCATTTCCATTGACTGGCGCCACGGTGTGCCTTTCATCCCTTTATTTGCCTCTTGGAATTTCTTTCTTTTTTGCTCCCTGCAGCCCCGGCTGGCCTGGAACTGGCTCTGTAGACCAGGCTGGCCTGAGTTCACAGAGATCTGCCTGCCTCTGCCTTCGGAGTGCTGGGATTAAAGGTGTGTGCCACCATGCCCGGCTCCTCTTGGAATTTCTTTTATGGGGTACTATTTTTTGTGGACGTGGAATGGAACTTGGGCCTTATGCATGCTAAGGATGTGTTCTACTAGGTTACATCCTTAGCTCTTTATGAAATTGATTTGTAGGTATACTTTGTCTATTCAGGATAAGCATGCCTTGTCAGATACATTTATCAAAAATATCTGGTCCTGCACTGTCCCTCCCTCCTTCCCTCCCTCCCTCCCTCCCTTCCTTCCTTCCTTCCTTCCTCCCTTCCTTCCTTCCGTCGTCTCTTTGTCTTTTTCTTAACATATTGTGTTATTATGTTGTTCAGATTAATCTTAAACTCCTGGATTCAAGAAATCCTTCCACCTCAGCTTCCTAACCAGGACTGCAGATAAACATCCAGCTTGTAGCTTACATCTTAATTCCCTTAACATGTGTTAGGTTTTGATTTCTTTATGAACAGTTTTTTTCAATAATGAATTCTAGCTTATACTTCTTCCTTTATGGTTTGTGCTTTCTCATGACCTGTTTGGGAACTGTTATGGTACCTTCTAGGGTTTGTTGTTTTGCCATTACCAGTGGATCCTGATTACCTGGATGTGTGGTCTGAAGGTGCCCCACATGTATGTATTGTAAATGTCCCTTCACATGCATGTATTGTAAACATCGTCCTTCTCACTGAACCGTTGAAGAAAATCATTTGACTGTATTCCATTGTTCTGTTTGTCCTTTACCAGCATCATTGAAATCAGTCTTTTGGTCACTTGAGCTGTGGAAGGAGTCTTGGTACTGGTAGACAGTGCTCTCCTGCTTGGTACTGGTAGACAGTGCTCTCCTGCTTGGTACTGGTAGACAGTGCTCTCCTGCTTGGTTCTTTTCATTTCCACAGACTCACAGCATGTTGTCTGGGATTTCATTGACTTTATAGATCAGTGAAAACTTCTTGAATGTGCTATTTTCTTAGTTTTGGGTTTTTCCTCTTTCTTTATAATTTTTATAGTTTGAAAAAGTGTTGGGACTAGAGAGATGGCTCAACAGTTAAGAGCACTGGCTACTCTTGCAGGGGACCCGGGTTTGGTTCCTAGCACCCACATAGTGACTAAAAACTGTCCATAACTCAGTTCCAGGGGATCCAGCACCCTCTTCTGACCTCTGCGGGCACTGCATGACATGGGTGTACTTATATACATATAGTCTTCATACACTCATACACATAAAATAAAATATAAAAAAGTCACGTGTAGTTGTGACTTCCTGGGTCCCGTTAATTTTTAGGTGTGTCTTGAGTCCTGGGTGTTCTGAAATTCAGCTCTTCAAATAGCTTATCTGTAGACCCTTTTGGATCTTCGCTGTAGACACTTACGGTGTCAGTGCATGAATTTCTTTCCGGTCTTTACACCTTCTGTTTGGTTTTCTTGCCTCATGGCATGCCCCACCCCTCAGCACTCTGAAGACGTGCTGGCAGAAGTCTTGTGTGGGTCCTGGTCTCTGGGAAAATGCTCCAGAGTTCCTTACTAAGTGTAGTGTTTGCTGTAGGATACCATTTATCAGATATGTTTTTACTAGACATCCTTTTCTGGATTAGGGAAGTTTTTTATTCCTAGTTTTAAGGTTTTAAAAAGTTGTGGTTAGCATGGTGTGGTGGCGCATGCCTTTAATCCCAGCACTTGGGAGGCAGAGGTAGGTGGATCTCTGTGAGCTCGAGGTCAGCTTGGTCTATGTAGTGAGTTCCAGGCCAGCTAGGGCTGCATAGTGAGACCTTGTTTAAAAAAAAAAAAAACAAAAAAAAAACCAGTCATGACTTTTTTTTTTTTTTGGTCTTTTTGAGACAGGGTCTCCCTGTAGCCACAGCTGTCCTGGAACTCACTATGTAGACCAGGCTGGCCTTGAACTCACAGAGATCCTCCCTCCTGACTCTGCCACCCGAGTGCTGGGACTAAAGGCGTGCGCCACCACGCCCCGCTGAGTCATGACTGTCTTGTACTTTATCAGGTGATTTCTTCTGCATCTTTGACGGCTCTTTTCTTTTTTAGTATGTTTATGTGTGAGTTCCATTGTATTTGCAAATGATTTCGTATTAGAATAATCCAATTTGTTCATGGTACATTGTGCTTTATAACATTTTGTTTAGGGTTTTTCTGTCTGTATGATAAGAATATGGGCTGTGCTTTTCCTTTCACCTTTGATGCCAATCACCACATACAGTGTGCTGGTCTTTCTGTGTGCTTAATGTTTTCTCTGGGGCTGGTGGGATAGCTCACCTGGTAAAGTTGCTTGCTGCCAAGCCTGATAACCTGAGTTCAATCTCTGGGACGTGTATGGTGGAGAGAGAACTGATGTGCTACGGCACACACGCACTTCCCCTGTGCATACAAAATAAGTGAAAATGAAATTAAAATTTTTTTTCTCTGGTATTTGGGTCTACGAATGTGTTAAAATTCATTGCTTGGGCTGCAGAGATGGCTCAGTGGTTAAGAGCACTGACTGCTCTTGCAGAGGACCCGGGTTCAATTCCCAGCACCCACAAGGCAGCTATGAACCGTCCTTAACTCCAGTTCCAGGGGAATCCAAAGCCCTCATCCAATGACCTCCGTGGCATTGCACAACATGGGTGCACTCACATACATGCAGGCAATACACTCATACACATAAAATAAAAATAATAAGATTAAACTCATTGCTTGTAAACCAAAGAAGTGTTCACAGTTGAGGCTAGAGAGATGGCTCAGCAGTTCAGGGCACTGGCTGCTCTTGTATAATACCAGGGTTCAGTTCCCAGCACCCATGTTGAGTGCTTGCAACTGCCTTTAATCCAACTCCAGGGATCTGGTCCCCTCTTCAGGTGTCCCCAGGCACTACATACACACAGTACACATACATACATATACATTTAAAAAAAATTGGAGCTGGAGAGATTATAATTGCTTATAATCAGCAGTTATAGAGTGCTTGTTGTTCTAGCATGAGGACTAGAGTGTGGATCCAGCACCACATCGGGTGACACCACATCGGGTGAACCCCTGTAACTCCAGCTCCAAGGGATCCGACACCCTCTTCTAGACTTGAAGGGCACTGTGTGTGAGCACACACACATAAGCATACACTCATGCAGACACATACATATAAATAATAAATGTTAAAAAATGTGTTCATGAGCTGGGCGTGACAGTGCACACCTTTAATCCCAGCACTTGGGAGGCAGAGGCAGGTGGATCTCTGTTGAGTTTGAAGCCAGCCTGGTCTCCATAGTGAATCCAGGCCAGCTGGAACTACAGGGAGACCCTGTCTCAAACCAAAAAAAAAAAAAAAAATGTGTTCATACATCACCCATACCTTACACCCCCAAACTTTGTTTCAAATGATCCTCAAAGTGACAGCAGAAAGTCCTGGGTAAGTTTTTTTTCCTCCCTCCCCATTCCCTTCCCAGGCTTTTTTCCTCCCTCCCGGGAGATTGTGCCCAGAACCCTGTGTAGGATAGACAAGTGCTCTGCCCTTGAGTATGTCCCCTGGCCCTGAGCAAACTTTTTTTTTTTCCTAATAAATGATGCCAATACATATATTTGTTGAGCAACCTAAGTTTCTTGGGATGGTCATAGGGAGGGAAGGGAGGAAAGAAGGAAGGAAGGAGGCAGGAAGGAAGGAGGCAGGAAGGAAGGAGGAGGAAGGAAGGAGGAAGGAAGGAGGGAGGAGGAAGGGAGGAAGGAGGGAGGAGAAAGGAAGGAGGAAGGAAGGAGAGAGGAGGAAGGAGGGAGGAAGGGAGGAGGAGGAAGGGAGGAGGAGGAAGGGAGGAAGGGAGGAAGGAAGGAGGAGGAAGGAAGGAGGGAGGAGGAAGGAAGGAGGGAGGAGGAAGGAGGGAGGCTGAAAAAACTTGTTCTCTA
Organism: Nannospalax galili; assembly: GCF_000622305.1. Taxonomy (NCBI): domain Eukaryota; kingdom Metazoa; phylum Chordata; class Mammalia; order Rodentia; family Spalacidae; genus Nannospalax; species Nannospalax galili. Next base: position 884,102 of record NW_008355812.1, read on the forward strand.
AGTTTGTGTATTCTTTCAGTGTTTAGAAGGCTTTACCAGGGAGGCCATTTGTTTTGTTGTTGTTATTTATTTATTTATTTATATTTATTTATTCAGTCTTTTTGAAACAGAGTCTCCTTGTAGCCCCAGCTGCCCCGGAACTCACTATGTAGACCAGGCTGGCCTCGAACTCACAAAGATCGCCTGCCTCTGCCTCCCAGGTGCTGGGATTGAAGGTGTGCACCATCTTGCCTGGCCAGGGAGGCCATTTGAACTGGAATTTTCTTGGTGAGTTTAAAAATTATGGACATAGGGACTGGAGAGATGAGTCAGTGGTTAAGAGCACTGGCTGCTCTTGCAGAGGACTGGGGTTCAATTCCCAGCACCCACATGAAGGCTAACAACCCTCCTAACTCCAGTTCCAGGGGGTCTGAAGTCCTCTTCTGACCTTTGAGGGCATTGCACTCAACATGGGTACACCTACCTACATGCAGGCGATACACTCATACACATAAAATAAAAATAATAAATAAGCTGGGTGTGGTGGCACACGCCTTAACTCCAGTTCCAGGGGAATCCAAAGCCCTCTTCTGACCTCCACAGCATTGCACGACATGGGTTCACTCACATACATGCAGGCAATACACTTATACACATAAAATAAAAATAGGTTTTAAAAAAGTGGTGTGTGTGTGTGTGTGTGTGTGTGTGTGTGTGTGTGT
>NW_008355812.1:884894-963273 GCF_000622305.1 Nannospalax galili
ACATTTTGTCTTCAGATGGTGGCGCTGTTTTGGGAGGTTTTAGAAGGTGTGGCTATCCTGGAGGAAGCACGTCACTGGGGTGGCTTAGAGAGTTTTTAAGTCTTTCGGGATCTCCAGTTGCTCTCTTGCTTCCTGTGTCTGCTTGAAGATGTAGAGCTTAGTTTCCACTCCTCCTCCAGCCACCTCTGCCACCATGCCTCCCCGCCAAGACAGACTAATTCCCCTGGACCCGTAAGCTCAAATAAATTCTTCCTTTCATAAATTGCTTTGGTCAGTGTTTCTATCACAGCAACAGAAAAGTGACCAATACAGTTTTGTGTGTGTGTGTGTGTCTGTGTGTCTGTGTGCATGTGAATGTGGGTGTCTTTGGAGACCAGAAGAGGGTGTTGGATCCCCTGGAGCAGGAGGTGGTTGTGAGCTGCGGGATGTGGGTGCTGGAAACTGAACCTGGGTCCTCTACAAGAGCAGCAAGTGCTCTTAACCACTGAGACGTCTCTTCAGGCCCTGTTTTGTTTTTAAAATAGTATATACAGTTGTGAATGAGAATCCAGTGGTGATTTTCAGATGGGTGTTTGGGCAGTGAGTCACGTGACCATGGTCCACTTACATTTCTGATTGCTGCTTCATGTAGCCCAGTGTCTGGTACACAGCAGATGTTCCTGAGTGTTGCATGGATCGGGGGTTTGTACAGTGCTACCCCAGCTGTCAAGTCCGAAGTGCTAAGAAGTTTGCCTGTCCTGTCTTGGCTCTTGCCGGACCAGTGTCCTAGTTCAGGCATCTGTGTACTTTGCTGTCCCACTTGGCCTGCCTCCTCTGCCTCTGCCCTGCCTATGACTCGTGAGGTGCCCCACCCCTGCCCTTCCAGCTGATCTGCTCTGGCTTGCGTGCCTTCGCCTTCTGAACAGGTAGAAGAAGGACACCTGTGCTGTGGCCCTGACACAGTGGCTTGCCAGGAATGTGGCACCAGGAGAGTCTTTGCACCTGTGCCTGGCCTCTCAGAGCTCTGTGGTCACAGTAGACACCATGGCTGTCTCCCCTGTGCTCCTGTTCATGGATAGGTGGGTGACGGCTGTAGTGCCTGTCTTGCTTCTGTAACTGCAGGTAACTGGATGAGGTCTTTCCCACTGGGAGGGTTTGCTGTGATGTGATGATGTCCTTGATCTGGTAGGGGAGGTTCCTCAGGTGACCCTCTGTTTAAAATGGACATGATCCTGTGTGTCCAGAGAGGGACTGCTGGAGCCTGGAGCTCTCTGGGCCAGTGTTAGCACACAGGCATGTCTGGTACTTCCTGCCCAGTCATGTGATCAGGGTCTTTCTTGCTTACTCTTTGTGTGGAATTGTGGGATATGGTCACACAGTGGGTTTGCTGGGAAGAATGTCTTTGCTTAGCAGCTCTGTAATTATTGAAGTGAACTGTCTTTGTTTTGTTTTGCTTTCTCAAAGAAAAGCTAGAGGCCGGTGTGGATGCACGGTGCATGTCAGTTTTTAGGGTAGAAATACACCTGTGAGTGGGCTGTGGAGGAGTGAGGTATGTTTTGCCATCTTTATGTGTTCCTTCAGGGTCCTTCTAGCCTCTTCCTGTTTGTTTGATGGCCGAGTGCCTTTCTCAGGATTGATGGAAGAAGAATATAAAACATGTGACAAGTGCTGGATGCAGTTACAGGCCCAGAAGGTGAGCTGTCACCGGTAGCTGTGGCTCAGGACATGGTACCTGCTGGTTCTGGCCACTCTTCTGGTGACTGAATCTGCACGGGACTGCTTTTGTTTCTCATTGCGTTGAACCAGAAGTGGCTCGTGGTTTCTGTCAGTGAGACAAAGGAGTGAAAAGTCCTAGAAGCCCCATGTGATCCTGACCTGCACACAGCTGCTGTTCAAGTGTGCACCAGGGTGGAGACCTTGGCATTTATTTCTTTGACACCTCAGCCGAGCTTTGAGAAACCTCTGAGGAGTGTCTGTGCCTGTGGAACCTGCTCCACCGGAGTGGGAGGTCTTCCACCCACTCAGCCAGTCCCTGCCTGCTGCCACAGATGTGACCTCCACAGATGTGACCTCCTTCACTTGAGATCTCAGTTCCATGAGGCTGGATGCCTCTTCAGCTGCTCTAGATCTCAACTTCTATTTTAAATGTACACCAGTTCTCTTCCTGTAATCCTTATAAAGATTCCTTGGCCAGGGTTTTTATTTAGTTATTATACAAGGTCTCATGTAGCCCAGGCTGGCCTCAAACTTACTATGTAGTCAAGCATGACTTTAAACTTTGGATCCTTTGGCTTCTGCCTCCTGAGGGCTGGGATTACAGGCAGGTACCATCATACTTGCTTTATGCAGTACTGGGTATTGAGCCTAGGGCCTCCAGGAGGGCAGGCAAGGACTCTTCCAGCTGAGCTACATCCTCAGTGCCTTGACCAAGCTTTTGTGGCACATATTTGCATGTCATATGTGTCCAGGACCTGTGGTAGGTGCTGGAGATGCAGCAGTGAGTGGCAGAGGCAGCGTGTAGCCTCAGGAGCTGTAGGTACTGTTAGGAAGCCATCAGACAGCAGACGGACATTGTCCCTGTCTTCTCTGAATGCCTTCTGAGGGCAAGTACCAGGCACAGCACTGCACAGTGTCTTGTCGGTTAGCATTTCCAATTCCTTAGACATCATCCTTGTTTGACTGCAGTAGACCCCAAAGTTAAGTTAATGGAGACAAGTCACAGACTGAGAAGAAACAGGCTGCATAGCTCTGCCTAGCAGCAGAGGGTGGACATCGGCTATGCGTGCTTGCCGGATCTCATTACCTGTACACTCAGCCTTGGGCGCTGCCTTGTTCCAGAATTGATGCCAGGGCTGGATCTGGGGTAATGTTGGACGATTCTTAGCCTTCAGAAGCTCTCCTTTGTCCCTAATTTTGTGTTCATAATTAATTTTCTCTTATTGGGTTCCCTTTCCAAACTAAATAAGCTTAAAATGTCCCCCAAACTTGTATCAGCCCCTCCTGCAAACAGGTGGGATTGCTGAAGTTACCCATGTGAGAAGGCTGGGGGTGAGGGGGTGCAGGACAGAGCACCCTTCAGGCTGCTGGGGCTCTGGCTCCCTGTCTTGCCAGTGTGGCTATGGTCAGCATCATACTTTCCACCCCTTAGCGGCACACGCAGTCCTGGTAATGGAAAGGTAGTTTAGTAGAAATGGCCTCCACCATGGAGCAGCAGGGGGTGCAGATCTAGCTCTGGCTGCCCCTCAGATGCTTCTGGCCTGTTCGGGCCTGCTCTGCTGAGTGCTTCGCCTTGTGTTGGGTTGCTGCTCCTCCTTTCTAGCCCCAGCAAGAGGACTGGGGTCCTGCTCCTTGCTATCCCTGTTTTTAGCTTGGAGTAGGGACTAAGCCTTCTGGAAGCACAACGTGAAAGGTGCTCAGTAAAGAACTCCTGAGGCGTGTTAGCCATGTACGGTGGTTGGGTGCAGGTCTCCTCAAGCCCCCTTTCCAGTCTGCCCACCTTGCTGTGAGGCACAGTGACGTGCCTGTGCAGTGATTAGGCAAAGCTTAACACTTAAGCAGCCCAGCGCTCGTTCTCCGTTGTCTTCCCAAAAGGCTTTGGTTTACAGAGCCTGTGCGGCATCACTGAGTGCTTTCATTTTGCCATTAGCTTTTCTCTTGTTAAGGCTCTTTCCACGGAGCACCAAGGACTTGCTGGTACTCACAGAGTGTATTGCTAGGTCTGCAGGCACTTCATTGTGGCTTGAAGGGCTGGTGTGAGAATGATGCAGACTTGTTTTTTGGTGACAGAAATATGTTGCTTTGTACTGGCTTTTTCTTGTTTGTGAACTTTAAAATAAAGACAGTGCATTTGATGGCTTAATCGGAAGCACAATGGAATTTATGGTGGAAAGCTGCATTTCATACCTGGTGCCTTGTTCCAGAGGAGTAGATACTACCTGGATATTCTTCCAAGGAGTCTGCCCAGACAAGCAGAGGCTGGCACCTTGTATCATATAGCTCGCTTGGTACTGTTAGGTCCTTGGCTTCTGTCTGTGACTGAAGTTAAAACAGTTCACAATCTCCAAGAAAATGCCCGTCTTCCTTCTTGAAGCTGCTTGTAATTGTGTCACAAACTTGGCTTTCAGTCTTTTAATGATATAAAAAAATGACATTTATGTCAGTCACCACATTTCACTGATCAGGTTTACGTGTTTCAGGTGCACGGTAGGCACGGTGGCTAGTAGCTTCCTTGCACGGTGCAGGATGGACCTTTTCCTGCAGGTTAGGGATGTCACTGACTCAGGCTTGGTGCTGGTCCCTGTCCTGGGAACCCTGCCGTCCCTGCCTTTTTGCAGATGTCCATCTCGTATCTGATTTCCTGCCACACGGTGCCCTGGTGACCTTAGAGTAAAGCCTGCTAGCTTAGGGAGGAGGCGGCTGAGGGAGGCCATGTAGACCCTCTGCCTCTTCATGCTGGAGCTCTGAAGGCCCCAGGTAAATGTGTCAGCACCTGGTGACACTGGTGATGCTAGTGACACCCTGAGTCTGGCACTGCAGAGTGTACCTGTGAGCTTCCGGCTTCATAGAAACTGGCACACTATTGGTTTTATCATCACTTTGTCATTGGTGCCTCTGTCTTTTCCTGAGTCGTTACTTTCCTAAAAGGCTACAGTGAAACTTTTCCCTGTCCTAAGGTTATTTGTAGCTCTTTCTAGGTCGTTAGAATTCTTCTTGCCCCTTAGAGTGGCTTCACCATTGACACTCCTCTCCCTCCCCCTCCCTCGAGTCCTCACGTCTCTAGGAGACTGAGACCACTTCAACAGTTTTCTGAAATTACACTGGTTGGCAGCTGGGTAGGTTGGTGAGGCTGCCCCATTCTCATAAACCAGGCAGTTCTCTTCAAATCTCTGCGTTGTATGTGGGGGTACAGAGCACTGGCACAGCGGGAGGGTTGGCACGAGGAGCCCCTGCTGTCCAGTGCTCACTCAGTAGAGAAATGTGGAACTGCCTGACATGGGTGGGGCAGTTCTCTGCTGAGGGGTTTGCTGAGCCCTGGCCTCCTCACCTCATTTAGCACTTTGGTCACCTTTTTGTGAAAATTGATGGCCCTAGAGAATAGCCTGTATGATTGTGGCGGGGCGAGGCCAGGCCATGTGCTACAAAACAGGTACGAGTCATTGGAGAGATTGAGGACAGGGCTAGTGTGCTCCGACTCTGCCTTCAAAATGTGGGTTTGGTAGATGTCTTGGGGCCTTTGGTCCAGGGCTCAGTGGATGGCAGCTGGACACGGGCACAAGGGTGTGGTGTCATGTACGGGCATGGCAGGCATCTGTGTGTGAGGAACCCGAGGGGGTGGCTGCAGTGAGAGTGGTGACATTACACTGGGCATCAGCCTTCCTGCACCTGAGGCTGCCTTTTGTCGTTGAGTGTAGTTGAGGCCCTCAGGAGATGAGGCAGGAATGAGGTTGGAGACTCGTCTGGCTCAGCCTGCAGGGGAGCTTCTGACCCAAGCCTGTGCTTTTTAGAAAAAGACTTGATGTGCTGGGTGTGGTGGTGCACGCCTGCAGTCCAGCAGTTGGGAGGCAGAGGCAAGTGGATCTCTGTGAGTTCAAGGCCAGCCTGGTCTACCTAGTAAGTTCCAGGTGACCTGGGGCTACAGGGAGACCAAAAAAAAAAAAAAAAAGAGAGAGAGACTTGATGCTTCCTCCATGAAGAGGGTATGAGTGGGCATTTGAGAAGAAGTGGAGATGACACAGGCTTGTACCAGGGGGAGTGGCACCAGGTTGGTGCATGTGCAGGAATACACAGGACTTGGGTTCTAGAGTCTGAGGTGGTCAGGGAGTTATGTGGGCAGCTGGGTGAAGGCGTGTATGCATTGAAGGCAGGGGCAGCAGGCACAGCAGTTTGTGTGTTGGTGGCTGGTGCAGCTGTGAGTAGACTTCCGTCCTGCTCAGTGTTCTGGGTCTCTTGGTCAGAGATTGCTCCAAGGCCAGTAGATGTCTGTCCCTAATGGTTCAAGGAGATTGCATTTCCTTTTTATGACACAGAATATTTCTACAGATGGGTTTATTTTTATGTGTATGAGTGTTTTGCCTGCATGTGTGTAGATACACTGTGTGTGTGCAGTGCCCATGGAGGCCAGAAGAGTGAGCTGGATCCTCTGGGCCTGGAGTTACAGATGGTTATCAGGGGCCATGTGGTGCTGGGAACTGAACCCAGGACCTCTGGAAGAGTGGGAATTGCTCTTAACTGCTGAGCATCTCTACAGATCCTGATATGACCCAGAAATTTATCTTCTTACTGAGGACCCATAATTTTCTGGGGATGCAGAACAAGCATGTCTGTTTATGGGAACATTCTCAGGTCCTTTTCTATAGTGGCACCCACCCCCGCAGGTCGCCCCCACTTCTTGCCCAGGGACATAGTGCTCCTCCTCCAGTCTTTCTGGTCCTTACCTTCCATTACCTCTGTGTGTGTGTGTGTGTGTGTGTGTGTGTGTGTGTGTGTGAGAGAGAGAGAGAGAGAGAGAGAGAGAGAGAGAGAGAGAGAGAGACTGACTGAGCTATCTCCTCAGCCCTTAGGCTCCCTTCTTGCCTAGAATCTCCTATCCCTAACCAGGGTCTCCTTTGCCGACCTGGTGGTACAGTTGGGGCCGCTGTCTCCTTTAGCCTGTGTACAGTCGGGGCCGCTGTCTCCTTTAGCCTGTGTACAGTCAGGGTTGCTGTCTCCTTTAGCCTGTGGATGTTTGTTAGTCACTTTTCCCTCTTTGACAAAACTTCTGAGGAAAACAACTCGGAATGTGTACAGTCGGGGCCGCTGTCTCCTTTAGCCTGTGTACAGTCAGGGTTGCTGTCTCCTTTAGCCTGTGGATGTTTGTTAGTCACTTTTCCCTCTTTGACAAAACTTCTGAGGAAAACAACTCGGAAGGAAAGATTAATTTTGGCTCATAGTTTCGGAGGTTTCAGTGCATGGTCAGCTGGCTCCATTGTTTTTGGACCTATGGTAAGGCCGGCAGGAAGCAGAGCATCAAGAAGGGGCTGAGGATAAGGTACTGTCCTCAAGGGCACACCCCTATGCCTTATGTCTAATCAGGCACCACCTCCTAATTAATAGGCTGTTTACCTGTGAGCTTATCAGTGGATTCACCAATTGGTGAAATTCATTACCTCTCAGTAGTGACACCAGCTGGGGACCAAGCCTCAACACATGGGCCTTTTGGGAGGACGTGTCTCATCAAACCCCGACAGTGATGTAAGTCGAGCTTCCTCACCGCCCCCTTGCCTCCCTGCAAACACACGTGGTGGCTGCTCTACTTGCCAGCAATTGTGTTGTGTTGAGCGTGTTCTCCTTGCCTTCCTGGCAAAGATAGGGGAGGGGATAGAGCCTATCTTGAAGGCACAGAATAAAGCGGTAAGTACTTTGGAAAAGTGCTAGGAGCCCAGGTCTAGGTAGCTAGCTGGGGAGGGAGTGGGCGCGAGGGTAGGTGTGGGGATCTGCTGCTGGCTTGCACAGAAGTCTTGGCAGAGAAAGCTTGACTCCAGATAATCCCTCTTCTGTCTCCTGTTAAGTTTAGTCAGATGGTAGCTATTGCCACTGTGTGCTCCGGTGTCTGAGGACCTGGGGCTGAGCCAACTCACTGGGTCACAGAACCTGGGAAGGTGGGAGGGGACTGCTGGGGACACCAGGCAAGAGTGGCACCATGAGAACGGGTTCTTAAAGGTGTCCTGAGGATGCTACCAGACCCTTGGCAGGAAGATAGCACAGGGGCTACAGGGTCAGAGGGTTGGCATTGTCTTGCTTCTTCCTGCCTGTTCCTATGTGCTCACTGTGCCTGGCTGAGCACTGGCTCTGGTCATGTGATCAGCAGACTTTGCCTCCTGACCCAGCCACTGACCAAGTGTGCCAGGGCATAGGTCCCTAATACACATTGGCCTGAAAGATACTCTTCGTAGGCTCAGAGTACCTGTGTGTGGCACTGTTTTATGTGCAGTGTTGTGTTTGAGTTTTCAACCTGTTCCTCTTGAAATAGACCCAGAGTGCATTCTGTGACTGTCAGAAGCTGTGGTCTGTCACGTGAGGTCTTGGGCTGATGACAGCTACGCGGCTTTGGGTTTAGGCGCTCTGAAGTTCTGTCTGTATTTTCTTTGTGCAGACTCGGGCAGTATGATTTGTGGTGCACAAGTTTCTGGTCTTGTTGTCTTGGTGAACAGCAGTGCTTGTGCTAGCCTGCTGAGGAACATGTGTGAGAGCCAGGTGCCCAGATCCCCTCTAACCCATACCCATACCTGTTTGCTCTGTGCAGCTCTCAGATCCATTCCCGAGACCCTCTGCGTTGTTCTCCACAATGCAGGTGCCCGTGTCCGGCCTTCTCTTTCTGTGTTTGCTTCACCACCTGTGCCAGCTCCTTCCCCGGAGATGTAAGTCCTTGTCAGTCAGATGGAAGGAACCCTTCCAGTAACTCAGGTTCTGGGAGCCCCGTGTTAGTAAAGCCTGAGGCTTTACTTGGTTTAAATTGCTTAAGTCCTTCACAGATGGTGCAGTCTCAGATGGTAAAAGGGTTGGAGTCCCAGAGAGTTCAAAGTTGATTTCTTATAAATAGGATTTACCTTGGGCTATGAAACCATTTCTACAATGAGTTCCATTCTAACACAGCAGGAACACGGCTAGAAAACAGTGAAGCTTCTTTCTACCTCCTCCCACCCCCTTCTTGGACAGGACCATGCTGTGACACAGCCCAGGCTGGTCTCAAACTCACCATGAGGCTCCAGGCTGGCCTTGAACCTGCAGCTTTCCTCCTGCCTTAGCACCTGAATTCTGGACTTATAGGTATGCTGCACCACATGTGGTCATTTGTTTTCTTTTCTGAAAGTTTTTATGACTTTATTGTGACATTTAAAAAAAACTTACTGAAAAGTTGCAAGAAAAATATAATGCAAGGAACTCGTTCTTTATCCAGAGTTCCCAGCCAGTGTATTTTGCCTCATTTCTGTGCTCACATGCCTTTCCATGTATGTTCATGTTTCTGTGCTCACATGCCTTTCCATGTATGTTCATGTTTCTGTGCTCACATGCCTTTCCATGTATGTTCATGTTTCTGTGCTCACATGCCTTTCCATGTATGTTCATGTTTCTGTGCTCACATGCCTTTCCATGTATGTTCATGTTTCTGTGCTCACATGCCTTTCCATGTATGTTCATGTTTCTGTGCTCACATGCCTTTCCATGTATGTTCATGTTTCTGTGCTCACATGCCTTTGCCTTTCCATGTATGTTCATATTTCTGTGCTCACATGCCTTTCCGTGTATGTTTATGCTTCTGTGCTCACATGCCTTTCCATGTACGTGTTTCTGTGCTCACATGCCTTTCCATGTATGTTCATGTTTCTGTGCTCACATGCCTTTCCGTGTATGTTCATGTTTCTGTGCTCACATGCCTTTCCATGTACATGTTTCTGTGCTCACATGCCTTTCCATGTATGTTCATGTTTCTGTGCTCACATGCCTTTCCGTGTATGTTCATGTTTCTTTCTGGATCATTAGAGTAAAGCAGAGACGCCATGTTCTGTCTTTACCCTTGAACACACAGACACTTTGCTGGGAACACAGGTGAAATACATAATCACAGTGCCATTGTTGGGCAGGAAATTCAACATTAATCCAAAGCTGTTTTCAAAAAGTCTAGAATCAGCCGGGTGTGGTGGCGCCCGCCTTTAATCCCAGCACTCAGGAGGCAGAGGCAGGTGGATCTCTGTGAGTTCAAGGCCAGCCTGGTCTACATAGTGAGTTCCAGGACAGCTAGGGCTACAGGGAGACCCTGTCTCAAAAAGATCAAAAAAAAAAAAAAAGTCTAGAATCAACGTCCTAATTGCCCTTGAAGCCTTCATCTTTTCATGTCTAGGATGTGGTACAGGATCATGACCTGCATTGGTCAGATCTCTCTAGTCCCCTTTTCATCTGACCGCGGCCTTTGTCTCGCCTACATTCCATATTTGTAGAGTATTAACCCAGTGTTTATAGATTAGCCTCGGCTTGGGTGTCAGGTGATGCATTCCTGGTCACCCCTGGAATGGACATGGCAGCACGGTCTCACCTTTATCTCTGTCCCCACATGGGTGATGTCAGCTTTGAGCACTTGGCCAGTGTGATATACCCAGGTTTCTCCAGTATTAAGTGAATTGGTTTTGCCTTGGCAATTAATAATTTGTAGGAGATGCTTTCAAACTTCATAAAGATCATTTTCCTCATCCAACTTTTACCATCTGGTTTAGGAGCTTTGCTGGTTTCTGGGCTCCATTAGTATCTAGTGCATTACTAGGTGGCCTGCTAAGAGCATCCTCAGTTGATGCTTGTTTATCTCCCTCTCCAGGCTCATGGAATTCTGTTTTCTTCCCTGGTTATATCCATTTTCCTCATTATTTTGATGACTAAATCATTCTAGATTTATCCAGTGGGTACCTTTCCATGCTGGCTACTATTTCTGTTAGATGTGCCCCAGGTTCTTTGAATACTTCTTGCACAGCCAAGTACTACAGGCTCATCTCTGCTTTCTGGGGAGCCCTGGAAAGCTTTGTTTGAATGAATGCACCTATACAGCACATTTAAGAACATTTTATGTATACTGCTGGCTAGGATTCTTGTATTTTGGAGACTTTGTTCATGTGTTTTTGGGAAAGAAGACCTTGTGACCATCTCATGAGTGACTTTCTATGATCCTTGAAGATGTCATAGACTGACCTTGTAGATAATTTAAACTAGAAGTTAGGTACTAAAACAAATGTCTTCTAAAACACGAATTGTGTCCTTGAAACTTCAGTTTGCATAAGAACATTGCGGATCATAGACAGGGTCTCTCTATCATAGGAAGCTGAGAGTCAGAGAGGTTACTGCCCTGGCCCAGACTCAGGCAGCTGGGAAGTGGTGAGCCAGGCTTTCAGTTCACTTGGGCTCACTCTGCTGATGTATTTTTATTATTTAACATATTTTCTTATTCTAAATTACAGAATTTGTACACATGATGGTTCAACAGCAGCAGGTTTACTGTTTCTGGTCTCAGATCTTCTGTCCTACTGCATGGCTCTGTATCTATGTGAAAATCAAGTCTGAGGAGTTAAAATATGTGTATTACATATTGTCCTTCTTAAAGGAAAGGTTTTTTTTGTTGTGTTTTTTTTTTTTGTTGTCTGTTTTTTTTGAGACAGGTTCTCCCTGTAGCCCCAGCTGGCCTGGAACTCACTATGTAGACCAGGCTGGCCTTGAATTCACAGAGATCCGCCTGCCTCTGCCTCCCAAGTCCTGGGATTAAAGGAGTGCCCGGCTGGTTTAATTTGTTTAATTTGTTTTTATCAGAGTGGTTTGACCTAGTGTTTCTTTAAACCCCTGAAATTCCTAACCCCTTTATTTTCTTTCTATAGGAATTTGCTTGTTAGAAAACAAAATGCAAGACTTGACACACGAAGAGACTTGGGATGGAAGTTATTTGGCAAAGTCCCACTCCGAGAGAATGCCCAGAAAGATTCAAAGAAAATACGAAAGGTATACCAGCTTGAAACCAAACCTGTGCTAATGTGTTTGCAACATGTTTTTTTAACCGTGCATGAGTGATTGTTGCTGAGACTTGACATTGGGAAGCTCTTTGTATTGACTACATACCTAAGTCCTAGAACTTGGAAGTCTGTGTTCAGAATGTGGAACAGTGTAACTCTTTTAATGTCTTATAGTTTGTAACATGTACACAAGAACTTTTGCCTGGGGCTTAAATATTTATAACTTGATACATTTTAAGCAGTTTTTCCAATAACAGCTGTGGATGTGTTTATCATCAGACTTTTATGATGTTTATCCCAGGCCTAGTGTTAGATACTAAAACATTCACTACAGGTTTCTTGGTGGCTAAACCCTTCAGGCTGCTCTGGGATAGGCAGGCTAAGCCATTGTGCTCCCAGGCTCTGGGGGGACCCTTGCCCCTTACTTTGGTGTTGTCCTCTTAGGGGGTTGGGGTTTGGTGCCAGACCAGGCCTGCAACAGCATTCCACTCCCGCTTTGCTTCCTTTGTGCGAGTAGTTGCAGCAGCCAGAACACCTGTTTCTCCTCAGGGAGGGGCCCGAGCTGAACCCTGTGCTTGTGGCCTGGGAAACCCTGACTTTTAGCACCAGCAACTTCTCTGAGGCCCTGAACTTGTCTTGAAGGTCTACTGTGCCGTGACCTTGTCCCTAGCAGTCGAACTCCTTCCCACCTTAGATTTATAATACTCACGGGTATTTGTTCTGTGAACCCTCTTGAGAACCAGGGGATCCAGCAGCCTTTTCTGACCTCTACGGGCATTGCACAACACAGGTGCACTTACCTACATGCATACACCTAAAATAAAAATAATAAATAAAATTAAAAAAAACAAAACAAAACAGTGACCGAGCCTTATGAGGAAAGGGGCCATTTTCCTCAGCTTCCTGAAGAAGCCCTGAGGTGCAGAGGCTCAGTGACTTGAGCAGGTCACAACACCTAGGAAATAACATCCCAGGCAGTCAGGCGCAGAGGAGGCATGATGTGAGCCCTAGAACTGAGCCTGGGGAGCAGAGAGAAGATGGTCTGTGTGCTGCTGTCCCTCTGACTGGAAGGTTTTCCTCAGCTGAGTGTGATCAGCTCCCATGCTAGTATAAGTGAAAGGAAGAGGGATCTGGCCTGGCCGAGGTCATTGTGGACAGCCACGGACAGCCCGGTGGGTCCTGGCCAAATGAGCTGATGACCCTGGATATGGGGTGTACAAGGATGAGGAGGATTTCCACATGGTGCATTTTCATGCCTTTGCAAATAAATAAATAAAAATTCTTAGAATATTGTCTACAGTTCCCATGGTGATTGTGTGAACCCAGGAGCCTCACTAAGGATGTCAGTGTTGGAATTCGTCCTTGTAGATTGTTACATTTTGATTTTGAATCATTGTAGAGACTTATTAAATGAGCATACAATTAAAATAGGAGTTTGTATACAAAGCTCAGCTACAGATTTCTTGGGGTCTAGGTAGTTATGCTATTGTAAAATTATTAGAGAAATCTATAAGAAGAAATCAACAGTTACATTAAATAGATGTTCGTATAGCTCTTTACATGCTTCATGGTTTTTAGTGCTCTGGGGTCTTTGTGATGAACTGAAGTGCACGCACCAGGTGGTTGAGTGGTAAAGACACCGCCTAGAATACTTAGCTCCAGCCATCAGTGATGAAGGGTATCACTGACCTCTCTGCACCATCACACGATCCTTCTTGGGACTGTTGGCGTGTGCGTTGTGTCTCCTGCCCTCTCATCTCTCAGGTCTCATCCCAAGGTGGCAAAGCCTTCAAGGGACCTTGCTCTGTGCAGAGCCTTCTGGGTACCAGCTGGAGCTGGCTGCTGTCACTGCTCCCCTTTTACGGAGGCCAGAGTCTTGATTGTCTACTACACTACACAGGCACAAACTTTCTTTATGGAACTGTTTTCTTACTTGGGAGAAACAGCCGATGGTGTTTTAAGACCATGATCTTTGGGAGAAGTGACTCTAGCAAGCAGTTCTCTTACCTCCCACTCTGTGTGTGTGTGTGTGTGTGTGTGTGTGTGTATGGTGTGTCCTAATAAATGAATGTAAAAAAGAAGCTGGGCATGGTGGTGCACATCTTTAGTCCCAGCACTGACAAGGCAGAGGCAGGTGGATCTCTGTGAGTTTGAGACTACTCTGGTCTACACAGGGAGTTCCAGCCAGCTAGGACTACACAGTGAGACCTTGATACCGAAACAAAACAAAAAAGAGAAAAACAGAAAACCAAAGGGCTTGGAGTCAGACTGCCTGGGTTTTATCTCTGCTCTATCACAATTTGGCCGTGTTCTTTTAGGTAAGCAGCTAATTCATTCTGAGCCTCATTTTCCTCATCTCTACAATTTGGAGGAAATGCCTGTCTCTCAGGCCATAAGGATTAAATAAGGGGATACATATCCTGTGCTCAGAACAGTATTGAGTGTGGTAAGTGATGGAAAAGTATTCGCTGCCACTGTTTCTTAGCCCCGACTAGAATGCTCGCAGTGTGAGAATGAGCCTGAGCCGGCTCCAGACCTCACTCCTTTGTTCAGTAAGCACTGTTCGATGCTGGGTCTGGGTCTTGCGCTGGGCACTAGGGGCGTTGACAGCATTTGGGCCGATGCATCTCCAGAGCTTGCGGCAGAGCAAGGGAATGAGCATGCATACCAGCCAGGAGCTTGGAATCTTTCACTAGTGTGGCCTGGAGTCGTGTTTCCTCATGTGCAGAAAAGGCATTTTGGTACCTACTCATGGGGTTGCTGTAAATTAAGAGCTAGTGCATGTGATGTCTTTTGCCCAGAGTTAGTCAAGAAGTGGCTGTTTTGACTTCCAGTTAATGGGCTCACTTTGTCACGTAGGTGTTCTCTGTGCTTTGCCCACAGCACACCTGACCTCACTCTAACTGGGCCATGTTCACTTGGCCTGACTTGGCCTTACGGACTTCACTTTTTCCTTATGTGTTGAAATACTACTTTTCAGTTACCTTTTCAAATTTGATAAAAGCTTTGTGATTTATTTTTTATTGGTTAGGTGTATGAGTGTTTTGCTTGCGTGTATGTAAGTGCACTCATATCATGCAATGCCTGTGGACAACAGAAGAGGGCATTGAATCACCTGGAACTGGAATTATGGACAACCCGGTTGTTAGCCAGCATCCGGGTGCTGGGATTCAAACCCAGGTCCTCTGCAAGAGCAGCCAATGTTCTAAACCACTGAGCCATCCCTCCAACTCAAATTTGATAAAATTTTTGGCAATCAAGTCATGCTTTCCATCAGCCTGTGCTATGATTTCAGAGACTTTCTTAGCAGGGAAAACAAGGGTCATTATCGGTATCCTGGGACAAGAGGGTCCAACTAAACCATGGAGAACATGTCACCAGCAGAGCATGTCTTCATCACCTGGCGTTATGTGAGAAATGTAAGCTCTCAGGCCTCAGACCTCCAACACACTGAAGTGAACCTGGGGGCTGGGGCCCAGAGCTATGCGTTAACAACTCTACAGGAAATCCCAGTGATGCTCAATTCAAGAACCATTGCTGTTGAATGGGAAAGTTGGCTCTTGGGAGAAAAGTAGTCACCTTCACTGCAGCCAGCCCCACAAAGGGCCAGAGTGCACCAGTGCACAAGTAGTGGTCACTGCTAGTGAGCTAGAAAATAAAGGTGGGGAGAAAGGTCTTGAAGATTGCTGCCTCAGGTCTCCACCTGCTGGCTGTGAATGCACCAGTGCCCTGGCCTGTTGGCAGGGGTGGTGATACTGTCTTGGAAGTATAGTCCTATGCCTTATGAATAAAAGTGTGAGGTGGGTTCTGCTTTCTGTGTACACTATTTACACAGGTTTGAGGAATTAGCATTACTGTCAGGAAATAAGGTTGGGAAGAAAGTTCTAAGTGCTGGTTTATTGCTGAGGCAGCTGCTGATTGTGGCATCGATGGTTACAGGAAAGGACAGGCCTACAGATTCAGTGTTAAGTTTGTGTACCCAGGACCATCTTGGATGGTCTCCTGGAATCAAATCAGCTCCTAGCTGTTAGTCCCAGAAGGTGGTAAATCCGGGTAGCTGAGAATTCATTCTTCTGCTCTCTGGATTCTGAGAGCTTCAGCGCACAGAAGATCACAGATTGCAGAAAGGATCAGTCTGGGTGGTCAGTGGAGTTAAAACAAGGAAACAACCTTCACTTCCATCAGTACCCTGTGCCTTTGGAAAATGGGTTTGAATGAGCAGAGGTTAGCAAGGTAGCTCTCAGTGGCCAGATGCACTTGCCACCAAGCCTGTGGCCCGAGTTCCTTCCCTGGGATCCTACATGGTGGAAGGACAGAACTGACTCCTGCAACTTGACCTCTGATTTCCACTGTGGACTGTGGCATGGCAAGCCCAATTTTAAAAAGAGAAGGAAATAGAACCAAGCGTGAGTTCTAGGTATGGGAGGGGGGTGCTGAGTATATGCCGACTCATCTTGCCCAGTGAGTGGAGCTTGAACAGAAAGCACTATTCATAGGAGCAGCTATTTGATGGTGTTCGAGAGGAAATGGTAGCAGGTGGACTGTGCCTGAAGACCACAATTCAAAGTGCTGTTGAACTGAAACAGTTTATGGGTTGTTTTCCCTTTCTGCATTTTCCAGCCTGAACCCAGACAGCCCCAACCCAGAGAGGAATGTAACATATCAGAGAGCACCAGGGGGTCTCTGTGGCTGGTTAGGAGTAGGTCTAACTTAGAGAAAGGCAGAGACCTTCCTTTTCATTTCCCTCTGTTCTCTGCACTCAGCCCTCAGACAGTCTCATGGGGCAGTCACAGGCTGGCAGGAGCGAAGGGGAAAAGGTGGTTGTACCTCTGATTTATTCTCCTGTCACCACCTGGTTCTGACAAGGACACTGTTCTGGGAAGTGTGTGGCTGGATAACCACAACAAGGAGACCCAGGGGACCTGAAAACACCTGAAGATTGCAGAGAGATATGCAGGAGCCTGACCTTTGACTTGTTTAGAACAGCTCTGGGTACAGGGATATGACCCTAAGTAGCTTGCAAGGACACTATCAGGAGAGACCACATGCAAATCCCTGACTGGCCACTGTGTGGTGCCATGCAGGATAGATTAGAAAATACATGGAAAAAGGGAATTTGGAACTACCACTCACAGAAAGCTAGTTGGAACTTGTGTCTTTATGTCTGGAATCCAAATCGGTCACTCTCTTATCAAACCAACAGTGTCAACATTTATACAAGATCAGGTCTCAGAACATACTATTTGAAAAGCCTAGAATGCAGTTCACAATTATCTGGCTTAAGAATTAGGATTGCCTTTTGGCAGTCAATAGACACCAGTCAGTGCCACACAAATGTTGGGATTCTCTGAAACTTTAAAGCAGCCCTAGAAAACGCTCCAACAAGTAGGGCAGACGTTCTTGAGATGGGAAGACAGAAAATGTTAGTGAAGAAGTAGAAAATATAAGAAATAAAAGGAAACTTTATAACTGAAAAAGCCAACCTGATCCCCTATATAGCAGAATGAAAAAAGCGTATATCTTAATTAGTGGAACTTGCTCAGTCTGAACATTACAGAGGAGAAAAAAAGGTTAAAGATTTAACAGAACTGTAAACATATGGGACAACACTAAAGCTAATTTTTTTTTTTCCCCTAAAGCTAAATTTAAATTGGGCTGGCCTGCAAGATGGCTCAGTAGACACAGGCACTTTTGTGTGGGTCTGACAATGTGAGCTTGATAATCGGATCCCACAAAGTGGCAGGAAAGAACTGGCTCTGGGGATTTGTCCTCTGACTTCTACATGTGTTCTGTGGCACATGTGTACCTGTATACACATACACAATAAGTAAAAAAAGTTTTTCAAGGCAGAAGCCAAAATCATTAAAAAAAAAAAAAAAAGTCTTAAATTTGTGTCACTGAAGTCTCAGAAGAAAAGTATTCAATTCTGTGATGGCTAATCTTGGTGTCAGCTTTATTGGATCTGGGATTAACTGAAATGAGAGAGATCTTCTTGATTGGATCATCTGAAGCTGGAAGACACACCCTAAATGTTGGTGTTGCCTTCTGATGGCAGCCCTTATAAAAGGCCACAGCAGAGGAGACTGCCTGGCTTCTTGCTGCTTGCCTTCTCTCTCGCTGGTGAGTTCGTCTTGCTGCTATAGACTGAAGACTAGCCGATCTTTTGGAATTAATCAGACCTTCAGTACCACATTGGGACTACTGAGACATCCAGCCTTGTGGACTGAGCGACTATGGATTCTCAGCCTCTCCAGTGTGGTGCAGCCATTGTTGGCCTATTCGGACTCTATCCCATGAGCTAATCTGATAAATCCATGTATATATATATTTTTTCTTCTTCATTCTACTGGTTCTGTTTCTTTAGAGAACCCTGACTAATACAAACATCAAAAAAGTGAGAATAGTGACAGAATATGTCCCAGATTTTCCAAAGACATAAACCTAAGTCAAGTTAGTGACTCTATAAATAGGATAATTTCTTTTCTTTCTTTTTTATTTTTTGGTCTTTTTTTGAGTCAGGGTCCCCCTGTACAGCTGTCCTGAAACTCACTATGTAGACCAGGCTGGCCTCGAACTCAGAGATCTGCCTGCCTCTGCCTCCCAAGTGCTGGGACTAAAGGCGTGTGTCACCATGCCTGACTTAAGTGGGATAATTTCTAAGATGACCGTGTCCTTACAAGTTATAACCAAATTGTTGAAAATGAAGATAAAATATTACATGCATCCAGAGAAGAACAGTACATTATTTATTGGGAATAGTAATTTTATTGGGGAATGATAATTTGAATGTTGGTGGATTTCTCATCAGAAACCACAAAGGGGGTTGGAGAGATGGCTCAGCAGTTAAGAGTGGGTACTGCTCTGCGAGGATCTGACTGTGGTTCCTAGCACCAGGTCAGGCAGCTGAGAACTGTGTGTAATTCCAGCCCAGGGGATTTGACACTCTCCTCCAGCCTCTTTGGGCACCTGCACACACTCACACATAGCCACGTGCAAACATAATTTTAAAAGATCAGAAGGAAGAGAACCAACCTATTAAGAATGCTGAAAGAACTGTCAGCTCAGAATTTCATGTCAAAAATGAAGGTGAAGTTAACCCCAGGTGAAGACTAAGCTTTGTTCCCTCAGGGTACCAGTTATAAATGTCAGTGTGGGCTGCCACCCTAGGAGGAAAGAGGAACAGAAATGGTAAGCATGGACAGATGCCATACGTGATTCTTTAAAATGTGTTTGGTTGAAAACAAAAGTTAGTGTTGCTGGTGCTCTAAGCATGTGGAAATGTAATGGGCAAGGGCCAGGCTTCCTCATTCCATCAGACGTCATATATACTGACCCCAGTTAGGTCACAGAAAATGATGT
Source organism: Nannospalax galili (assembly GCF_000622305.1). Lineage (NCBI taxonomy): Eukaryota > Metazoa > Chordata > Mammalia > Rodentia > Spalacidae > Nannospalax > Nannospalax galili. The sequence goes on from NW_008355812.1 coordinate 903,755, forward strand.
GTATGTTGTAGCTACTAGACCAGCCACTCAACCACACAGAAAGATAGCCCAACACTACAGATAGGCTATCATGGACCTGCAGCACTCAGAAAGCTCTTAAGGCAGGAAAGGAAATGAGGAAGGAGGAGGAGAAATCAAGTAAAAGGTCATCAAATTCAAACCTGTGATAGTGCATCACAGAGGCCTGGGTGTCCCATTCTGTCAGAGTAGGTTGAAAAAAATGACTCTGTTCTGCTGTCTACAAGAAACACTCCAAATACAAAACGTGAGATCAGCTTTGGAACTAGGCATGTAGTCTTGTGGTAGAGTTTAAGCTTAACATGTGTGAGGCCCTGAGTTCACTCTCCAGCACCACTTCTAAGATGGAGCTGAAGTACATTTCGTAGAAAGATTTCAAAGACAGTTATCAGAAACAAAGAGGGACATTGCCAGTGAACACGGTGGTCGTCAGTGTGCAGCTGCCCAGTAACAGCTGCAAAGCAACAAGCAGAGACTTGGGAAAGTGGACCCGTCTGCGTTCATAAGTGGAGTGCTGGTGCTCCTCTCTAGACAGAAGCCACAGAACGGCTGTGGACAGAAGTAGCTAGGACTCGGAGGCCTGAACACCACTGTCTAGAAGCTTAGTTTAACTGACCTGTACAGAACATTCCACCTTCCAGTAGTAGAACCCAGACCTCTCCATGTACACACACAACATTTGCCAAGACTATGTTGTTGGTTATAAAAAAGATACTAAGAACATCTTTAAAATGTGGCTTTTAAACAAGTAGCATCTTTCTGAATTAACCGTGGATCAAGGGGGAGCCACAATGAAAACAGAAAAATAGTTTGCCTCGAACAAAAACAGTATCAGAATTTGGGGGACTTAGTGTTTGGAGGGGGAGTTTGTGGCATTAAAGAACAGTGGTCCTTGTCGGGCATAGTGGCACACACCTGTAGTCCCAGCACTCAGCAGGCAGAGGCAGGCAGATCTCTGTGAGTTCGAGGCCGGCCTGGTCTGTATAGTGAGTTCCTGGTCAGCTGAGGCTACAGGGAGATCCTATCTCAAAAAAAAAAAAAAAAAAGTCTCACCAGTAATCTAAGTTTCTGCTGTAAGACTGTAAGTAGAGCCAGAAGGTTATTTGACATGTTCTGAGTTCTGATCTAACATAACTGGACTGATGAAGAGAAAGAGAACTGAATTTTCAACACAAGGGGTGGACAGAGGGGATACCAACCACTCTGGACCCTGAAGAACCTAAAAGGGTAACAGAATCTTTGGAGCAGTTCTGTACATAAATTTCGTAGCTTAGATGAAATGGTCCATTTCCTTGAAAATTAGAAATGTCTGAAACTTGTCTAAGGTAAATTAGAACCCGATTCATCCTGTAACTATTTTTTTAAGAAGGAAATTACAGTTAAAAATACTTTTGTGGTTTGAATGTGAAATGCCCCCATATACTCAGACGTTGGAACACTTGGTCCCCAGGTGCTGGTGCTGTTCAGGAAGGTTGTGGAGGTGGAGTCTCTGTGGAGAAAGTAGGTTATGGGATGCGGGTCTTGGGGTTCCCAAACGCTACTTCTTGTTCACTTTACACTTGCTGTGTGCATGGAGTGTGGCAGCCAGCCTCCTGCTCCTGCCACGTCGCCTTCCCTGCCTGCTGCCATGTCCTCCCTACCATGACCTACTATATCTCTCTTTTTCTTTAAGTAGCTGTTGTCAGGGTACTTGATCACAGCAATGAGAAAGTAAGATAGATACCTTCCAAAAAAGGTCACTCTGGGCCCAGATGGTTTCACTGATGAGCTCTACTGATCATTTAGAGAAATACATCACCGATGTTAGGAGGAGGAGGGCGTGTCCTGATTTGGTCCATGAATCTAATGTTACTGTGACACTAAACCACAGACCAGTGTCTTGGGAAGACAGACAGACAGACAGACATTCTCTCTCTCTCTCTCTCTCTCTCTCTCTCTCTCTCTCTTCAAGTGAATTCGTTTTTTTTTAAAGTCCAAGTGACATTTATCCGAGGATGCAAGACTGGCTTGGCATTTGAAAATCAGTCACTGTAATCTGTGTTACTGGTCTGGGGCTGGGAGGATGGCTCTTCATGCTCTTCCAGAGAACCTGGGTTCAGTTTCCAGCATCCACATGACTGCTAACAACCACCCATAGCCCCAGTTCTGGGGACCCAGTGCTGTCTTCTGGCCTCCACAGGCACTACCCACACTTGGACAAAACGTTTACACACATAAAATGAAAATAAACAGGAGAAAACCAAGTGGTCCTATTGGTTGAGGCAGAAAAAGCACTTGACGAAGTTCAGTATCCATTTCTGATAAACTGAATGAAGTAGACAGAGAGCAGACAGCCTGGCAGAGGGCATGTACCAAACGGGCACTGCTGACCCGGAAAGACTGAGCTGGGCTCCGCCCCTCACTGAAGAAAAGGGAAGCTCCACTTCCTGTTCTGTGTCCTATGGAAGTCCTGCTAGAGTGTCACTGGTGGGGCTGTAAAATGGGGATGCAGTCACATTGGGAAAACCATGGACGCTTCTTTTTTTTTTTTTTTTTTGAGGCAGTGTTTCCCTGTAGCCCCAGCTGTCCTAGAACTCACTATGTAGACCAGGCTGGCCTCAAATTCACAGGGATCCGGCTGCCTCTCCCTCCTCATTGCTGGGATTAAAGGCATGCGCCACCATGCCCAGCCTGGAGGCTTCTTATAGAGGGAGACATAGTAATTGCTTCCCTTAGTATCATGTGAGGGATTGGTTCCTGAACCCTCTGAATCCTCAAGTCCTTAGACACTCAAGTCTGTTGTGTAAAATAGTATTTACATGTAACCTAACATCCTGTACATGTCACATTATTTCTGAATTACCTATAATACCTAATACATGTAGATGCTGTGTAAAAAGTATTATACTGTATTGTTTAGGGAGTTGGGATATTCAGTAGACATGCTTTTTTTCTGGATGTTTTTGATCTGTAGTTGGTTGAATCTGGATGGAGAACCAACAGCTTTTTTTTTTTGTTTGTTTTGTTTTGTTTTTTGTTTTTTTGGTCTTCTTGAGACAGGGTCTCCTGTAGCCCCAGCTGTCCTGGAACTCACTATGTAGACCAGGCTGGTCTCAAACTCAGAGATCTGCCTGCCTCTGTCTCCCAAGTGCTGGGATCATAGGTGTTGCGCCACCATGCCCATCCTCAATCAGCTGTTCTTAAGATTAGCCCCACAGTCCCACTTACCTACTTACAGTCACTGCGGAGAAGTAAAAGTCCATGCTGGTACAGAGCCCCCGTTGCAGTCCTAGCTCACCGCAGTCTTCACCTGCAGACTTTCTCATGGCTGCTGGCTGCATCTGGGCTGACCACATATCCTTGCCATGACCTCAGAAGGGCCACCTGTACCCCGGATTGGGCATTAGAGTTGTTGTTCAATCAGTATTTGATCCTTGTGATGTCTAGGGCTTATTGGGTTTGTGTCTGCTGGGATGATAGTAAACATTGAATCAGTCTTGCCTCCCTGAGTTCAAAGAGTAGAGATGGCAGTGCTACATCCACAGACTAAGTGGGCAGACAAACATGCTGGTGGGGAGGCAGGAATCTTAGGAGCCAGCCCTGGGTGATGCAGGAAACTTCAGAAGGAAAATTCCTTATATGGGCTAAGATGTGTAATAACCAATGCTAGTGTGAGGTAGAGAAAGTCTTGAAAGACTTCTGCTTGTTCCATTGAATAAAAGTCAGCCTGCTGTCCCATGGTATATAACATGTAGTCAACGCTTCTAACATATGATGTAGGCACTGTCTTTAAAGTACCTGGGTTACAGCCTGCTAGAAGAGATACACAGGGTTGGGAAGCGTGGACGAGTGTATATCCAATGCCTATGTAAGGCACATCACTCCTGATTTAACCTAGTGACTGTGGACTCCCATCACTGGCCCCTGTTGGCTAACTTGTATACCATGGGGGGGGCACTAGGCATTGGGAGTCCCAGTGCTGGTAGCAAGCATGGGAGGGGCACAGAACCCTCCTGTCCCTGAGAGCTGAGCTTCACGGTGTTACACTGTTTAGCCCTCTTCCAGCTTTAGGTATTATTTCCAGAAAGGCACCATTACCTGCCCCACCCCTCCACCCCAGACTGGGTCAGCGACCCCAACCTCAACTTTCTGTCGTATCCCCAAGCTATGGGGATAGCCCCAAGGTATGGGGATTGCCTGTTTGCTTGTCTCTGAGTTCCTTTACTGCTAGGGCCGAGCTGGATATGGTTGTTGAATGGCAGGCAGGCAAATGGCTTCTTGTGGTGGTGTACTGAGTCCATACATGCTAAGCATTTCCTCTGCTGAGTGCCCACTAGGCCTTGGCTAGCTCAGAGGTTTGCAGTCTAGTGAAAGAATGTGATGTGAGTCAGACAGCATGTAATTACAAGTTGTGAGTGCCATCAAAATCAGGACCTGGTGCTGGGAGACAGGGTGCAGAGCTTTGCTGTGACTAAGGCAGGTGTGAAAGTTTCTTTGAGGACGCATGTTGAAGGTGAGAACTCAGGGACAGCTACCCAGCCCCGCTTCCCTAGTTTCTTGTGAAGAAACAGTTTAGATCTGTGGAAGGCTCAAGGAGTGATTTCATGAGTGCAGATGCCTGCTCCCCTTAGTGCATGTGAAGAATGTGGCCGTAGTCATCTTATTTTGTCTTTTTATTTTTAAAACATTGAACTACTTGAAAGTTGCAGATGTCTTATCTTCTTACTCCTAAATACCAAAGTGTACAGCTCTTAAGAGTAAAGGCATTAGGGCTGGAGAGACGGCTCAGTGGTTAGGAGCACTGGCTGTGCTTACAGAGGACCTGGGTTCACTTTCTAGCACCCACGTGGCATCTAACAACCATCTGTAATTCCAGTTCCAGGGGATCTAATACCCTTTCTGCCCTCTATGGGCATTGCATGACATGGGTGCACTTACATACATACAGGCAGAACAGTCATATACATAAAGAGATTCCCCTGCACAGGCGAGATGTTCTTGCTCAAGAGAGTTAGCAGAGGTTCCACAGAAGAATCTGGTACCCAGTGAGATCCAGTCAAACCATGTTTTGTTTTTTTTGTTTTTGTTTTTGTCTTTTTTTTTTGAGACAGTGTCTCTCTCTGGAGCCCCAGCTGTCCTGGAACTCACTATGTAGACCAGGCTGGCCTTGAACTCACAGAGATTCACATGCCTCTGCCTCCTGAGTGCTGGGATTAAAGGTGTGTGCCACCACACCTGGCCAAACCATGCTTTTTTGAAACAAGGTCCAGTTGGGTTTGTGTGTTGTCTTCTCTCTCTCTCTCTCTCTCTCTGTCTCTCTCTGTCTCTCATTCTGTGTCCTTTATTTTCAGTATTCAGCAGTTCTTTCCTATTTTCATGACATTACCCTTTCTAAAATGACCACATGTTAAAGATTCATTGTTTTTTTAAAAAATATTTTATTATTTTTATGTGTATGCGTGTATTGCCTGCATATACATAAGTGCACCCATGTCATGCAATGCCCATGGAGGACAGAAGAGGCTGTCAGATCCCCTGGAACTGGAGTTACAAACAGCTGCCATGTAGGTGCTTGGATTCGAACCCACATCTTCTGCAAGAACAGCCAGTGTTCTTAACCACTGAGCCATCTCTCCAGCCCCAAAGATTCATTGTTTAATGCCCTGCAATGAGTAGGATGGTAAAACTGATTCCAAGAGGACGTGAGGATGTAGGAATCAGGATATGCATGGAAACAAAAGGACTAGAACACAACGGCCAGGTTGGATTCCAGCCTCACCTGTGGAGGCCGTAAGACCTAATCCCTAACATTGTCTTGTCTGTTGGGCATATTTCTATAAGTTAGCATTGTAACGTCTCAATATCTGGGCTTTAACCAAATAGCAAATATTTAGCACAAGGATAATCCTTTCAGGAAAGACTAATCTGTAGGCAGACGTGTTAAAAATGCCCCTCTGAGAATCACAAGGACCCCCTCCCCCGCTTTTGCCTTTCCTTATTTTTAAGGTTTTTTTTTTCTATATATATATTTTTTCCTTTTTTTTCAAATATTTTATTATTTTATTTTATGTGTATGAGTGTATTGCCTGCATGTATGTAAGTTGTACAGTTCCCTCGGAGGTCAGAAGAGGGTGTTGGATCCCCCGGAACTGGAGTTATAGAAGGTTGTTAGCCACCATGTGGGTGCTGGGATTCGAACCTGGGTTCTCTGCAGGAGCAGCTGGTGCTCTTAATTGCAGAGCTATGGCTCCAGCCCATACTTTTTTCTTTTTCACTACTGGAGATTGATCCCAGTGCCTCACAAACAGCTGGGCACTCCACCCATGAGCCGGTGTGCTGCATAGGCCACTTTCTATGAATGCTTGTGACTCTCAGCACATGCACAGTCACTTACCTGTCATTGCATCCAGTTTGGAAGATTCTCATAATCTAGGGCTTCCAGTCCCACCTCTCCTCCAGGCCCACACTAATTTGCATTCTATAAAAATTTGCCTTTTGATGCATCATAGAGGCTGTCTTCTTTCTGGCGTCTCTTACCACGGTGTTTCTGAGGTATGCGTGTAACAGTGTGTGTCTCTAAGTTGCTATTTATGCATCCCTCAACTGGTGGGCATTTGGGTGGTTTTTAGGGTTTGGCCATTACACAGATGCTGTGAATTTTTGCACACAAGGCTTTTTGTGGGTGTAATTCTCTTGGGTAGGTTCTGAGATGTGTGGTTGGTATATGTTGATTGTGAGAAATTGTTAAAACTCTTCCACAGCTGCCACACTGTTTTATAGTGCTCCCAGGGCTTTATGGGCATCAGCTTCTCCGCACCTACACCATCACTTACCAGCCTCTGAGGACGTTTCTGATCATGATTTGTTAAGTACCACGTTCCAGAAAACCAGCTACGGCAGGCCCTGTAACTCCCAGCCCTGGATCCATCAAAGACAGAGCTTAGTGTTGCTTATTTCGAATTTGTAAGGATGCCGAACTGGAAGACCCACCAGCGCACACCTGTAGTCCCAGCACTTGGGAGGCAGAGGCAGGTGGATCTCTGTGAGTTCGAGGCCAGCCTAGTCTACATAGCGAGTTCCAGGATAGCTGGGGCTACAGGGAGACCCTATCTCAAAAAAGACCAAAAAATTTTTTTGGAGGGGTCTTTATACAGGTTTTTGTTTTGTTTAAGACACGTCTCCCTGTAGCCCCATTTAGGCTTGGCCTGGAACTTGCCAAGTAGACGAACAAGGCTTACCTCAGTCTCACAGAAGCCTGCCCACCTCTGCCTCCCTGGCCTGAACAGCACAGTGCATGTTGAGATAACAATCCATCACCCTGTAGTATCAGGCGCAGCTCCCAGCACTTCCGGGAAGCAGGCTCTGATGAGCACTCAGTTAGCTCATAACCACCGGCTTTCTGGAAGACACTGTTTGTTTCTTTCAGCGAGTTCCCCTTCGTGGCACGTGTTCCTCTGTTTCTTCCCGTAATATTACGAAGTGGAACTTGGCCCTTTCCACCCAGCGCTTTATCCTGCGCAGCCGCTGCAGCCGCCATCCTGGGCTGCCCACTCGGTTCTGGGACTGGCTGGGAGGCATCCCCGCCTCCCGGGAGGAGGTCCCTGCAGCCGGGCCCAGCCCAGGCTGGGATCGCAAAGCGGATCGGGATCGCAGTATCTGTGCGCGACTGAGCGTCCTGCCGCCCCGCCCGCCCCCCCCCCCGCCCGCCCGGAGCTGCTGTGGTCGGTGGTTCTGGTTGGGGCAGCAGGGGAGGCGGCCCCGCGGCATGGAGCCTCCGGCCACGCGCCCCTGAGGCCTGGCGTTCATGGTGAGTCCGCGGCCCGCCCATCTGCCCCTCCAGGCCTGCTGGGCCCGTGTGCGGGGTGTGCGGTGTGCGTGCGTGCTGGGGTGCAGGTGTGCCCGCACGGCGGGGCGACCGCCGAGGCCCCTCCCCAGCAGTCTTTGTGTCTGCGGCCGCCAGGTGCTCTAACAGGTCCGGGGTTGTCGGAGAGACTGAGCCTTCCAGCCCGGCCTTCCCTGGAGCCATCGCTGCCTGGCAGAGCCAGGTCAGGTCAGGCCGCGGCCACTCAGAGGTCTTGCCCACCTGGGGGACAGGAGACTGTCCCAACCAAGTGCTCCTCCTGGGACCCCAGGGCCGACCGCATCCCGGCTTCCTAGAGTCCAGGGAAGGGTTGGCACATCTTACACCCTGGTGCCCGTCCTGACTTTGTGTTCTTGATGTTTGTAAAAAATCTGACCTATCGATAGCGCCTTCTCCTTAGAGCTGCTGTCCCAAATGCTGCACTCCAGGGAACCTAGAGAATGCTTTTTTGGGAGGACACTGCTGGAACAGGGAACAGAGCCCAGAGAGGAGAGGCTCGCCCCGGCCCTCCTCCTACCACTGTCTTCTGGGAGGCTGAGCATCTCTAAAACCCATGTAGGGCACTTTCCTCTCCAAATGGCCAGGCAACCCCCTGTCTGGGAGCAGCAGCCCTCTCTCAAACGCTCAGCAGAGGGATGAAACCAGCTTTGCCGTGCCACACTGCAGTCGTCTTTGTCTTTGCTGTACCCTCGCAAGCACAGAATACCACGGAAATAATTTTATAGTAACACAGTGACAGACCTGCCTGTCACTTCTGGCACCTGCTGTGGGTACATGTCTCATGCTTACGTGTTCTCGTATGATCTTTACCCTTGACAGTCTTCATCCTTGACAAGCTCCAGGTGGCATTGCTGGTGGGCTGGTTCATCCTGCAGTGCTCCCCTTGGATGCTGCCTGTGGTCTGCCCCATGCTGTCTCTTAGTTTAAGTTCATCTAAATCTTTAAGGTTACCTCGAGACGGCTTAGCTGTTCGAGAGTCCCTATTCCAGAGTCGATCCTGGACTCTGTTTATATTGACAGACAGATCTTGCTGCTGCAGATAGCTGAGTCAGATATGAGCACGGGTTCTGATTGATGGCCCTTTTGTTGGGATAGATTTCCAGGAAGTGGGGTGTGTGTGTGTGTGTGTGTGTGTGTGTGAGAGAGAGAGAGAGAGAGAGAGAGAGAGAGAGAGAGAGAGAGAGATATCAGATTATTGCCATTCTTGGCTATCTTTATAGCACTCTTCCAGTTCTGTAAGTAGTGTGGATGGGTGATCCCTCTTATCTTCTGAGACCTTTGATACAGATTGTCTATTTAGAGGTGTGTGTGTGTGTGTGTGTGCACGTGTGTGTGTGCTGCCATATTTTAAACCTAATTCAGTTGCCTGATGCTTTTCTTCTGGCTCTCAGCCCTGGGCATTTGTGCAGATAAGTCTTGCTCACTCTCAGACTCCTCTTAAAGCCCTGCCCCAAGTCTGACTCTTCTACTTCAGATTCTTCTACCAGCTCTGGGCAGCTGCGTGTTGAGACTATCATGGCTAGGCACAGAGTTTTGACTTGGCATCATCTTTGTTTACAGTGCTCTTCCTAACCCACAAATCGGGATCTCCTGGGTGCCCCTTGGCTACTGTTTGTAGTGTCAGAAGGTCTGTCTCGCACGGTCTGTCTAGACCTTATCTGCTTTTGCTGAAATGGAGCAATCATAGGATACTGCCCCCAATCATGGTATCTGGCCCGGGATTTCTCATCACCCCTTCTGCCCTGTGTTGTAGTGTTTCCCTGTATCTACAGAGTGAGCCTGCAAGACTGGGGATGAGGATCTCAAAGAGTGGGCCCCACATGCTCTCTTCACACGAGCGTCCTTTTCTCTGTATAGCCTCCTTCCCTCTTCCTCCTGCTGACTTTGCTTTGTTCATGGTTCCTGCCTGGCATTGAGGCCCAGTTCAGGTACCTGGCTGCTCTTTTTCTGGACCTACTGGTTCATCAGACCCCAAAATTTCTTCCCAGGTTAGCAGATGCATTGGCTTGGTCTTGTCTTCTGCAGCAGGATTCATTACCAACTACTTAGGACAGAGGCTTCTTTCTATCCGGGGTGCTTTCTAAATCAGTGGCTTGCAAAGTTTTTGGAAATGACTCCATTTAGGTAATTTAAGTCGAGTCTCTGCACAGGTATAGTCAGGCATAGAACAGAGAGAGCGTGCTCTTACTAGGTGTACTTTTTTAATTTTTTAATTGCTTTTTTTAAGTTACATTTGTTTATTTGATGTGTATGTGCATGTGTGCCACAGCGTCTGCATGGTATAGGGTGTGTGTGGAGGTCAGAAGACAGTTTTTGGGAGTTGGTTCTCTCCTTCTACCATGTGGGTCCCAAGGATTGAACTCAGATCATCAGGCTTGGCAGCATATGCCCTTACTGTTTTTATTTTTAGAGGTCCTTTCATGATCAATTAAACTGGCTTGTAGTATAACTCTGAAGAATCCTGTTCTGAGTTGACTTCTGCTGGGGTCTAGTGTGGGTGGAGCCACAGTTGACTGTATGGGCAGTTTTACTCATTAGTCTGCAGGACTTTTGATGATCCTAGTATTAGAGAAGTGTTACTTAAACCAAAAGACTGCCTAATTTGGTCCCATGCAGGAGAGACTTTGGGGTGGCAGACTGAAGTGAGGCGGGGACTCACAGATTTCGCCTGGCATGCCAGAAGAGCTTAGTCCTTCCAGGGCAGTTGGCCATCACCAGTATGCTCTCCCATTAACTCTCACAGTGGCCTTCCCAGTTGCCACTTGTTTATGGTGAGGACACAGCAGCATGAGACAATCCAGATGACTTGCCTAAGGTCAGAGCCGGAACTTAGACTTTGTCCTCCAGCTATAGCTCCTGCCACGGCCTCTCTATCTATAGAGTGAGCCCTGCAAGGCTGGGGATGGGGATCTCTTGAAGAGCAGACCAAATGGTGATTCTCTAGTGAGTCCTGCTTCTCCACAGGGCCCTTAGAGTGAGTAGTAAGTATTCCTCTTGTGTCTAGAGCGGGTTTGTCTGGTTGCGCACTGAGCTTACTGTGGACACCGAGATGGCTGGAGGAGAAGGGCTAGGTTTGTGGCAGGACCTTGGGACCAGGGCCATTCTGTTCGTATTTGGAAGTGCCAGTTGGCCTTTAAAAGGCTGCCTAGGATTTCAGGTTTGGGCAGGCCAGACTCTGTTGTTTTTATCATATGTCACTGTGTAGTGAGTGAAGCGTGTTGTCTGACTGTGCTCTGCCCTGCCTGCACTGAGCTTAGTATTACAAGTTTCTGTCAAGGTTGAAAGCATTACTGAAACAGAACATGATGAAATCCCTTCCAGGGGATTCCTATCTGTGAACAGCTCACATGAGTTGGTTAGAAATATGGCTGAGGACTTAATGCTTGGAGTGGGACCCAGCTTCCCCATTCTCCACTTAGGAGGTGAGGGAAGGGAGGCTCTGGTGTCTTCTCTCACTGAAGATTGGTGTGCAGATGAAATTGAGTTGAGTCAGCTCTGAATGTGAGACCTTTGGAAAGCGCTTGGCTGGTTATTGTGGTCAACTGCTGCTGCCCCTGTTGCTAGTAATAGTAAGACACACACTGGTGGGGTCTGTTGTCACTGTTGCTAGTAATAGTAAGACGCACACCGGCGGGGTCTGTTGTCACTGTTGCTAGTAATAGTAAGACACACACTGGCGGGGTCTGTTGTCACTGTTGCTAGTAAAAGACGCACACTGGCGGGGTCTGTTGTCACTGTTGCTAGTAATAGTAAGACGCCCACCGGCGGGGTCTGTTGTCACTGTTGCTAGTAAAAGACGCACACTGGCGGGGGCTGTTGTCCCTGTTGCTAGTAATAGTAAGATACACAACGGTGGGGGCTGCTGGCACTGTTGCTCGTGATAGTAAGACACACACCGGCGGGGGCTGTTGTCACTGGTGCTAGTAATAGTAAGACGCACTGGCGGGGGCTGTTGTCACTGTTGCTAGTAAAAGACGCACACTGGCGGGGGCTGTTGTCCCTGTTGCTAGTAATAGTAAGATACACAACGGTGGGGGCTGCTGGCACTGTTGCTCGTGATAGTAAGACACACACCGGCGGGGGCTGTTGTCACTGGTGCTAGTAATAGTAAGACGCACTGGCGGGGGCTGTTGTCACTGTTGCTAGTAAAAGACGCACACTGGCGGGGGCTGTTGTCCCTGTTGCTAGTAATAGTAAGATACACAACGGTGGGGGCTGCTGGCACTGTTGCTCGTGATAGTAAGACACACACCGGCGGGGGCTGTTGTCACTGGTGCTAGTAATAGTAAGACGCACTGGCGGGGGCTGTTGTCACTGTTGCTAGTAAAAGACGCACACTGGCGGGGGCTGTTGTCCCTGTTGCTAGTAATAGTAAGATACACAACGGTGGGGGCTGCTGGCACTGTTGCTCGTGATAGTAAGACACACACCGGCGGGGGCTGTTGTCACTGGTGCTAGTAATAGTAAGACGCACTGGCGGGGGCTGTTGTCACTGTTGCTAGTAAAAGACGCACACTGGCGGGGGCTGTTGTCCCTGTTGCTAGTAATAGTAAGATACACAACGGTGGGGGCTGCTGGCACTGTTGCTCGTGATAGTAAGACACACACCGGCGGGGGCTGTTGTCACTGGTGCTAGTAATAGTAAGACGCACTGGCGGGGGCTGTTGTCACTGTTGCTAGTAAAAGACGCACACTGGCGGGGGCTGTTGTCCCTGTTGCTAGTAATAGTAAGATACACAACGGTGGGGGCTGCTGGCACTGTTGCTCGTGATAGTAAGACACACACCGGCGGGGGCTGTTGTCACTGGTGCTAGTAATAGTAAGACGCACTGGCGGGGGCTGTTGTCACTGTTGCTAGTAAAAGACGCACACTGGCGGGGGCTGTTGTCCCTGTTGCTAGTAATAGTAAGATACACAACGGTGGGGGCTGCTGGCACTGTTGCTCGTGATAGTAAGACACACACCGGCGGGGGCTGTTGTCACTGGTGCTAGTAATAGTAAGACGCACTGGCGGGGGCTGTTGTCACTGTTGCTAGTAAAAGACGCACACTGGCGGGGGCTGTTGTCCCTGTTGCTAGTAATAGTAAGATACACAACGGTGGGGGCTGCTGGCACTGTTGCTCGTGATAGTAAGACACACACCGGCGGGGGCTGTTGTCACTGGTGCTAGTAATAGTAAGACGCACTGGCGGGGGCTGTTGTCACTGTTGCTAGTAAAAGACGCACACTGGCGGGGTCTGTTGTCACTGTTGCTAGTAATAGTAAGACGCACACCGGCGGGGTCTGCTTTCTCGGCCACGAATCGTGGTGTTCGCTTCCATTTACTCTTGGACTCTGCTTCATCTTCTGCTTGCAAACTTTGCAGGGCTCCTCAGATGGTGTTCAGAACTAGAGCACTTTCTCCTGTCTTACTCAGTCATTTCAGGTCTGGGCAAAAGGGGGTAATGGTGCAGTCCACCCAGTTGCTGTACACCCGGGCTGTGCTGAGCGCTGCATGGCTGCCTCCTTGTTTCTGGCAGTAGCCTGCTCTGATAGTGCCCTTATCCACCTGGTGGCTGTGGGAACCAGGCTCCAGAATTCTAAGAAAGAATTTTGCCTGGGCCTATGCTGCTAGTTGGTAGACCTGTGTTTGTTCCAAGTCCCTTCTGGTTTCAGAAGCCCCCCAAACCATGGAGGACTTGGCATTTTCCCTCTCAAACCGCACATCTGTGTGCAGATATTCACAAAGGAGGCCAGTCCTCCTCAGGGTGGCAGTACGGAGGGGCCTGCAGTCTGCACTCTGACCTTGCATTGTCCTATTTGTAAGATGGGGTGACACTTGCCAGCCTGAGTTTTCAGAAAGATCAGGTGAGACAGTCAGTATCTAGACCCACAATAATGGAAAGAGGCGTCCAGATTTTGGGACTAGCCTTGGCATATATGGCACTAGGCCAGACTCAGCAGGTAAGTAGCACCTTACGGGGTGTTTGCTGCTAATTCTTGACCAAATGCCACATGCCTTAGAATCTTTGTCAGCACAGAGCCTTTTATTTTTATTAGGGTCTTACTATGTATCCCCAGCTGGCCTGAAAGTTGCTATGTAGACCAGGCTGGCCTTGATCTCACAGAGATCCGCCCGACTCTACCTCCCGAATGCTGGGATTAAAGGTGTGCGCCACCACTCCTGGCCAGCTTCTACTTTTTAGAAGCCTCAATTGGCCTTTCTGGATGAGAGAATATTTGCTTGTGAAATAATTTTCCCAGAAATAACCCTCTTGACAGCCAGTGTCAATACAGCCCATCAGCGGGACAAAGCTACTCACATCATCTGGAATAACATGGAGATCGTATGGCAGCTCCACGTGTGCCTGCCTGCTTCCCAGCTCGATTATCATTCCTTCAGGGATGGTTCTTGACTGTCATGGACAACCAGAAAACAGCCGTTTTTTATTTTGCAGGGAGCCTCAGTCGTGCATTATCCCAGAAGCACTGCTTGTTGGCTCTCCTGAGCCCTTTGCTGGGTGCTTGAATGTGGGTCACCAGACATGACTAAGTTTCTGTGGCTGCAGTTTATGGAGCAAATTAGTGACTCAGTGGGTATGGAGGTCACGTTTAAGATTTCCAAGGCATGGCACAATTATTTACCTGACAGTTTGCAGTGATGACATACCAGTAGCCATTACAGTATTCAGCTACCCATGTCTTGAGACCTCAGTGTGTGTGAAGCCTTATCGAGGGACAGAGTAGACTCCAGACCCTTTGTAATTTTGTAACCACCAGCAAGGGGAGCTTGCAGGCCTCCTGTCATAAAGCATCAGCTCCCCAGAGAGCTCTTGGACCCCTTCCCACCTCACTTTTCCTTCAGAATAGTAGAAAATATTTTCATTGAATTCGCCATTAAAATTAACTCAGTCACAGGCAACTCTTTTGCTTGATGGTATACGGATCACTGGGCCTAGAATCATCCTGGTTCTTTGTCCTAGGAATATGAAGACAAGGCTGGAAGACCAAGCAGGCCGTCCTCTCCAAAGCAGAATGTGAGGAAGAACCTGGATTTTGAGCCACTGTCCACCACGGCCCTCATCCTCGAGGACAGACCTGCGTGAGTCTTAGGAAGAATCTACTGTGTCCTGTAGGGATAAGGATGGTTTGCTGGTTACTTTCCGTGGAGGACAGGAGAGGGAAGAAGAGTGGCCGTGTCACTTGCTCCCCTGTGTCGGCACATGTTCTGTAGTGACATCACATAGCTGGTTGGGAGAACTGTCCTGCTTCATAGAAAGGTGATCAAGTTGTTTACCATTTAGGAATTCTTGGCGTGGTTACGGTGTCAGACTGGTTTGTAACTGCAAGGAACCTGCCAGCATGCTCAGGGTGCTTTGGAGGTGCCTTAGTTTACAGGACACTTCCCAGGCTGACCTGCGGAGTTCCTTGGGTGAGGCACAGCACCTCTCTGGACCTCTGCTTACCCATTGTATGATGAGATCATGTTTGGAGACCTCAATGGGTTAAGAAGTCACTGCTGATCTTCTAAGTAGAACAG
Organism: Nannospalax galili; assembly: GCF_000622305.1. Classification (NCBI taxonomy): domain Eukaryota; kingdom Metazoa; phylum Chordata; class Mammalia; order Rodentia; family Spalacidae; genus Nannospalax; species Nannospalax galili. The sequence continues at coordinate 919,132 of NW_008355812.1, forward strand.
TGTGCCGGGATAGAAAGTTTCCTGCTTGAGAAAGAACAGGTTGTACAACACTGGGCTAGTTCATCCAGGCTGAGATTTAGACAGCGAAGTCAGGCTAGTGAGACGGACGGCTCAATGGGTAAAGGCTCTTGCTGCCACCTTGATGACCTGAGTTTGATCCCTAGAACTCGCATGGTGGAGAGAGGTGACTTCTGTAAGTTATCCTCTGAGAGAGAGAGAGAGAGAGAGAGAGAGAGAGAGAGAGAGAGAGAGAATATAATTATTTAAAGCAGGTGACATCTAATGAGGAATGCATCTACTGTCCTTTCCTGGTTCTTGGAATAGGGAATAGGGGATCCTGAAGAGGAGAACGGAGCATTAGAGAAAGGCCACTGTGTGAAGACCGGGCCGTTAGCGCTCTGACTGGGGGTCTTGCTCCCTTCAGCCAGTGGCAGGTTAGACTCTCCAGGGAACGTGGCTTATGGTGCTTGAGGGGTGCAGCCAGGTGACACTGCGTCCCGTTGTCTGCCTCCAGCAGTCAGAAGCTGATTTCTGAGAGTGTCCATTTAGTGTTCTTTGGACTGTGTAAGCTTACACATGTTTGTGTGTGAACAAAGCCCGCGTGCTACAAAGCTGTAGCCGTTTCTTCCCTCATTGCCGTGACCAATTCCTGGCAAAAGAAGCTCGAGGAAAGAAGGCCTTATCCTGGCTCATAGCTCGAGGGTGTCGTCCACCGTGGTGCAGGAGTGTGGAGTGCTGGTCACGTTGCGTCTTCGGCCAGGGAGCAGCGGATGCCGATACTCATCTTGCTTCCTCCAGACCGTGGAATGGTGTCACCACATTCCTCCTTAACTAAACCAGTCTGGAAATGCCTTCAGCCACGCCCAGACGTGTGTTTCCTAAGGGATTATAGTTGACAGAATTAACCATCACAAGAGCTAATCTGAAAACCAAGCATTCAGAAAAGCAAACAAAAAAAATCCTGGCATGTGGGCGTGGTGGCGCACACTGTTAATCCCAGCACTCGGGAGGCAGAAGCAGGCAGATCTCTGTGAGTTCAAGGCCAGCCTGGTCTACATAGTGAGTTCCAGGACAGCTGGGGCTACAGGGAGACCCTGTCTCAAAAAGACCAAAAAAAAAAAAAAAACCTGGCCTCTGAATGTATTCAAACATTTACATAATGCATATTGTGAAGTCACCCTGCCGCGCCCACATGGCTTTCTGTCAAACCAGAATCCCTTTGAAGGATGCTGTGAAAAAAGTACCATGTAATGAATTGCTGTTGAAGCTGAGGTGGCTGTTTTCTTCTCTCAACTTGTCTTCATAACCCAGTTGTTTCCAGTGAACATTGTTCTTTTGTAAGAAATTGGTATTAGGGGTATAGCTCAGTGGTAGAACTCTTGACTAGCATGTGTGAGGCTCTGAGTTCAATCTCAGCTGGGCAAGGTAGCACATGCCTGTAATCCCAGCACTTGGGGGTGGCTGAGGTAGGAGGATTATCTGGGCTATATGTAAGACATGGCTCAACAAAACAAAGAACAAAACAAATATATTTTTAGTTTATGAAGTAACTGTAATCTTTTGACCTTTGAGCTTTTTACAACTTCTATGTGAATAATGCTTTAAGTGGGTTTTTTCCTCAGACTTTTATCTATTTGTAATGGTGTAAACCTATTTATTTCCTGTCAAGAAATCTCCCAGCAAAACCAGCTGAAGAGGCCCAGAGGCACAGACAGCAGTATGAAGAGATGGTGGTCCAGGCCAAGAAGCGAGGTATTGACGGGGCACGCCTCACTCTGGGATGCTGAATATTTTCTTATCTTTGGTACTCTTTAACCTTGATGAAGGCTTTAATAGTTTGAAATTGAAGATTTTACACACACACAAAAGGCATGCCTCTGTTCATTCTTGGTAGCAGGGTAATCTGTGCGAGCAGGTTATGGCTGCACACCCGTCAGCCCCACACTTGGGAAGCAGAAGCAAGTCTGAGCCACGTAACAAGACCCCACCCCTAAGAGCCACAGACTGTAGGAGAAGAGCATTCTAGAGAGGGCTTCAGCCAAGACAGCCTGCAGATACTGTTCCTTCTTGTCCTTACGAGATGTGATTGGGTCTGATAAGATCCTTTGCAATACCTAAAAAGCTCTGTGATGCTAAGGTATCTTAAAAGTACATATAATAAGCAAAATGGAATATTACTCAACCTTTAGAAGAAAAGAAAATTCTGACACATTACAGCGTGGTTGAACTTGGTTGGTCTGGAGTGAGACAAGCCAGTCACCAAACAACACATCTTGTGATTCGATTTCTATGGCGTACCAAAGGCAGAGTATCGAGATTCTTCTGAAGTAGATGGGGGCTGACAAGAGTAGGGCAGACAGAATTAGTGGCTGATGGGCACAGTTTCAGTTACGGGGAAGATGAGAAGATTCTACAAATGACAGTGGTAAGGGTCACAAAGCAAGGTGAATAAACCTGACTGAACTGTGCAGTTAGAGTGGTTATGATGGTACATTTTGTTACATCTCCCCATAATAAAAACACTAGTTGTTCTTGGGTATTCATGGCTGAGCGGTTCCAGACCCCCCAGCTGGTACCTATCTGAAGATGCTCGTCTCATATGTAAGAGGGCCTGTAGTATCTGCATATCACCTATACACATCTTCCTGTACACGTCATATCATCTCTACCCATAATATTTAATAAGATATAAATGTTATCTAAAGGTTGTTACACTATGTAAGTGCTATATTAGCAACAAGAAAGCAGTGTGTACATGTTTGGAACAGACATGATTTTTCCTCCTGAAGGAAGGAAAAAGTCTGAGGTTGACTGAGGCCATGGCTGTAGAACCCATGGATGCAGAAGTTACAGTGGCATGTATGACCAAGTGTGTGGTCTTAGTGCTGCTGTTGATACATCAAGAGTAACCAGTTGTTTGGAGTGAATTTGGGGGTCCTGTTTGGAAGGACTCGGGGGGGGGGGAGGACTAGGAGGCACTTAGTGACTTGGCAGTGTGTTCTGTTAATTTGATTAGGATGCTTTCTTGGGCTTGTGCGGTTCATGTTAATCAAATTATACTGGTACTTTTCTAAAGAAGTAAGTTATACTTAAAACGTTTACTAGGGGCTGGAGAGATGGCTCAGCGGTTAAGAACACTGGTTGTTCTTGCAGAAGACCCGGGTTTGAATCCCACCACCCACATAGCAGCTAACAACTGTCCATAACTCCAGTCCCGAGGGATCCGACAGCCTCTTCTGACCTCCTCGGGCATTGCATGACATGGGTGCATTTACCTACATGTAGGCAATATACGAATACACATAAAATAAAAATAATCAATAAAATATTTAAAAAACATTTACTAAAAGCTGGATGATGTTAAATATTCTACAGTCCGCAAGAAGAAGGGTGTGGTAGTGTGTGCTGTAGTCCCAGCACTCTGAAGTAGAAGGTGAGCTGCAGGCTTGAGGCTAGCCTGGGGCTACATAGCAAGACCCTGAGTTTCATAAATAAGTAAAACTTGGAGGGTATGGTGTGAGCATCAAGAGCGTGTGTTTGCTCTGCCTGCTGCAGTGGGGTAGTGTGCACAGAGGCCAGAGCAGGGTGTCAGGTGTCCAGACCCTGTCCACCTTGTTCTCTTACTGATCTTGGAGCTTCTGTTTTTTGGCACGGCTGGAAGCCAGCAAGCCCCAGCGGCCCTTCTGTCTGCCTTGCTCCGTGTCGGGGTTGCGGGCATGTGCAGGACCATCATTAGCTTTCAGATGAGTTTTGGAGTCCAAGCTTCAGGGCTCATGCTGCACAGCAGGTGCTCCTCCCCTCTGAGCCATGTCTCCAGCCCTAGCTCAGTGTTACTGTCCTGTGTTTCCTAAGAGGATTCTTTTAGAAACGTCACCCAACTTGAACATAGTGTGCACTGGTTGCCAATGCTTTCTTCTTGTTTTCCTGGATGACTTTCAGAGCTTAGAGAGGCCCAGAGGAGGAGAAAGCAGCTGGAGGAGAGGTGCAGGGTTGAAGACGGCATCGGGAACGCTGCCCTCACCTGGAACAACGAGGTCTTGCCTAACTGGGAAGCCATGTAAGGGTCGGCTTTGTGTGTGTGTGTGTGTGTGTGAACGCCACTTGTGTGGGGGTGCCTGTGGCGGCCAGAAGAGGTCTTCAGATCTCTTGAAGCTGGAGTTACAGGTGTACAGGTGCTGGGGATTGAACTTGGGTCCTCAGAAAGAACAGGGAGCACCCTTGACTGCTGAGTTCCCTGCACCTCTGCATCACTTTCTTGAGTTCCTTTGTAGCTGCTGTAGAGCGAGCTCCTTTGGAGCCTTTGATGGAGTGGTTTCTGCCTTGATCCCTCCCTGTTGTTCCTTGCGTGGGCGTGGGCGCAGTGATAGCCTCTTCCAGTTCCTCTCAGGAGCCTAAGCTGCTTTTGTGAACTATGTTCCCATGTCACTCCCTCCTTACAGTTTCTGTGACTTCTTGTGAGGCTCCATATGAAATCTGAAATGTGTACGTTAGCTGACAGACTTCTTCATGGGCCGGATTGACCTGCCTCCATGGATTCCGTCCCGGGGGCCACCAGGGGGAATTACTGATTTGCAGCCTCAGGGCCTCTGCATGCCCCATCCCCCGGGTCTGCCCTGCATGGAGCCTCTTCATCCTTCTCAACTTTCCATGTTCTTAGCCTTGCCCAGAGAAAATCTTCCTGCCCCGCCTTGTAGACGACGTCCTCCTGGAGTCCCCTAGCTCAAGCATGTCTTTCTCTCTGAGGGTGGAAGCTGCTCGTCTTTGATGTTGACCTGTGATGTCAGTACAGAGAACATACCGCAGAGTCTGGCAGCTGTGGCAGCCTCACTCCTGAGGGTCAGCTCTATGTTTTGTTTTCTTCCAGCATGGCCGGCACAGGCGGGGCCAGTGTGGGAGCAGCAGCGCTAAGGTGCTGGTGGGCAGCGTGGAGGCCTCTGCTCTTGACCACATGGTGCCATGCTTGGGACTCACTGACGCTCACTTGGTCTTGCTCTCGCTACAACGGCCAGATGACCTTTTTGAGGCTCCTCTAGGAAGCTGTGCCAGGCCCACAGCGCTTTTCTAGACCTTGTTCCGTCAAGGCTGAATGTTGCCCGGAAGCATCGAATGCTTTCCTTAAAATGAGACCCAGTAGCAAGTGCAGAGGTTCTCAGACTCTTGCTGCCTGACTTGTGGCAGCTGAGTCCATAGTGGACGCAGCCTGGATGCGCACAGCAGTTGCAGTTGGCTGCTGACTCCTCCAGGCACGTTGCTGGACAATTTATATTTACCTTATATACTCCTTACTGCGGCCTTGCAGGGAGGTGTTAGCCTCTGGATTTGAGAGAGCATGGTTCAGAGAAGTTGGCTGGAATTGAGATGCAGCCCAGAGCTGGTGTGCCCCTCCACACTGTATTGGGAAGCACATGGGAGCTGGTGCCGATACACTTGGCTGGGCTCTGACAGTGTGTTTGTTACAACCTGAAAATCTGAATGGTGGTGTTGTTCAGATGTCCCTGATTAGCATTCCATGGACAGTTGTGTGTGGGTCACCTGTTTCTGTAGGCTGCCCTGTGAGGCTCCTTGGATACTGCCTCCAACTCTGTAAAGAGCTACCTGGCATTCCTTACTGATACCCAGCTGTTTGCAGTCCTGCAGGAGGCTACACTATTTCTTGTGTCTGTTTTCTGTTTGGAAAGTCCTTCTAGTCCTTTATGTATGTAGACCGCTTACTGGTTACTCAGAACCTGGTGACTTGGCTTGTCTGGTTTGTGGTGTTCCCCCTCTATCCCCTGCAGTACCTGTTACAGCACTGGAAGACCAGATTTCTGTAGAACTGGGAGGGTGAGCTCCCCAAGGGAAGGGGTGGGGGCGTTTCCTTAGCTCCTGGTGCTGTCGGGTAAGGCATGTGTACAGATGAGCCTTTCTGATCGAAAGCAAACTCAGAAAATTATGCTTCCATTTGTTCAGGTGGTCCTCTAGGAAGGTTCGAGACTTATGGTGGCAGGGAATCCCTCCGAGCGTGAGAGGCAAAGTTTGGAGCTTGGCCATCGGTAACGAGTTGAACATCACCCACGGTGAGTGGCTTGAATGATCCTAGGCCTTGGGGTCCGCCCTGGAGTTCTGGGACCTCTTCTGTCCCTCTTGCCATGTTAGGGAGAACAGCATCCACTGCCATGAAGCTACCATTGAAAGGCCAGGCGACTGTTCTCTATGAGTGGCGATTGAAAGGCAGGTGCTGGGTGCTTCCATTTCCTGAGGGTTTGGAGCAGGTCTCCTGAAGAGAGCTGTAGCAAACACGGGACTCAAAGTCTCAGTTGGGTGGAGTAGGCGTAGCCTCCCATCAGAGTCCTGCAGAAGGTAGGTCTTGATCAGACATAGAAGGGGAGGTGCTGTGGTACTTGGTGTGCTTTGCTGTTTTGTGGATTTGTTTCCCCAGCCTTAATGAGGACAACATACCATGCTAGGACTGCAGTCCTTGGGGCCTTAGCATGTGAAGTTTGAGGGACTGAGATCTCTGCTCACAGTTCTCAAGTACTCAGCTCAGTAGTAGAGTGCTTGACTAGTGTGTGCAAGGCCCTGGGCATGGTGACTCATACCTGTAATCCCAGTACTTGAGAGGCTGAGGCAGCAGGGTTGAGTTCAGAACTAGCCTGGGCTATAGAGTGAGACCCTGTCTCCAAAATAAAACAACTGCCTCCCCTCCAAATCTCTCAAGTGCTCAGCCTGCATGCTCTCTGCCACATCAGCCCAGATTTACTTCCTCTTGTGTTCCTGCTGCCCTGCTCTGGTGTCGGGGAGATGGTGCCGGGATTGCACAGACTAAACATGAAGCTGAATGTGGGGGTGGTTGCTTTCTCACTGTTCCCTCCCAGTCTGGGATGAGCTGCTAGGAAGCCGGGTCTCTCCTCCTTGTTAAGGCTCCATTCCTGCCTGTGCAGTTGAGGGCAGTTGCTTTACTCTGGTGAAGATGTTCAAGTCTAAAGCGGCTTGTCTTTGCCTTAGCTCTCCACGTTATTGTGTTCACGTGACAGCCCGGCTCCTCCCATGACTGCAGCTTTTTCCTAGGCAATTTTGGCATCTTGAGTTATAGAGTGGTCAGTTAGGTGGAGACTGGCTTCCATCACGGAGGATGGCAGGGCAGTGAATTCTTCTCCAAACTTTTTCTGGCTAAATCTGTACCTGCCAAAAACTTGCTTTAAGATCTTTATGTGGGAAGGTGTATAATGTTTTAACTTGAAGAAGTAATTCTTAAAAAGCATCCTCAGAAGTTGAGGTTGAGAAAAGCTACCACGCATTTACTGGGTTATGTTCTTGAAATTCTTTTTGTAAACTCTGTCAAAAGACCTGTGTTACCAGTAAACTAGATGCAGGTGCAGTACTGTTTTTAATTTTTGGCATCTCACTGATGCCAAATTACTTACTTACATTAAAACCGCGATGGACTGGCTGATGGTAGATGTTACTCAGCAGCCTCCTGATCACATACAGGTCTCAACATCTGTCTGTACCTTGACACTGGCACACTTCGTGTACTGTGTGTTTGTCTCCATCAGTAACTGCTTTCTGTCAGCTGTCCCCACTACAGTGTCCTCAGGAAGTTGGGCCTGTGTACCTCCATCTGCTCTGTTCCTCATGGCCAGCCCAGTCTTCTGTTTGCAGCAGGCTCATGAACTGTTTGTCTAGTGAATGTACGCTCCTTATGGAGCCTTATGGTCTCTCCAAGCCAGTCTTAAGACAGTGGTCTTGCATTTTGAGTGCCAAGCATCAGCTTCTGTTCTCTACCTTCATGTCTCATTGGCTGTGGTGGTGTCGGGCAGGTCTTGGTGTGCATATTTTCCACTCGAGAAAGGTCAGGAACCGTGCCCCATACCTGTGGCCAGTGTGTGGAGTCAGGGTTCACATTCCTTCCCAGGCTGGTTCTGAAGTCTGCGTTTTGACTTTGTAAGGCCTAGAGGGTTTTTTTTGTGTGTGTGTGTGTGTGTGTGTGTGTGTGTGTGTGTGTGTGCGTGCGTGTGTGGCTGTACAATTGGAAACTTAGCTAATAGTACAAGTAAAACTTCACCCTTAAGCAGGCAGGTGACTCATGTCTGCAGTCCCGGCACTGGGGAGGCTGTGTCAGGAGAATGGCCTCAGGTTTGAGGCCATTGTGGGCTACACAGTGAGGACCAATCCAGCCTGGGCTGCTACATAGCCAGACTGCCTCAGACAGCAACAGACCAAAGCATAAGCAACAAACCCTGTTCTTAGGGTGGCTAGGCTCATACTTTGAAAGTAGGCCTCAGGGTGCTGGTGAAGGACTGAGCAGGTAGGTGTTCGTGCTCTACACAGGCCTAGTGACCTGAATTTGATCCCTGGAACCCACATGAAGGCGGAGGGAGAGAACAGACTCCAGAGTTGTTCTCTGACCTCCATATGTGTTCTATGACATGTGTGTACCCCACCTCACCCCATCATACAAACATGCACACACACAATTATAGTAAAAAAATTAATTCTTTTCTTTTTATTGGTGTTTTTGACACAGGGTCTCCCTGTAGCCCCAGCTGGCCTGAACTCACAGAGCTCTGCCTGCCTCTGCTTCCTGAGTGCTGGGGTTAAAGGTGTGTGCCACCACGCCTGGCTAATAGTAAAATTTTTTAAAAAGAGAGAAGTTGGGGCTGGGGGTCTGAGGTGAAAGTGTAGTAACTGTTCTACCTCCACAACCCCTGCCTCCAGTGCAGCTCGGGGAGACGGAGCTCTGACTCTGACTCATTCTTCCCCGAGGCTGCCAAGTTCCTCACTTGTGATGTGGAGCTCTGGTTGTCACAGGCAATAGACGTGTTTTGTTTACCCCACCAAAATGACAAAACTGGTTTTGAGCTCAGCCTCAGTTTTAGACCAAGCCTGACTTACTCTAAGAGTGAACTTTTAATGCTACTGTCAGGTTGGACTGCATCAAGTTTCCAGTTGTACAGAACAAAACTCTAGGGAGTCTATCAGAATATGAACTTCAGAATCTGTCAGCCTACCTCCTGGAAATGGAGCGGGTAGAGGTTCCAAACTGGATACTCTGGCTGCCAGCTCTGACACCTCTGCACTTCCATGTACATTGGCTTTCTGGATAATGGTACAGTGTTGTGTTTCATAACTGCACCCTCTGCCATGGCAGGCTAGCATAGATTGTGCGTGTGGTAGAGTTTTCATAAGGCTAGGACTGGATCATTAATTGCTTATTGGATTATAATAGAATTAATAGAATTTGAGTTCTGTTTTAGTAAAATATCATGACTACAGATATGTTCAGTTTTATTTTCCAAAAGTGATTGACTATCTGAAGATACTATCCTCAGAGACACAGAGAATCAGGAGGCTGGGACTCATCAGAGGCACAGGAAGCCCGAGTGGGTAGGGAACTGGGTGCTGAGAGGTACATCTAACCAAGAGGCTTGAGGCATGGATGTACCCAGGGAGCCTCTGTGCATGCACCCAGGGAGCCTGTGTGTGCTGGTCAGGTTGTTGTGTCCAGGGAACCTATGTGTGCTGTCAGGTTGATGTACCCAGGGAGCCTCAAAAAATTTTTTTTGTTTGTTATTTTTATTTTATGTGTATGAGTATATTGTCTGCTTGTGTGTCATGTAATGCTCACAGAAGTCAAAAGAGAGTATCACAGTCCCCTGGAACTGGAGTTGTAGATGGTTGTTAGCTGCCATGTGGGTGCTGGAAATTGAACCCAGGTCTTCTGCAAGAGCAGCCAGTGTTTTTAACTGCTGAGCCGTCTCTCCAGCCCCTTCTTTGTTTTTTGAATTCTCCTCACCATTTAAAATTTTAAGCATTTTTTGCAGCTTTCTATGCTATGCTCCATCTTCATATCATCTTCAATATTGTGTATGAACTTTAGAGCACTATAATTAATTTTACCCAGTTCTTGACTGTTTGATGTCGTGAAAGTGTTTTATCAATGTTGACTGTGTGTAAACACTGTCTTACACACACCGAGTCTCCTTAGTAGAGGAAGAGATGTCTTTTGGGGGCATTTGCATTTTAAAAGAACATTTTTTTGAGGTCCGGCTCTTTGGATGACTGCATATAGTGGTGACGCATCTCAGATTTTGACCCATCTCACCAAGACTTAGGTTTCCTGGCACTATTTCATATGGCCACAGGTGGAAAGCTGGAGGTACACAGTTACGGACCATAACTATGTTTATGAATATTGCTTTTCAGCATATTTTTCTGAATATAGATCATTTGCTCATACTTTCTGCATACAGCCGTTTATAGATCATCTGCTCATACTCTTCATGTATACAGCAATATTACTGCTGAGTTTGTTGCAAAGCAGCCCATGAAATTAGTTTTTTTTTTTTATCTTTTTCAAATCCCTCTATAATGTGTAACTAAATGTTTTTAAATAATTAAAAAAAAATTTACCATTATATTTTTCGGATTTTAGACTTTAGGGATTTCAACATTTAGTATTAGAGCATTTGGGATTGTTTTGTGATTAGGACTCAAACCCATTTGAAACCAGATAGAGGCTGCTCACCTCTCCCTCCGTCCATAGATGATTTATTACGTTCTTCAGTCCTTGGGCCATTTGCTCTGGATACAGAGGGGGAGTGAGAGAATTTCACCTTCTGAGAGGTAGATCAATCACAGAAGTCCGAGCAAGATAGGGATGGTTTGTAGGGGCTATCTACAGAAGAAAGTACCAAGTTCAGTGACAGTGTGTGTAGGCTTCCTTTCTAAAATATTTATTTTTATTTATTTAATTATTTATTTTTTGATCTTTTTAAGACAGGGTTTCCCCAGCTGGCCTGGAACTCATTATGTGAGATCCACCTGCCTCTGCCTCCTGAGCGCTGAGATTAAAGGCATGTGCCACCACCCCCAGCTCATTTTTATTTTATGTGTGTAAGTGTATTGCCTGATGTATGTAAGTGTACTTATGTGCAGTGCCCGCAGAGGTAAGAAGAGGGCTTCAGATGGGATGGTTGTCAGCTGCTATGTGGGTGCAGGGGATCAAGCCCAGGTCCTCTGCAAGAGCAGCCAGTGCTCTTACCTGCTGAGGCATCTCTCCAGCCCTCGTCTTCCTTTGGAATCACTGTGTCTTAAGATAGTAAAAGTGCTTTCAGGCTAAGCTGGGAGGAATTGTGAATATTCTGTTAAGTGTGCCCTGGTTCTCTTTGGTGAAGGAGATAGTTATGTTTTGTTTGCTGTTGGTAAGGAAACATGCAGGTAACTTACCTAGAGGCTTTTCTTTCAGAGCTCTTTGACATCTGTCTTGCTCGAGCCAAGGAGCGGTGGCGGACCTTCAGCACCGGAGGCTCGGAAGTGGAGAACGAAGGTACAGCCCACTCTGAAGCCTGGGGATAGCGCTTCCCTCCCAGAGCGGAATTCACCGCACTTACAGGGCAGCTAACAACTGTCCGTAACTCCAGGCCAGAGGATCCAACAGCCTCTTCTGTCCTCCGCAGGCATTGCACGACATGGGTGCACTTTCCTACATGCAGGCATAACACGCATACACACAAAATAAAAATAATAAATAAAATATTAAAAGATGGAAATTGCTTCTAAAAGAAACAGAACCCAGAAGTTCCTTGAGAGGGTTTGTACCCTAATGTGTGGTTGGGTGCTCACAACCACCCACTGCTGCCCACTGCCATTCCACTGTCTGCTTCTGTGAGTCCAACATTTGTAGTTGCACACAAATGTTATCCTGCAGCGTTTTTCTTTCTGTGGCTGGTTTATTCACTTAGCAAGTACCTGCATTAGCTTGGAACCCTGGTTCGTTGAGTGCAGGCTCCAGAGGTGACAGCCCTGCACACCTGCTAGCTAGCCTTTAGCATTGCCTGCTATGCGGAACTCGGCTTCTGTGGTTAAGCAGCAGGCCTTTGTAATGGTCTTCTGTGTTGTCTCACGTGGTATTGGAACTAAAAAATATATAAAAGATGGTTTTCAAATGTTTGAAAATATTCCGTTCCCATTTTTATTTTTTTAAGTTGACACAATTGAGGGCTAGAGAGATGGCACAGCAGTTAAAAGCACTGGCTGCTCTTGCAGAGGAATTGGGTTCTGTTGCTGGCACCCAGCTGGCAGCTCACAGCTGTCCATAACTCCAGTTCCAGTGGATCTGACACACCCTTCTGGACCATGGGCATTGCATGCACATGGTACACTTACATACATACTAGCCAAGCATACACATAAAATAAAAATTTAAAAATTAAAAATTTTCAATTTACAAAATTGTATGACGTTTTGAAGCATTTATAACTTTGTGGCATGACTGAATCTAGCTAGTTAACATACACAGGACCTTACATAGACCTCCTTCTTCCCTCCCACCCCCTCTGTCTTATAGTGCTGGGGCTGGAACTCAGTGCTTACCTGTGCTAGGCTGGCTTTCTGTTACTGAACTGTAGCCCTAGTTAGGTTTTGTTGTTGTTGTTTTCTTTGTTTCTTTTTGTTTTTTAAAGACAGGGTCTCACTTCATAGCTGTTGCTGGCCTGGACCTTGATCTGTAGTCCAGGCCGGCCTTGAACTCAAAGAGATCTGCCTACCTCTGCCTCTGCCTCTACCTCCTGAGTGCTGGGGTTTATTAAAGCTGTGAGCCCCATGTCTGGTCTTAGGATGCTTTTTAATGGTAAGAACACTTTGCCTTTCTTCTCTTGGCATTTTTCAAGGATACAGTGTGTAATTGACTAGAGTCGCTATGCTGTACATTGGAACTCTGAGGATACTCCTCTTATCCGACATTTTGCGTCTCTTGACCAGCATCTCTCTTGCTTTCCCCCCTGCGCTCCTGTGCCGAGTGCCATTCTGTTGCCTGTTTCTGAGTTCAGCATTTTTACATTGCACACACAGATGTTATCCTGCAGTGTTTGTCTTTCTGTGCCTGGTTTCTTCCCTTAGCATAATGTCCCCCAGGCTCATCCATGTTGATGTCCTTCCTCTGCAGTCCCATGGGATCCATTGTGTTGGCACCTTTTGATCCATTGATGCTGATGGTTGTGCAGGTTGATTCATTCCTTGTCTGCCATGCACAGTGCTGCGTGCACAGTGCTGCCATATACATAGACGTGCAGTTGTTTCTTCAGCATATTGATCTCATTTCCTTCAGACACACACTCAGGCGTGGGATTGCTGGATCAAATATAGTTCTGTTTTTATATTTTTGAGGCAACACATGCCAAATTCTTAGCAGAGATTCTTCAGATTGAACAGTAATTTTTTTTTTTTGTTATGATTTTCCTGAGTTCATTCGTGTGTATTTCCAAGTTGTACTAGTTTTCCTGATTGTTGTTGATGGCAAGTAATATCAAATTAGATTTTGGTTTTTCAACTCTAGAAGGTAATCTGATGGTGCTCTGCCTTGGCTGGTACCATCAGGTGTTTTGCTCCCTAGAGTGAGAGACTGCATCTGCTGTGCTCTCTCTATGAAGGTGGGCTTTGTCTTGTCAAAGTGTAATGGGTCTGTACGTCCAGAGGACTTGTCTCTGCTCCACGCTGTAAAGCTTCAGAGCTGGTAACAACCCTCTGTCTGTGCTGAGGAGTATAATGACTTTCCATCTTTTGACAGATGCTGGGTTTTCAGCAGCAGACAGAGAGGCCAGTCTGGAGCTTATTAAACTGGACATTTCTAGAACATTTCCTAATCTCTGCATTTTCCAGCAAGTAAGTGGTGGCAATTTGTCATGAGTGTGTTCTGTTTAAATTTCATACACGCTGAGCTGCATATATTTGTAGTCATGTTTGGACAGTTTGATTTTGGTGGGAAGCAGGCTAGGTATTGCTGACATTACATTTAGATATTTTAAAATGAGTGTAACATCCTTTCCAGTAAGTATTTCTGTGGCTGTGCTTCTGTTTTAAAGGTAATTGGGTCCTTTTTGCAAGTGAACATGCCAGAGCCCCGGTAGGTGACACAGGGCCTGTGGGTGGACTGCATTGTTGGAGAGTCCTTCATGGTCTTCTCTTTTTAGGACTGCAGGCAGCCAGGTGCCCTTGGTAGGATCATGCAGGGGATTTCCAGGGATCAGTGCAGCCAGTCTGGCCAGAAAGGGGATCCTCACAGCCTGGGTGTAGCCAGCATGGGTGGCTGAGCAGAGGTGGTAGGGTTTCTGAGCAGGTGGGCCAAAGCCAGCTGTGGGAGGCAGGGCAGAGATGGACCCTTGTCTTTGGATGGCAGGGGGGCAAGAGAGGCATCTCCTTAGTTGTCAGGCAGGCCAGAGCAGCCAGCGGTAGATTTCGGAGTCCTGAGCAGACCTCTTTGAAGGCCTTCTGTTTTGGGGGCCAGGAAATGTGCTCAGCAGTGTCCTTTGAACCCCCTTCCTGTGTGCTAGCTGTACTGCCAGTTCTCTATTGTCTCGCTGTGTCTGTCCCTTCCCCTTGCTTTACTTGAGAACCTAGTTTTGCAGGTCACCTCACCAGCTGCCTTCAGCTCTCCTGGCCATTTTCTTCATTTCTTTATATGCAGAGCAGTTTCAGAATCTCCAGCAGTACACTGTGGTGCCCAGGTTGCTAGCTCGAGCACACAGTGACGAACTGGGAAAGGGTGGTATCACAAACCAGGACAAGTTGGTTAAATGGCTGCAGAATGAACAGGTCCAGAGACCCGTGGTTCAGGCGACTTGGGAGGAATGTGGTTGGGCCAGGCACTCTGGTAGCACAGGGGAGGCATTGTCCATTCCTGGTGGGTAGGGGATCAATGAGGAGGAAGGAAGCACTCTTGTCTGTGCATAGACTAGGTTTGATTAATACACTGTCAGATTCCAAGCAGAGGCACAGCTGGGGCAGAGTGTTTGGGAACCTGTGTCTCTGTAGAGAGAACCTTGCAAAAATGAGCTTGGAGGACACAAGTCAGCCAATGCAGCCTCCTTTGAGGGGTTTCTCTGTCCTGGTGGATGCAGAACTGGTAAGGATCGCTCCTCTGTAGAGCAGGGCACTCTAGCACTCTGGTTTGTGATGGAGAAGGGGGCAGCAAGTGTAACATGCCAGACATTGGGGTGTAGCCAGCTTGGAGGGCAGCACTAGCCTGAGTACTAGGGGTGCCTGCCCAGGGGAGGGGTGAGAGGGGTCTTTGGGTTCTAGAGACGGGGCTACAGCTGTATTGATTCTAGAGGACAAACACGGAAGCCTGGGTGTGGAGGAGCATAAGACAGGGTCTGTGTCTTGCCAGTGAGTAGCGTCCCTTGTCTGCCCTGCTCCTCCTCTGTGTTCCCTCCCTGCTCCTCTGGCCTCTGCCTCTGCTTGGATCTGTGGTGTTGCTGAGGTGTCCTGGGTGGACCGAGGGCAGGATGAAGTATCTCTGGCACCTGGTGGCGGCTCCGTTCTCCTTGATCTCCTGTTTCTCGATTCACCAGGCAACATTTGCATTTGAGTCTTTGGGAATCCTGCAGAAGAGGAAGGGGAGGGAATTCATAAAGCTGTCCAGAGGTTCGGTCTCCTGTCTGCCTCATAAACCCTGGGAGTCCTGCCCTGGCTTGGTGGCAGCATGGACCCAGCAAGCAGCTGTCTTTGGAGCCCTCCTCTCTTCCCGATGGATCGCACCTTTTCTGCTTTTCCCCTCCCAGATTATTTCCATGGGCCGCCATCCACACCATACTTTGCAGCCCCCTCTTTGCCCCTCAGAGTTGCTCCCTGGCCTTATACTTAGAAGGAAAATGTTTTCTGCTCTTTAAATGCAGTGACCTCCTTACGTCTCACTGAGGGTTCTCCAGCTCTGGAGAGGGCATAGGTGATATTCCTTTATGAAAGGCTTTGACTTTTGATCTCAGATTTGGATTTGATTCTGATGGCCTGCTTGTTAGCATTTGGCCTCAGGTAAAGCAGTCAACCTCTCTGACCTTCTCTGCTCATCCTGGGGATGATCAGCAGCCTTGCAGCGTTGTTGACAGGGAAGCCTGCAGTGCTGTACTCAATAGTATCTTTATATTTGAAACTGAAAGACAATGGGACCCAGGGCTAAAGACTTCACGTTAGGCAGCTCAGAAGTGGGGATGTAGGAGACAGAATTGTGGGAGTCTTCAGGAGCAGCTTGCTATTCCTGGTCTCTCATTGCAATGTGGGATCCCTCAGCCTGCCAGAAAAAAGCTTAGTAACCTTTTTCATTAGCAGCTATAATGGGAAATCGGAGGACGGCTGGCTTGAAAAGAGGTAGCAAGTAGAACTGAGACCACAGCTGGGCAGGCTTTCCAGAACAGCTCTGAAGGGTTCCTGGTGTGCTCGTGCTCAGGGTGTCTGCGGTCAGAGGTTCTGGGATGCATGGCTCACCCCTCAGGGTGAGGGGGCCGTAAGAGCCTCTGAAAGCCCTGCAGAGGCTGAGGCCCAACTTCACATTCGTTGGCCCCGATGACTTCCCCTGGAACACGATCCTGGAACTCAGCTTCAGAAACGTTGAGCTGGACAATCTCCTGGTGTCTGTCTGGGAGCAGAGGGTGACTCTGTGGAGGATACGGGCTCTGGCCTCCTCAGTCAACGGGCCTCAGGGCTCTCAGTTTCCAGGGTGGATAATGTTGAATGTGAGAGCGGAGGGGAACTGAGAACAGAACAAGAGAAGGCATTAGGAAGGTCTGGCAGCAGCGTGAGGAGGGTCGACTTACAGGGTGGAAACCTTTACGGGAAGATAGGTACAGTTCTTCTATTCTGTCTCAGATCACGTGGACCCTCTTCACAGTCACTCTAGCCCTTAGGGTGGCTCTTGAACCCGCCACCACAGTCCCCAGCCTTGTATGTTGCCTTTTTATCCTCATTGGATTTGTGTCATTGTGATTTGAAAGTATTCTTTAATTTAGTGTCTTTATAGGTGAGAATATGTGTGTCTCTACTCGGAGCTGTGGCACATACCTGTAATCCCAGCACGTAGGAGGCTGAGGCAGGGGGTTTTAAGTTCCAGGGTAGCCTAGGTTACACTAACCAGCCTGCAAACAAACAAAAACAAAAAAGTGATCATCTGGTCTCTGGCATTCCTTTGTAAGCCACCCAAAGGTACTTGTGGAGTGACTTCCGAGTCACATGCCGGAAATAATGTTTATTCCCATGATAACTGAGGGCATGTGGTAGATTCAGACAGTAGGTGCCTCAGGTGGACCTCGCTGAGGGCGTGTGGTAGATCCAGACTGTAGGCGCCTCATCTGGACCTAGCCGGTGTCTCTGGCACACTGAAACAGAATGAAGCAGCTCTGGGCTTTCTTCTGTGTTCAGTTAGGGGGGAAAATATATATTTTTGGAAATAGTTGCAAAGCAAATGGAAATCATAATAAGATGGGAGAGCTGGGAGAGTATGTAAAATAAAATGGAAGCTCCTAGGAGCTAAGACTCAGTGCATGTTCCTAAACCATCACACAGAAAGACGCAGAGGAGCTAGAGGATGGCTGGCGGGAGGAGGGAGGCAGAAAGGGCTGTAGTAGTTGTGTGCACAGCTGAGTCTAAACAACCTTGTCACCTACCTGCTCTGAGGAGCCCTGGCCACCTGGCTTACGCATTGCATTTGGAAGGGAACATGGTTCTATAAGCCAAAGCCAAAGTCAGGGCATCTGTCTAGGCTCTCATTTGACCCTCCAGCTTTTTCAAAGCAGCCTCATAGATTGAATTGCAGACTTCCTTGTTAGCAGCGAGTTGCTAGTTACTTTAGTACTTAGCCATTATGCGTTTAGAGCTGCTGCATAGTACTTGGCAAAGTCCTCCCTGTGACTAGCAGGGTGACCACTATGGCAGTAGCAGCAGGTGCTGTTCTGAGACTAACAGTACTTATGCATGTGTTGTTTGGTATGTCACTTCTTTCAGGGTGGTCCATATCATGACATGTTGCACAGTATTTTGGGCGCTTATACTTGTTACCGGCCGGATGTGGGTTATGTAAGTTATGCTTCTCAGTATTTTATAATGTTGTCATCTGTAAAGTACTGCCCAGCTCTGAGGCACTCTGTTGAGTGCCTTTGTGTTTTTCTGAGGCATATGAAAAGTCTCACGATAAATGATTTGACTTTGTTTCCTCCAAGATACTGGGCTGACGTGGCTGTTTTGTAACATTCATTACAGTTAAATTTGATGCAGTGTTCACTTTTTACATGTGATTTTTCCCAACATTAAATTTAAAAAACCTTTACCATTAACCATTTTTCAAAACTGTGCCATTAACCTTTTTTCAGAATAGTCCCGTGACTTAACAGATGTGTATGTGTGCATGGTCTTAAGTAAACCTGTTACATGTGACTGCAGCGCCACTACATGGCATGGCACATACTAGAGGACAGGAGTTCAGATGTAAAAAGCCTACGGTGGGCTTGACTTATAGTTTCTGTTTGGAGGGGGTGGGGGCTGGAGGAAGGAGAACAGGTGGCTGATGGGGCAGTCATGGCTCTGAGGAGAGTAGATCAAGAGGAGTAGATCACAGGGTTGGGGGTTCAGATTTGGTGGGGTGCGGGCCATTTTAGCGGGAGGGTGTCTGGCTTCTGTTAGTGAAGGGAAGGTACTCTGACCTTTGTGGCCACTATTGGTTAATACAATTTTCTCTCCTCTCTCAGGTTCAGGGTATGTCCTTTATAGCCGCAGTGTTGATCTTGAACCTAGATACTGCAGATGCCTTCATTGCTTTTTCTAATCTCTTGAATAAACCCTGTCAAATGGCGTTTTTCCGAGTGGACCATGGCCTTGTGAGTATACTCTGTGAATGTCCCGAGTACCATGTCTTTATTCAACAAGAATTGCCTAATCATTGTTTCTTTCCAAGAGGAAAAATGCATATTCCCTCCACAATGAGATGTTTATAACAAGGAAACTTGACCTTAAGTGTGGAGACATGGCCCATAGCCACTTGTATGAATGTATTACTGTGTTCTTTGGACGGGGGTGGAAGGTGACTTCTGTGCAGACCTGTGCCCATTGTGTCAGGAAGGCCTAACAGCAGTGTCCGCCCTGGGTCCATGAGTAGAATGAGCACTGATGTGCGCTCTGCTCACTGTCCTGGTGGGACTCTGCTCCATGAAATACACTTGCCCACAGGAGAAAGGAGGTAGGCTTCAGACCACGCTCCTCTATTTAAAAAGAAGTGCTTCAGTGTGCTGATGTAGACGGTCTTTACCATTGGTGGTACTTGGGAAGCCCCAACGTACTTCACAGCTGAGTCCCCTACATGGTCCAGATGCAGGAATTATCTTGTCTGAGACATATCTGGTACATGGAAGAGCTGAGGTTTTAATCCATTTTCATTCCTAAACCTTCGTTCTTGCTAAACCCTGGAAGAAAAGTCACTAATCCATCAGCTTTTTAGGTTGGTGTTGCCTTGATTTCCTGGTCATTACCACAGTATATCAAGATCTAAACTACTAGTGTATGTCAGCTGTGGGATACTCCCCTTAATGTCTTGAGGACCTGCA
Organism: Nannospalax galili; assembly: GCF_000622305.1. NCBI lineage: Eukaryota > Metazoa > Chordata > Mammalia > Rodentia > Spalacidae > Nannospalax > Nannospalax galili. The sequence goes on from NW_008355812.1 coordinate 938,475, forward strand.
GACTTTCCTTTTTCTGAAACTGCTGCTCAACTTGCAGCTGTTAAGGGGATGTTAGCCAGCAGGGTCCTTTAGGAAGACAATTTGATAACTGTGTTTCAGTAGCTGAGAGCAGCTTTGGTGTGTAGCTGTGCTAGTAAGAGTCAGTTCTGAGAAGAGTCATAAATGCAAACAAAGCAATACGCACAGATTGTCACTGCATGATTATTTATAATTGTAAATATGAAAACAGCTAAAAAAGGGGTTAAGGGAATTGGATGGTAAATTTAAAGCTTCCAAAGCACTCAGTGAAGTAGTACTGATGTGTACTGTTGTGTGAGGAAGTATTTATTTCCAAAAGTATGTAAAGTAGGACATGTGCTGTCATCACTCCCTATTTACTATGATGGAACATCCCACAGAATAGTGTACCATTATTGTATGGACAGGCAGTTCATGAATTAGTACTTTGTTGTGCTGTTTTGAGTCAAGTTTTGAGACAAGGCTTCACTCTGTAACCTTGTCTAATCTTGAACTTCTGATCCTCCTGCCTCAGCCTCCTAAGTGCTGGGATTGCAGGTATAGACCACCATGCCTGGTTTGTAGTACTTCTGTGTTTTCTAAGTTCCTTCACAGAGCAGTTACAGGGGTTACTTTCATAAGCAGGTAACCCTCTTGAAGGGGTTCTCTCTTGAAGAAAAAGGATGAGGGGCTGGAGAGATGGCTCCGTGGTTAAGAGCACTGACTGCTCTTGCAGCAGACCCAGGTTCGGTTCCCAGCACCCACATGGCAGCTAACAACTGTTTGTTAACTCCAATTCCAGGGGATCCAATGCCCTCTTCTGACCTCCATGGACATTGTACAACACAGGTGCACTTACATACATGCAGGCAATACACTCATACACATAAAATAAAAATAATAAGATATTTTTAAAAAGGGATAATCAAAAATGGAAAAACCTCTTTAGGAGAGAGTCTCACCCTGAAGAGCGTGTTGATACTACCATACTGAGTTTATATTGCTTGTTATACTATTCCTTAGACGTAGTTCCTGGATGTGGATTTAATGTTTTTTGCTTTGAAGACAAGGTTTTACTTGATAACCCATACTGGCCTTGAACTCATGATCCTCCTGCTTCAGCCTCCTGAGTGCTGGGATTATAGACTTGTACCACCAAGGCCCAGTTTTAATTTTATCTTTTTATACATAATAAAATGGTTACTGCCCAAGTTTCTGCTAATTTTGAAGATCCCAGCTTTTCTTTGTGGAAACATCATGAGGAAAGGAAAGCCCTGCATCTTAATGTTGAGTGGGGCCTGTGCTGAGGGCGGGTTTGTCCCCAGCAAACCCGTGGGCCAGATGACTGTGCTGTGCTGCTTCCCAGCTCATTGCAGGGTGTGTGTGACAGTCTAGCCTCTACATACATACCTGTCACTCCTTCCACACTTGTGACAATTACAGGTGTCTCTAGACATTGCCATACATTCTCCTGGTCTACAGTGTAGTCCTTTCATGAAAATGAGTAAAAGAAACCAGAGTTGGGCTCTGCCCTCTACACAGTGGGTGCAGTAGTAGACCCTCCATCCCCAGAGTAGTTGCTCCGTGTGGCGGGAATTCCCCTCCATGCTGCTCCACACTGATTTTTCTTTTTTTCTGTTCTTACAAAGCTTGTGAGAACCTGGAGAGGGAGCCCCACGGCTGGCCTGCTGCGCTCCCTTTTTCGAAGCGTCTTCACTCACATGTCCAGTCTGCATGTTTCAGCTGGAGCTCTGCTGCTCCAGCCTCAGGCTCTAGTCTGTCTCCCCAGGACCTGCCAGAGACTGGCAGTCAGCAGTCTTCTCAGATGAGGATGAGCCGCAGCCTTCATACATAACAGGCAGTGGTTCAAGACCCAGCTCTACCACATACTGGCACTCTGTCCCAATTTGGGGACTTATATAACGACTCTGGGTTTCAGTTCTCTTTTCTGTAATTTGTAGAAATAATAAGATGTGGGTGGAGCTGTTATTGTGGAGATAAGAGGTAGTATATATTTCTACTTTGGATAGCTCTTATAGACAAGTTCAGCAGTTAACATAGATAATTATTAGATGCTAAGGGTACACATAGCTTGACTGTTTTGTGGTTTGGAAACTTGTGCTGATAGTTTACTAGTGTATTTCTCATTGTCTCCCTAGATGTTGACTTACTTTGCTGCATTTGAGGTATTCTTTGAAGAAAATTTGCCGAAATTGTTTGCCCATTTCAAGAAAAACAACTTAACTCCAGACATCTACCTAATCGATTGGTAAGCCTGAGCCTCCCTGTTTTCAGAGCGCTTTCTCATCTCCGCCACCCCCCCTCTGCCCAGGAATACCTACCTGCCTTTAGTTCTCCAGGCTCTTTGTCACAATCTGTGGGGCTCCACGGGCTCTTTTGGACTTCTTGCGGGGTACAGACAAGGTCTTAGATCTATTTGTTTCCAAAATGCTATTTGCCCTCCATTAAGATGTCTCTGCGTAGCAAGTCCACAGATGCAATCAGAGAGCTTGAGCAGCCTGGCAGGGAGAAGCAGCGTGTGGGTCCCAGGGCTGTCTGGGCACTGCACTGGGAGAGAGGGAAAAGAAGGGGCCAGGGAGGAGGTGCCAGACCCCAGCCTAAGGGGTTGGGGGCAGGAGGAGGGCAGCATGTGGGGCCCAAGAGTAAAACAGAGCATAACAGCTGGACTGGTGGTGTTGGGGGCCAAAGTAAAGGGCCAAGGGTAAGGGACGGGATTTGGGAGGTCAGGCCTTCTCAGTCTCAGAGGCTAAGCTGTGGGCTTGGGCAGAATTTGAGGGGCCACAGGAGATGGTTGACAGCTTGTGGTTAGAGCACAAGTCAGCTTTAAGCAACTTGGGAGGCAGGAGTTCCCTGGGTAGAGAGCTCAACGAAGGAAAGCAGGAGCAGGTGGAGAGTAGGGACAGGACGCATTGGCAGGTCCTGGAACGTGCCATGGACTTGCCAGGGGGTCATGGTAATGATATCACTGAGGAGTTGTTCATGTCAGCAACTTAGATATGAGACACAGAGGGGCCAAATTCGACTTTGGGTGTGAGAATTTGGAGGTACTTGTGGGAGATCTATGTAACGGTTTCCTGAGACCTCCAAGGAGGCAGTTTCAGAGTTCAGAGCTGGAGCCCTAGACCAGGCATGTCTTCGTTCAGAAGTTGTGCACATTCAGGAGAGGGTGGCTGTCTCCCTTGAGTACATGGGATTGAGGGTCAGGTAAGGGGCCTGGAGACCTGAGTGCTGCAGGATGCAGTTGTCACGTGGTGGAAGAGTGTGCCTCAGGAGTCTTGTGTGTCCTGGCCAGACCTGAAGTGTATTGCCTTATGGTCTCCAAGAGCCAGGGAGCCTCTCTAAGCCTCCTCTGCTTATGCAGAGACCATACTAATTGGTCTTTCAGAGCATTTCAGGGTGACTGCTTTCTTCCCTGGAGAAAGGGCTTTTATGGGGAGAGATATCACTTGGCCCAAAGGCCTGTTGGGACTGTAGCACTAACTCAGAGGAAAGAAGTGACTGAGCACTGCACAGAGAGCTAGCTGGTTTGGCTTTCCTCTCAGTGTTCTTAAAAGATGTAAGAGGACTTGTAGAAGACATCTGAGTACTGTCCGAGCCCAGGCCAAACTTCTTGATAGAGCAGACCCGTTTGCATCTTGGGAGCATGTGTGGGATGCCTGGTATGTGTTGTTTCTGTCTTAACCCAGTGCTTGCTATGGTTCTAATGACTGTATGTGTGAGGGTTGGTGGTTGGATTCATTCCTGAAGCCATTGGAGCTGATGTGGTTGCAGAATATAACAGGCTTGGATTAGCTATCAGGGGGCATGCCACTGGCCTTCCTGGCTGTGCTGGGTAGGAATACTTGGGATTCCCTTTTAAAGGGCACCTTTATTCAAACAGATGATTTTTTCCCACCCCTGTGATCATTTAACTGTACAGGCAACTCCTTGCCATCCTAATTTTTGCATCTGTATTTGATTATCAACCTTAAACCCTCAGATTTCCTGGACTTAGAGCTCAGGATGGGAAGCCTCCCCATAGCCTGGAGCCTCAGCATCTACCTGGCCTCGTTGAGGGCTTCCACACGAATCTTAGAATTCTAGGCTGGGGAGGTTCATAGGGTCTTAGAAAGCTTTCACCTTTACTTACAAAAGGACATGTGCTACGTGGTGATCAATAGAATATTAACTTGCGTATGTGCTGGGAACAGAGGGTGCATGAAACAGAACCACCATGACCATGCAGAGAGTGTTTGAAATGTTCTGTTCTCTTCTGTTCTGTTAAATTTGCAATCTGCTGATGGCTGGCTGGGTCCTGAAAATCATGGCCCGAAGGAAAGCTTTGTCTGTCCTTGTCCCACCTGCAGGTGGCTGCATGTCCAGGGTGTCCATAAGGAAAGGGCGCTCCAAGGGGTGGTCCTTCTGGGACCTTGATGCTGTGGTGTGGTTGGTGCCTGAAGCCTTCTGAGTAGTGGGCCTTCTGAATGAAGTCCTGTAGTGTGACTTGTTTCTGATGAAATACTGGCTGTATTCTAGAATAAGGACCAGGAGGACACTGGCTGTGTGTGCATTTCAGCGCAGGGCTAGGAACACAGGTAGGAAGACCTCATTAAGTGCTGTACAGAAGCTGAACTGAGCACAGTTCTCTCTCCTGAGTTATCTTTAGACTGTTCACTGAGTCTTCAATAAGCCTAGCACTTGATTGGGTGCTTATGATCAAGTGAAAGCTCCATTCAGAAGCAGTAGGCAGCCTTGGGAGGATGTAAAGGACAGGGACGGCCTTTCCTGAGGACTAGCCCAGAGGGTGCCATGGGGACACTCACCGCTTTGTTTTGTCTTCATGATGCCTGGAAGAGGTCTCCTTGTGTCTGCACACAGGCAGTCGCTGTGGCTTTCTCCCACTTTTCCCTCTACTGTATGTGCAGGTCAGTCTGATGCCAGAGCTTTGCTTCTGCCCTGCGTGTGACTGTTGGGCTTGTCTGGAGTCACATGTGCCTGTGGCCAGCACAGTAGACATACTTTGTGAGCTGTGACCAGTCCCATGACTCAGGCAACTAACCGCTTAAGCTCCATCCTCTTCTCCCCAGTGGGGCCTAAAGGGCTTGGGTCACTCCAGGGTGCTCAGAGGAGAAGGCTACGTAGGTGGAGCTGCCTGGTAGTTCTGCTGTCTGCCTTCCTCCAGTTCCACCCACACTCTGAGGTGTCCATCTTTTGCTGCTCCTCCTAGAGCCTCATGGGTCACCTCTGTATCCTCAGGGCCTGGCCCCATGCTCAGCTCAAGTCCCAGGCCCAGGGCACCTCTGTTCCTCAGGGTCCCCTTAAGTGCCAGTGACTGAGGCCCACTTGTCCGCTTGGACTGTTGCATTGGCTCCTTTTCCTACAGCTCCTCAGCACCGAGCTTCATGGTAGAAGCTGGCTAGCTTACTTCCCTATTCCTGGAGAGGGCCCTTGTGTAACCGTGGCTGGTCCTCTAAGATCAGGACAAGGGTGTGCCAGCCTCTTCATTGGCCTTGGGAGTTTTAAGTGTTCTAGAGCTGGGACCACATTGTAATCAGGGTTCTTGAGAGACAGGGAGGGAGAGAGGGGGAGAGAGAGAGGGAGGGAGGGAGGGAGGGAGGGAGAGAGAGAGAGAGAGAAAAAAAGAAGTGGGGAACGGTACAGGGCTTACTGTCCTCTTCTAGGTACTAGAACAGGTACTGCTGGGCTCAGGGTAGGACTGCAGGCAGCATAAACATAGATATGGGTGTCTGACTATTTACAGGATCAGGGGTGTTTCTGGGCTTGGTGTCTGAATTTGGGTTGAATCTAGGTGACTGCTAGGCTTTGCCTAGGTACAAGTCTGCATTGGGAGTTGGCTACTGTTTTAGGCCTCAGAGCCTATGAGTTCTTACCTAGCCACCCCTATTGTAGCTGTTCCTGACTTTCTTAGGGACCCTGGGTAGGGTAGCAGCTGCGGATGCTCCTGAGCCAACAGTGGGTGAAAAGACTCATTCCTAGGAACCAGTCAGGCTAGAAATTGGTGCCAGGGCCTGAAGGTCCAAGTCTTAAGCTGTAGGTTCTCTTTGGACAAAACTGCTAGGTGACATTAACCCACACCTCAAGTTGAAATCTGCTTTTCAACCACCTCCCTTAGCAGTTTCATCATCTGTAACATGGAGGTGAGACTGCCTCCTCTTGGGGTTGTAGGAAGAAAGTGTGCTAGGATGGATGACCCCAAGAGGGTCCTGTGCAGATCTCTTCCATGAGTTCTTAAGGAACAACCTGGTGTCCACTCCTGAGCCTGTGACTGAGCCGGGTGGCTCCCTAGCCTGTGGAGGTGCTGTCCAGACACTGAGAGTCTGTACTCTGTGCACAAGTGGCACAGAGTCTAAATGTCGCTTAAAATTCAGCTGAGCACTTGCAGGCTTCTGGTAATGGATGGCTTTCACATAAAGGGAGGGTACACGGAGGGACACCACCTCCAAGCATCCTTGCTGCAGGGGAGAGGTAGTAAGGGGCTGCTGAGGACTGAGGTTTGTACCCCTGAGGCACTTGCAGCCAGGAACAGAGAGCAGGAGGAGCTTGGTCTGGGCTCTTAGAGGAAGCCCATGACTGGGATTGGCTGTGGGTGGCCCCTGACCCGAGCAGAGAGCCTTCTGGAAGCTAGTTGCTGAGAGACCTACTTGGAGCTAGCAAGGCCCTGAAGATGTGCAGGGGCAGGAAGGAAAGAAAAGTAATGGCGGCACTCCGTACCACACTGTGCTGCTCCGAGGGACACCGCGGGCTGGTTTGGATGCTGATTAGGGGAGGGAGTGCATGCCGTGCAGTGTGAACATTGACAGGAAACACTCGCTGTGATTATGTGAAGATTCAGGGAGGAGTGGGCCTTCTGCTAGACCAAGAGGTCTCTAAAGAAGCTAGGCATGCTGGTGTACACCTTGATCTCACGGAGACTCCAGAAACGTGAGGAAATAAATTTCCACATGTAAGCCAAAACAAGACAGGGCAAAACACCCCCAAGCAAAACAGCAAACAACTGGAAGCCTTTCTATCCTAAAGGTCAGAAAGCAGCCTCCCAGGGAACTCACCCAGTCTTAGACTTGAATGAGGAGATGTCGGTCATGTGAAATAAAGACGTTTTCTTTAAAAGGCACACAGATATGAAGGCATTACAACATTCTAAGCCTTGGTAATTGCATTTCCATATGTAACAAGCAGTGAGGGAGACCCAGGCCTACGTCCTCATGGGTGCATGCTGGTGGAGCAGCTCCCAGCTTTGTTTGATTCTTCAGCAGCAGTGTGATGAACATTTGACTCTCGGATCCTTGTGGTCCTTTCTTGGCCTGGTGCCTTCTGCACACAAACCATTTCCACAGGTTTGTCACTGGCTCAGAGCTTTTCCTTCAGTTGCCAGTCAGTCCATCCACCATGTGAATGTCTGACTCTTGAACATGTCTCAAGCTCAGTCTTGTTCAGACCAGAGAGTTCATGAAATGACACCTCTGTCCTTTTGGTGAGTCAGAGACACAGGTCCAGGGTTGCTCTCGCTTTCTGTGGCTGTGTGGGTTGTACCTGCTTCCGGTCACCTCCCCTGCTTCCACTAGGTTCCATTCGTGGATTCCTGACCGTAGCTGCCCGGGCCCTCGGCTCAGCCCACACCTCCTGCAGGTGCTGTCAGCAAGCTGCTCCCTCAGACCTCCACTTGTTTCCCACTTCACTCAGGACAAAGTCTAAAGCCCTTGGAACAGCTTGGAAGGCCCTGCACCTTCTGGGCCCTGTTTTTCCCTATTCACCCCTGGCTGCCCTGCTGCCCTCAGACATGTGGTCTTCATGAACTCTGCCTCAGTGTTGGGGAGCATGCCTGGAGTTCCTCTTGTAGCTTGCTCCTTCCTCTTCAGGCAGATGGAAGCGCCTCTTGGCCACAGACTTTTCTCTGACCACTCATTTAGAAGCGCATTTGCGGGAATACCTTGCGTGCATGGTGCAACCCCTTTAGACAGTCCCTTTCTCTTCTTAAACCTCCCTCTGTGCTTTCTTTGCCCTTCTGCCCCCGAGGGCAGGAATGTTGTCTGTTTTGTTCAGTGTGTCTTCATCACCAAAGACCAGTATACAGTAGACTTTAAAAAAATATTTATGACCCAGGACTCAGAGACCTGAGGCAGGAAGGTGGCAAGTTTGAGGCCAGCCTGCACTACATTTTTTTTAAAGATGCCTGGGGCCTGGAGAGGTGGCTCAGCAGTGTAGAGCTCATGCGCTCTTTTAGAAGGCCTGAGTTCAGTCCCCTGCACTCACATCAGGCAGCCCACAGCTACCCATAACTCCAGCTCCAAGGGATCTGACGCCTCTGGCCTCCACAGCACCAGCACTCATGTACACATACCCACACACAGACACATACATATACATAATTAAATATAATAAATCTTAAAAAAAAAAGAAAAAGGCTGGTGAGCTGCTTCGGGTCAGAAGGGCTCAGCCTTTCGGAGGTGTGTCCAGGCCCAGGCCGGTGGGTGTGTTGTGGGGAGGTGTGCCCAGGCCCAGGCCGGTGGGTGTGTTGTGGGGAGGGGGCCATTCTAGTGCTGGCTCATTCCACCTGAAGGAGTTGATGGCAACCCATGAGCAGATCTGAATTCAGTATGTGCTACATAAGAAAAAGAAAAAAAATCTAGTTCACCTAATGGCTTTAAAAAAAAAAAAAAAGCCGGGTGTGGTGGCACATGCCTTTAACCCCAGCATTCAGGAGGCAGAGGCCGGCAGATCTCTGTGAGTTCAAGGCCAGCCTGGTCTACATAGTTCCAGGACAGCTGGGGCTACAGGGAGACCCTGCTACAAAAAGACGAAAAAAAGAAAATCCGTCGAGGGACTCCCTTTTGTTGTCGCTGCTGTAGCTGTTCTCTCCCCGTCAGCTTTTCCTTAGGAGCTGCTTTAAGGATACAGGGAGTTTGGCTTCCATTTGTGCACTGATACCTGCCAGTGGGTGTGAAAGTTAGGTTGCTACATTCTTACTTTTGGTTATTTTTATGGTAGGGTCCTGCTCTATTCCAGGCCAGCCTCAAACTTGCCATCCTCCTGCCTCGGCTGCTCAAGTAACTGGGATTATAGGTGTATACCACCACACCCAGTCTGCTTCTCCACCTAGATTCACCTGATGATAGAAGGCCTTCGCCCTGGGACTCAGTTGACTTACCACTGTTGATAGGTAGTTTGGATTGTGGTTATCATAGAGAGAGAGAGAGAGAGAGAGAGTGCGAGCGAGCGAGCGCATGCGCGCATGGACATTTGCAGGCCAGTGGTCAGCCTCAGGGGTCATTCCTCAGAAGCTATCCATCTTATTTTTGAGACAGTGTCTCTCATGACCTGGAGCTCCCCGAGTAGGCTAGCCTGGCTGCCATTGAGCCCAGGGATCTGCCTGTTGGTCTCCCCAGCTCTGGGATTACAAGTGCATGCTACTGGCACCTGACTTTTTACATAGTTGCTGGGGATTGAGCTTCATCCTCATGCCTGCAAGGCAAACACTTTAACACTGAGATATCTCCCCAGCCCTGATTATCATATTTTTAAAGGGAATATATTCCATCTGATGGTTTGCATTATTAAAATGTAAGATCAATTTTTAGTAATCTACTGTCATATTTATTGGGGAGAGCCAGACATAGTGGCACATGCCTGAAATCTCAGGACTTGGGTTGTTGCAGGAGAATCACACAATCTAAGCCAAACTAGTATGCCGTGTAACTAGATGCAGTCTTGAAAACCAAAGAGCAGCAGCCGTTTGGGAAAAGTGAATCTTGTTCCATTTCAGACGCCTGCTGGAAAAATGGCGGACAGCACTCTCTCGAGTCTGTTCTCCTGTTCCTGTTCCCTGGCTGCCCCTGAGCTCCACTGAGATTTATCTTGTCTAATTACCATTGTGTGCAGCACCTGCCTCGGCCAGGGCCTAGTTCATACTCAGTGGACACCTGCTGGGAGAAGGTGTGACCAGTGTCAGTGATTCAGAAGCTGTGTGGCGGGTGATAGTGTGTGGAAGCTGCTTTGTGTACAGTGTAATTGACCTTCAGAGTGAGTCCAGGCCAGTGCCCTCCACGTGTCAAGGGACTGACTCGGTGCTGTGTGTGCTTGGAATTCAGGGTCCATTTTTATACCATCCCAAACCTGAAAGCTCTGCCTCTCTTCAGGATCTTTACCTTGTACAGTAAGTCGTTGCCCCTGGACCTTGCCTGCCGCATCTGGGACGTGTTCTGTCGGGACGGAGAAGAGTTCCTTTTCCGCACAGCTCTGGGCATCCTGAAGCTGTTTGAGGACATTCTGACCAGGATGGACTTCATCCACAGCGCGCAGTTCCTGACCAGGCTGCCCGAGGACCTGCCAGCAGATGAAGTGTTTGCAGCCATTGCCACGGTCCAGATGCAGAGCCGGAATAAGAAGTGGACACAGGTAAGCGGGTCGCCGGCATGGCCACGGGACTAAGGCGTTTGCTGCTTAGTGAGTCTTTTGAGAAGAGGGCATCTTGGACGTGGTATTCAGGCTTGAGGGGCACAGCCTGGCTCTACCTCAGCGATCCTCTGGATTCCTCTCAGCTGGAGGGGTATAGGAAGACCACCCCCACTGTGCAGTGACAGGGCACAGCCATTGAACTTCTAGGTCACCTCTGTGGGGCTCAGCGTGCTCGAGAGCATTTAAGTAAGCTACATTCCCTGCTCCCTTAAAAATTTGCTTTTACATTTGAACCCTGTGTGAGCATGAGTTGGGGTGGGAACACGTACTACATCCAGCTTGAGTGTGGAGGTCAGAGGACACCTGGGACAGTCAGCTCTCTCCCTTCACCATGCCGGTCCTGAAGATTGAATGACGGTCCTCAGACTTGGTAGAAAATGTCTTTATGCAGTGGGCCATCTCATTGGCCTCCTTCCCCTTTAAAACAATGCCAGAGACGGCTGAGGGGACTGAAGGGACTAAGAGGCCAAGCCCCCGGCCAGGTCTGTGCACTGTGCAGGATGCTGTGTACTTGGGAAGTAGGTGGGATCAACCAGAGATGTAGCAGTCACCGAGGAGGCCCCGGCCCGTCTCCGACCTTCTGATGTGCTGCTCTGGCCCTGTCTGAGCAGCTCTGCCCTGGCCTAGTTCTTCATTCCCCCAAGTCTTCTCAGAGGCCTTCCCCTGTAGAATTGACCAGTGTTGTTTGGCCCCAAGTGTCATCATGCTAAAGAGGAGACGGTGTGGTTTGAACTCCTCCATGTCCTCAAAGTTACCTGATAGTGGGGCCTAGTTGGTTGATTAGTGTTCATTTCTGACTTAGGTTTGTTATTAGTGGAAGACTGTTTATGTGTGTGTGTAAGTAGAGACCATCTTGGATGTCATTTCTCAGGAGCTGTGTACCTTGTTTTTTTGAGATTGGTCTCTTGCTCACCTGGAGCTCACCAGGTAACTAGGCTGCTGTCCAGCAAGCCTCGGGATCCTCCTGTCTCCACCTCTGGAGAGGCTGGATTACAAACATACCGCACCTAGCCTTTCACATAGGTTCTGGGATTCAAACTCAGGTCCTTGTATCTACATGAGAAGTACTTTACTAACTGAACCATCTCCCCAGCACTGTGTGTGTGTGTGTGTGTGTGTGTGTGTGTGTGTGTGTGTGGTGTGTTTATTGTGTGTGCAGCAGCAGATTTAAAATACAGAACTAGACTAAAGCTTTAGGAAGGAGCCCCATGCACGTGCCATCCTGCTTCAGTGACCTGTTACCCTGCCCACATCTCTCTACATTGTAAAAGCAGTCTTAGGCAGTGTGTCACCTTTAAGTGTTAATACATCTCTCAAGGCACTTTAATTTTTTTAAAAACTTAATTGAATTTTTGTGTATTTCATATAGAACATCTTAATCATCTTTATACCCCTTCCCCATTGGCCCGTACCTATCCCCTGCCCTCCCACTGGAGTTCGTATATTCTGTTATTTCTGTTAAGCCCTATCATGTCAAGTTAGTGTCCCCAGATGTCCCTCAGTGCAAGTTCATCCTCGGAAGTCTAGTAGTCTATCTAGAGTCAGCTCTTCCTCACTCAGCACTAATCAGCTGCCAATAATTCTTTAAGATTGGGGTCTGCTGTCCATTTCCACAGTTCTGTGCTGGGGTTTTGTCTGCTTGAGTTTGCATGGGTCTTGTGCATGCTGACACCATGGCTGTAGGTTCATATGAGCAGTGTCCAAGGAGCCTGTAGGACTCCGTTTCCATATGGTCACGTACCTTCTCCCTGACTCTTAAAACCTTTCTGCCCCTTCTTCTGCAGTGGTCCCTGAGCCCTGGGTGGGTGGACCTTAATATAGGAGTCCTGTCCAGGGACCCACACTCTGCAGACTCTATTCTCTACGTTTTGGCCATTTGTGACCTTTTGTGTTCCTGGTCCTCTGTTAGATGAGGGAGCTTCATTGACAAGAATTGAAAGATGCGTTAGTGTTCTCTTCATCCTTTGAAGCCTTAGGTGTAGAGGCTGCATCCTAGATGTGCCACTTAGGCTTGGGCAATCCACAGGCAATCTCTGCCTTACACCAGTGGTGTAACTCTGTAATTATCTCTGTCTCTTGAAAAAGAAGCTTCTTTGATGGGTGGTGACTGGGACACTTGTCTGTATTTTGCACATAGTAAGAAATTACATTTGTCTAGGGATGTGACAGCCTTGGGGTTTTCTCTAAGATCTATGACCTCTCCAGCCATGTGTATTTGGCTGGGTTTACAGTACCACACAAGTTTCCTTTCACTGAGTGGGCTTTAAGTCCAATTAGGTCGCTGATTACCCCCAAGATAAAAGTGCCACTACCGCAGCAGTGTTCTTTGCTGTGCCGGTCACTGATGTGGTTTCTAGGCCTTGAAGCTGGGGTTGGACCAGCGATCGATGTTCTCCCGTAGCAGCTTGCGTAGTGCTCTGCAAAGCTATGAGAGCTGGACTTCAGGGGAGGTGGCTTCCCGGTCAGTTCTGGCTTCCTGCTCCAAATCCTGTGTCCAGAATATATCCTGTCATCAGCAATAGGGTCTTACCTTAAAGTTCTGGGAGACCATCAAAGGCTGTGACAATAGCTTGTATAATTTTGGGAGTCTCTTGGACCACCCTGGCCAACAACTCAAAGGAAGGTTTCTCCTGTCTGGCCCTGTTTCTTGTTATGTGGCCTTCAGCTGTACACACAGACTCATGTAGAGATCTTGTATGTGTAATTTTTTTAGTAGGGTTTTGGACTAATACGATGCCCTCTTGTTTTTTTTTTTTTTGTTTTTTTTTTTGTTTTTTTTTTTTTACATTAGCTAGGCATTATTTATCTTTCCTCTCTCTCTTTCTGTCTAACCCTCCCTCCATATCCTCCCCATTTTCCCCATTTCTCCATTGATAATTCCTGTCTGCTATGATCCCACCTCTCGAGCTCCTTCTTCCCCTTTATCCCCATAGTTCCTTGTACAGCCCTCTCTCTCCCCCTCCCATTTAAATGCCCCCGTTTTACCCATTTCTCCCTTAGTAACACCCATCTCCTACTGTGCTTCTCTCTTGGGCTCCTTCTTCCCCTTTTCCTTCCTGGTTCCTTTCCATTTTCCTGGTTCCTGCACTTACATCTGGATACATACTCATATATAAGGACTTGGTGCTAGGACCCACAAATGAGGGACAACATACGTCCTTTGTTTTTCTGAGTCTGTGTTACTTCATTTAGTATAACAGTTTCTAGGTCCATCCATTTACCTGCAGATTTCATTTCATTCCTGTGATCTCCCCACTGCATCCCTGTGGCCCTCCCTCACTGCATCCCTGTGGAGCTCTCCACTGCATCCCTGTGGCCCTCCCCCACTCCCACTGCATCCCCGTGGCCCTCCCCCCCCCCCACTGCCTCCCCGTGGCCCTCCCCACTGCATCCCTGTGGACCTCCCCCCTGCATCCCTGTGGCCCTCCCTCACTGCATCCCTGTGGAGCTCTCCACTGCATCCCTGTGGCCCTCCCCCACTGCATCCCTGTGGACCTCCTCACTGCATCCCTGTGGACCTCCCCCACCCCCACTGCATCTCTGTGGACCTCCCCACTGCATCCCTGTGGACCACCCCACTGCATCCCTGTGGCCCTCCCCACTGCATCCCTGTGGACCTCTCCCACCCCCACTGCATCTCTGTGGACCTCCCCACTGCATCTCTGTGGACCTCCTCACTGCATCCCTGTGGACCTCCCCACTGCATCCCTGTGGCCCTCCCCACTGCATCCCTGTGGCCCTCCCCACTGCATCCCTGTGGCCCTCCCCACTGCATCCCTGTGGCCCTCCCCACTGCATCCCTGTGGCCCTCCCCACTGCATCCCTGTGGCCCTCCCCACTGCATCCCTGTGGCCCTCCCCACTGCATCCCTGTGGCCCTCCCCACTGCATCCCTGTGGCCCTCCCCACTGCATCCCTGTGGCCCTCCCCACTGCATCCCTGTGGCCCTCCCCACTGCATCCCTGTGGCCCTCCCCACTGCATCCCTGTGGCCCTCCCCACTGCATCCCTGTGGCCCTCCCCACTGCATCCCTGTGGCCCTCCCCACTGCATCCCTGTGGCCCTCCCCACTGCATCCCTGTGGACCTCTCCCCCCCCCACTGCATCTCTGTGGACCTCCCCACTGCATCTCTGTGGACCACCCCACTGCATCCCTGTGGACCTCCCCACTGCATCCCTGTGGACCTCCCCCACTGTATCCCTGTGGACCACCCCACTGCATCCCTGTGGACCTCCCCACTGCATCCCTGTGGACCTCCCCCACCCCCACTGCATCTCTGTGGACCTCCACACTGCATCCCTGTGGACCAGTGGCCCTCCCCCCCTCCCACTGCATCCCCGTGGCCCTCCCCCACCCCCACTGCATCCCTGTGGCCCTCCCCACTGCATCCCTGTGGCCCTCCCCACTGCATCCCTGTGGCCTTCCCCACTCCCACTGCATTCCTGTGGACCTCCCCACTGCATCCCTGTGGACTTCCTCACTGCATCCCTGTGGTGGCATTTCTGGGTTTCTCTGTGTGTTCTGTAGTTTGGCTGAAGGCCATTCTCTGGTTTAAAATTTGTTGATGTTTGGCAAGGTTACTTCCTAGTAGTTAGGCTGTCCCTTAATTTTTTTGCGGGGGGGACACATGTATTTATTTGTATATGTAGCAGGGAGCTTTCGCATGTAGAGGTCAGGAGACAGCTTGTGGGGTTGGTTCTCTCCTTCCACCATGTGCGTCCCAGGATCAAAATCGGGTCTTCAGGCTAGCTAACAAGCACCATTATTCATTGAGCCATCTCACTGGCCCAGGAGATTTTTCTTTCTTTTTTAAATTTTATTATTTCTATTTTATGTGTATGCGTGTATTGCCTGCCTGTAGGTAAGTGCACCCGTGTCATGCAATGCCACGGAGGTCAGAAGAGGCTGCCGGATCCCTGGAACTGGAGTTATAGACAGTTGTTAGCTGTCATGTGGTGCTGGGATTTGAACCCGGGTCTTCTGCAAGAACAGTCAGTGTTCTTAACCACTGAGCCATCTCTGCAGCCCCGAGATTTCTTTTTCAAGTGATGAAAGTGCTCTGAAGTGGACTTCTGGTGAGGTTTGCACATATCTTTGGCAATCCCCCAAAGCACTGGCTTACATACTTTACTTGGGTGAGCTGTGTATGACTTGTACTTCAGCAAAGCTCGTACAAAGGGAAACTCGCTGTGTGGTAAACAAGGAGCAGTCTGCATATAAGCATGGGGCCTGGGCTCTATAGTTAATGAAAATCTCAAGAGGGAGCAGCAGGGCCCCTCTGAATTCTGAGTTAGGGACCACGTGGGCCACATGCACTTGTGAGAGTGTGCTTTGGGCTGGCTTGTTGTTTATTGTGGCTATTTTAATCCAGATGGGAAACCAGGCCTTATCTCACAGACAGGACTGCACCTGCCCTGGACTAGAAACTTGAGTTATCACAGCTGATGCTCTGTCTACCGTGGTGCTTTCATGAGACCAAAGGGCTCATGTGTCACCCCCACCCTGACTTAAGCTACCCATGTGAAATAGGCATGTGCACTCAGACGGAAGGGTTTAGCCCAGGTCTTGCTTCTTGTGTTTTAGGGACTAGGTTATAATTAAGTCATGGGCTATTTGAGTAGCGAGACATTTTCTCATTAGCAGGTTAGTACTAGTTGAGAGCCTGATTGTGGTAGTGGGGGGCATCAGTGAGCGTGTGCAGTTCAGCCCTCATGAGAATTGTGATCCATGCATATTTCTCTTGGATTCTGTTTGAGTTTAAGGTACTGTAGCTCTTTCAAGTCAGAAATATTTAGATTTGGTTGGCAATCCTGTTTTCTTGAAGGCAAGAGGCACTTTTGTTTCTGTCTCACTCCCGTTGTACAACTTACTTGAAACCTACCGAGTAGGCTTCTGCTTCACCCTGATCATCTGAGACTCAGAACGGCACAGAGCTTAGTAAGTCCTCTGCAGCTGAGGGTCCCATCATTTTGAAATCAGATGGGGCTAGCTTGAGTGTCTGGTTATAGTTCAGGTCTCCTAGACCTCTGCTCCAACATAGGTGCAGTGGCTGGTGTGCATACTGGAGTGCATACTGGAGATTAGCTAGAGATAGCATGGGTGGTTGCCATGGTGGAAAGATCACTTGGATGCAGGGTTGGTAGCCAGCCCAGAGAACAGACAAGTAGAGGAGAGCTGCCGGGGAGAGCCTGGCTGCTGTTTCTCGGTATGTTCCAGTGAGTGTGCCCTGTGTGTTTACTCACAGTGTCTGCTCTGTGATTCTAGGTGCTGGCTGCGCTGCAGAAAGACAGTCGGGAAATGGAGAAAGGAAGCCCCTCCCTCAGGCACTGAAGCTGCAGTGGAGCTTCTCTCTCGCTGAAGCAGATCTCCACATGGCACTTGTGTGCTTCCAGACTGACACCCCAGAAGGACAGGGGCTCTTTCCACACTGGATTTCTGATGCTGGAGTTGGCCTTAAAACAGCTTTTAAAGAATTACACCCAGGCTCAGCCTTAAGCAGCTCCATGGACCTGCACACTGGCAGTGACTGTGACCAGCCACTGCATCTTCCACATGGGTTAAAGAGGGCAGTGCTTGTGTCCTCCTCCTCTTCATTTCAACAACAGTCAATTAAATTTTAATGCCATTATAACAACTGGTAGAAAGTACATTACGATCTTTCTTAGATGCATGAGAAATGTTATTTGAGAGATTTCAGAGATGTTATTGGCTCATATCATGGATAAGGAATTCCTGATTTAGTTACTGACATAATCTGTCCAGAGATGAAAGGTATGTTTTAAAAACAGGCCTTGCAGAGTAGTTGGTGGAGAGTGCTCGTGGACTCCTGGGATTCCACTTGAGCTTCGTGCTGACATCTGACCATGTGGCCTTCACACAGTATGGCAGGAAGGCCGAACATGCGCCTTCCTGTTACCCTTTCCTGTTAGGATCCTGTTCTCAGGCACCTGTCCCCGAATCTTTTGAGCCAGGATGGGTTGGAGCAGAGGAGATGTGTGCCAAGAAGACCTGGGACAGGAGAAATGTGCTCTTTAAGGCAAAGGGCTGGAGAGAGTGCAAACATAGTTCCTTTCTTGCCTGCTTGTTTCTGGGAGGCTGGGTGGAAGCCTCTGGAAACACTGTCGTGTGGGAGGCTGCTCCCGTGCGTTGGCAGAGTGCCCTTTTTGCCTTCGTCACTTGAGCAGCTGGATCCATCCTAAGTGCCAGGGACACCCCTGCCCACATCTGCTTTAGCAGACGTCTTCACAGACTGCTGTAAGGACTGAAGAGTGAGACAGCCTTACCAGGGTTCTTAGCGTCGACACCATCAGCCCTTCCCTGTGTTAGTTGATTTTCCTAAGCTCATTCCGAAGTGTTTTTCTTGTTTTTCTTGTTCTAGTTTTTCCTAACTTGAACTTCGTATAAGAAATTTGACCATCCGACTTCACAGAAATGAGCAGAGTGATGGAAGGACAGTCCAGTGTCTCTGGAAACAGGTTCCTAGGGGTGCAGTCATCCAGCCAATGCTTATGCGGATAGTCCACACCCTCCTCAGCCATAGACACTACCCCCAGAAATCATCCACCCATGGGGAGCCCTTGACTCTGACTGCAGCATGTGGCAGGGAGACTCAGGGTGCGGTGGAAGGCCTTGTGATGACACGTGTGTGTTCCCTCCATCTGTGGTGCTTGTTGGTGATGGTCAGTGCAGCAGCAGGCCGTCACCCTCATGCCCTCTGCCCCACGTTACCTCTTGTCCTTTTCCCTGCAGTCTCATCTGTAGTCTCACGTGATTTCTCCAGGGAGGCTGCAGAGCACCCTAGACACAGCCCTCTGTATCAGCCTTGAAAGGCTGACTTGCCTGCCCCTGGGAGGATGCGGTCTTCACTGGCAGTCCAGTGACTTCCAGACCCAGCCAGCCTGTGAGAAGTGGACTGCTCAGCCCAGTGTGCTGTCCTTCCTTGCACATGTACTTTGGTTCCATGACATGGGCATCTGTTCTCTCAAGATGTATATATTTTCTTACTGTACATAAAGACATTCCTTAAGTCATACAGAAAGTGTTGTGACAAGGGGGCTTGGGCTTGTTCAAAATGCCATTGTGAAATTCCCCATGTGTTGACAACCCACCTCTTACCCTTTCCTGTTAGACATAGATCTGTGGGCACTTAGGAGTTTTCAAACAAGACTCCATACCAATCTGGAGCACTGACCACTCTCTAGTCCAGGTAAGGGTTTCACACCTCTTCAGGGCTCCTGTGAGCCTGATGTGTCCTCCTCAGAGGCCGTAGAGTTCCTCGTTCCTCTGCACTGAGGGCCCTGATACTTGTTATTTAGGCAAACTGGAAGCCAACCCTGACACGTGCCCTGCAGAAGTCTGCACCTCCCATCTCACCTGCCGTTGACTTTCATTCCCCGATTTGAGGGCACTGGGCAGCTCGCTCTTGGGAGCAGCTGCTCAGTTTTTGACTATTTTGGATCGCTTGCCGATAGGAGACTTCTGGTAGCACTTGCTGCGTATCATGTTTTAATTGCTTGTACAGTTAATCTTTAATTTTATTTAGTAAAGTGTATCAAAGTAGGACTTTTTGAATTGTAAATACGTGGTTTTATTAAAATAAAGTCATGTAAAATTGTCACTATGCTCTCACTGTATGTATGCTTTGGTTTAAAGTTGTGACTCTTGTGGTGTAGCAAACATTTTGCTGTTATGTTACTTATTTTAATGTCCAGGCACCTAGCTCATGAAACAAAAGAACATGGGACAGTTACTTTAGTCATGGGATTCCAGACTTGGGCACAGCTATGCTGAAACCCGCCACTTGTCACTCCCATGAGAGGGAGAGGCAGTCACACTTTGCCAGCTGGAGACCCACACTCTTAACATTCCCTCAGGAGGATGGTGGGAGGATGTGGGAGCTCCTTCCTGTGAGCCACTGGGAAGGTGGCTCTTTGGGTGGGAGGGTCCAGAGGCTACTTGGAATCAGGCAGGACAAAGGCTCACTGTGAGTGAGTCTCCTTCCAGACCTCCCAAGACTGCTGGGAGACTGTGTGCCACAGCCTCTAGCAGGGACTGACACAGGGCTGCAACTTCTCCAGACAGCTTCATTCTCTGAGCTGTTCTTTGTAGTCTGTGAGGTGAGCTGATAGACTGCAAGGTTACTGAGGGCTGGACGGCTGCTCTGGCCTCCCCAGGCTTTGGGCCAAGTGCTGTATGTAAATTATTTACTCTCTGACTCGTCCTCATTCCAAGTACAGGATACAGAGAATGACTTGCTCAGGCTCCTACAGCAGGTAAATTGGTATGAGCCCAGAGCCTGAGTGCTGGCTCTTGAGACACGGTCTAGGGAGGAGGTCATGTTAGCTTTGGGGCCTTTGGAAGCTTCCCCTAGTTCTCATCTCCATCCAAACACTGCCCTGGGGTGTGACCTGGACCCCATTCCTTTGGGTTTCCTGTATGTAGGAGAACACTGGAAGAAGCCGTGGGAACTTGCTGTATACCTGTGCTGTCAAAACATGGCAGCACAGCAACTTCTGAGTGCCCTGGACTGGAGGAGTGGGGCCACAGGTCAGAAGCTGCCCATACCAAGCTGGCTCTGAGGTGACGAATTGCAGCACCGGAGCACAGCAGCAGAAGACAGGTGACACTTCTGGGCCTTAAGTGGCGCTTTTAGGTGGACGAGGGGACGGGCCTGACCAGCAGAGGACACCTTACAGCCGAAGACCAGTTCTTGGTAGAACCTACTGAAAACATGGAGGAACCATTCAGGCTTTGCTACCTAAGGGAAGTGGCCATGGCACACAGCGTCCACGTACCCGTCAGCAGTGCCAGCTTGCTTTGGAGTGACCTGCTCCCTGGGCAGCACCAAGCCAAGGCCTGTTCTTAAATCAGCTACCAAAGCCACCTTCTGTGGGGGAACCACCTTTTCTTCAGATAGCTTCTAGCCTGTTCTGGAGCTCCAGTAGAAACTGCTCCAAACCAGAAATAAACCTGATAGTAGCTTGCCTAGACTAGGGCAAGCACAGTGTAATAAATTCATAAATACGAGCCTGAACTGTACAATAACCCACAAACATTGTCCGGGTAGCTAGACTTGTGCCCTTGGCCTGTAAACTTTTAGTATCTCTTGTATGCCTGTTTGTGACAGGGTCTCACTACATAGCCCATGCTGGAATTACAGGTGTGTACCATGAAGCCCAGCCTGAAGTGGTGTGTAGGTGTGCACTTTCCAGTTCAGTGCTGGGGATCCAACACAAGGCCTTGCACGTGCTTTGAGTTACATCCCCAGCACTTTTAGTATCTTGCACTTGTGAACTTAGGAATTTAAAAATTTCCCCCAATTAAATACATAAATTAGAAGTGGTTACAGAAAATCACAAGAAAAATATCCCCTTGACTTTTGCCACCCAAAGAAGGTAGTTTCCATATTTTTCTACAAACTTTTTTCTTTTATAAGCATTTTACAAATGAATAGATGGTTAGACAGGTTGTTCCATCCTGGGTTGTAGATATTTCCACTTATGTAATTTAAGGATCTTAGTTTCCTTTTCTCCTACCTTGGGCTGACCCTAGTAGCTGGTGGAGGTACGGACCCTCCCCTAATGGCAAAGCATTATAGGCATTCAAGTAATGTTCTCAGGCAGTGATGAGAATGCTATTGGGTATTAATACCCAGTGAGTTTATTGGGTTCATCCTATGCTGGCTACTAGGGAGGATGGTGAACACACTGTCTCTCCTAGAGCCTTTGTCTCTCCAGGGTGTGGGGTACAGGAGCCCCAGGAGAGTAGGGGACAAAAGGCTGGTGGGGCTGCAGAGAGCACAGAGTGAAGCAGTGTGATAAGGAATGCTTAGGGTCTGTGGAATGCTCCCTTTTAAGTTAATATTTGTGAGTGTGTTGCTCTTTCCATGTTCGAGCACTTGTCTATAATCTAATTGGAACCATGCGGGAAGGTAATCAGATGAAGAATGTCTTGTAATTGTAACATGTCCAGCCCTTGGTACTGTACAAAAGGTACTATAAGGGCCCACTGGTGACCTGTGCAGTTGTTACTTAGGACTCATTTGTAACTTCAGGCAGTGCCTAACCTCATCAGATTTCTCTGTCTTGGTGCTTCCGATCCACTGCTCTCCATGTTCAAGGCTCATGAGTATTCACTGGGGTAGCTGACGATGGGTCGGAGTCAGCTGAAAATACCTTTCCTCCCTATGCTGCACCAAAACCACAGAAGGACACAATCATGATCAAGCCCCTTGCTTGTCAAAATAGCCAGTTTCACTTGGAGCTTCCCTAACCGCAGAAACCTCTGCTCCTAGTGGGAGTCACAAAAAAAGAAACATTTCCAGTCGCAATAATTTACTGCTTCACTTTGGCTTTGATAGACAGGATAGAAAGAAAACCAAAACGGTAGCGCTTAAGGGGGATGGAAGCCGAAGGCAGCTGTGTGAACTATTATTATTGTAGTCTGTGGTGTCATATAAGATAGTGTGTTTAAACTATGGAAGTTAGAAAAGGAAACATTCATTGACTCTGTCAAAGGCAGTATACTTTGGGAAATAAAATTGTGTCATCTTTAGAGGTTGTCTAGTGCCAGAAGCCAGATGGTTGGTACTGCAGATGGTTCAGTGGGCGAGTGCTTGCTTTAAAACATGAGGACCTGAGTTCAGATCTCTTAACACCCATGGAAAAAAGCTGGGCTTGGCCTCATATGCCTTTAACCCCAGAGTTGGGGAGCAGAGACAGGTAGATCCCAGGATCGTGCTGGCCAGCCGACCTAGCCAAGACAGCAAGTTTCCAGTTCAGAGAGACCTCAAAAGTGAGGTGCATTTGGCTTCCACATGCATGCACAGACACATGTGCACATCCTTTGTAAGATCCACTTACGTTTAGGAATGAGAGAATACTATGTCCTGAATGCAGCGTCTGTAGTCTGTGTTGTCAGCAGCTTCCAGTCATTTTTTTGCACTTGGCAAAACTAGTATTGAGTGTGCAAGTGCATAAGCATGCACACACACACACACACACACACACACACACACAAAGGGTATTAGTGAACTAATTGAGACAGTGATTCAAGACTACATAGTTTAAAAAGTCCAAAGAAGACTGAGTAATTAGACCAATGTACAGGAATCTTTGTCCCTTGCCCACTGACCCTTACACCATCCTTACATTCAGTGGAGGAACAGTACCGCCTTAAGGCTCAGCCCTTGATTATGGGATTGCTGAGCTGTAAAGATTTTCATATATCAGTTTGATCGCCCCCTTTTGTCTCTCTAGATCTATTTTCATTAACCCCATGTGTAACTATTGTTAACCGAAGGTGCTGGCTGAAAACTGATAAAATAGTTCCATCCAAGGTATCCCAGGCTTTTCAAAGAGCAGAGGAGCACGGCGCGGTTTGCTGGGCTCCTGCACTTTCTGCACACAGCACAGGCTGCAGGACTGTCAGCTGGGGAGGAAGGCTTTGGCTTCCCCGATCTTCTGCTTCACACCTTTACAGGACAGGGTGAGCCCGGCATGGTGGTGCTTCAGCGATTCCAGACGACGACTGAGCAGTTCCGTCTTCTCCACCTTTTCCTCCAAGTCCCTGAGGAGTGATTCCTTACCCAGAAGCCCACATTTCTGACTGAGTTTAATGTTGTCAATTTGCAGGCTGTCTCGGGCTTGCTTAGTCTTCGTCAGGATGTCCCTTCCTAGGGCTACCTGAGCATCAACTTCCAGAAGCTGGGCCCTTTTGCACGAATTCTCCATATCCACGAAGTGCAGCTTCTCCTTCACGTGCGTTATTGTTTGCACGTTATTGGTCACCTTGTTGCGCAGTTTCAAGAGTTCCTCGTTTCTTTCCTCCACTTTCTCGTTGAAGATCTGGTTCTCGATCTTGAGCTGCTCGAAGTCAATGAGCAGCAGCCCTTCAGCCAAGTCCTGCTGGGCCTTCATCCTGGTTTCGAAATGCACCAGGCTCCGCCTCAGCTGCACGTTCTCCAACCGCACGGCGCTCATCTCCTCCTCCTTTTTGTCCTCCAGCGCCTGGATCTGCTCCACCTCGCGTAGGGCAGCCTGGCGCCCACCGCGCAGGCGGCAGCTGCCCATGACCTGCATCACCACCTGCTTCTTGAGGGCCTGGAATCGGCGCCACTCCTTCTCCACCATGGCCCGCCTCTCCTGGCACAGCCTCTTCAGCTCGTGCACCTCCTGGCGGTACCACTCCAGGTCGTCCGCCTCCTGTTTCTTCAGCTCCTCCAGCATGGCTAGGTATCGCAAGTAGGCGCGCTCCTTGTCGGGGGACTCGGGCTCTACCCCCTTGTCCCGGGCTTCGGCCGCTTCCAGGCCTTTCTTCCGCAGAGCCTCGCAGATCTTCTGCTGCAGGTACAGGTTGTAGCGCTGGTAGCGGTTCCGCTCCACCAGCAGGGCGTGGTACTGGTCTACGAGCTCGCCACGCAGCTGCTGCTCCTGCAGCTTCTGCACCTCCAAGGGCCACTCGTAGTCGTCGTCGGACTCGTCGTCCTCCTCCCGGTCCTGAGGATGCTCTTCCCTGCTCTTCTCGTGGCGTTCTCCAGCCTCCTGGCCGCCTTCCCTCGCTCTGTCCTCGGACTCCCTCTTTGCTCTCTCTTTCCAAGCCTGTTGGACGGGCGCAACCCCCTCCTCGACGATCGTGGTCAACGGCAGAGCGGGCCGGAACCGCGACTCCTTGCTCTTCGCCTTCCTCGCCTTGTCCTCCGACTTCTCCCACCCGTAGGGCCCCTCCTCGGTCTCGTAATCGGACTCCGACTCGGGCTCCGGCTCCCCGGGCCGGGCGTCTCCCGAGGTCTCGGTGGCCGCTTCCAGGGGCTCGACATGCCGGTAATCGCCCCTGTCGGAAGGCTCCGCGTCTGCCTCGGGCTCGGGCTCCGCAGCGTTGGCCGGGATGTGGCGTTTGTAGTCCACTGTGGCCTCGGACAGCTCCCTGGACCGGCCTTCCTCCGCTCCGCCTTCGCCCTGGGTGTCCCCGTCGTGGCTGTCCATGCTCACCCGCCGTGCCGGAGCTGTGGCTCGCTGCGACCCCGCAGTTAGGTTTCCCGGGGCAACCGGGGCGCGCGCGCTGGGCCCCGCGATTGGTCGGCCGCCCGGCCCCCTCCTCCCCGCCTCCCGGCCGGAGCAGGCCAACGAGAGCCCACGAGCAGGCGGAGGGGGCTTCTGATTGGCTGCGAACGCCACGAGGGGCGTGGCCCGCTCTCAGGACTTCCGGTAGGTTAGGGCCCGCCGGCTAGCCGGGGGCGGGGCCTCGCGGGCAGGCTCGCGGACGCGACGGCTGGTGCGGGAGCGCGCAGGCGCAGAGAGGTGGGCTGGCCGCCCGCGAGGGGGCGCACGCGG
>NW_008355812.1:963543-1021887 GCF_000622305.1 Nannospalax galili
GGCGCTGACGGCCGGGGGCGCGGCGACGGCGGCGGCGGCGGGCCGGGCGGCGGGCGAGCGGGGGAAGATGGCGGAGCTAGGGAAGAAGTACTGCGTGTACTGCCTGGCGGAGGTGAGCCCGCTGCGCTTCCGCTGCACCGAGTGCCAGGACATCGAGCTGTGTCCCGAGTGCTTCTCGGCGGGTGCCGAGATAGGCCACCACCGGCGCTACCACGGCTACCAGCTGGTGGACGGTGGGCGCTTCACGCTCTGGGGGCCCGAGGCGGAGGGCGGCTGGACTAGCCGCGAGGAGCAGCTGTTGCTGGACGCCATCGAGCAGTT
Organism: Nannospalax galili; assembly: GCF_000622305.1. NCBI lineage: Eukaryota > Metazoa > Chordata > Mammalia > Rodentia > Spalacidae > Nannospalax > Nannospalax galili. Next base: position 963,865 of record NW_008355812.1, read on the forward strand.
CGGCTTTGGCAACTGGGTAAGCGGGACCCCGGCGGGAGGGCATGGCCGGCAGGCGGGGTGCACGCCGCGGGGGCCCGCAGGTGCGGGTGCTCGCCTTCTGGGGCAGTCGGGACCGGAGCCCGGGGACGGCCACCCAGCCCGCGGCTAGCCCCGGTCCCGACTCGGAGCAGTCCCTGCCCTTCACCCGGTCCTCGGGAGATGGGCACCGAGCGCGGGTGTGCAGGCCCTGTGCCTTGCCAGGCCTTCCCTGGATTCAGGTGACAGCAGGCTAGACCCTTGGTTCCTGCTGAGCCTCAAGGGAGGATTGGCTTCGCCTGGGCACCGTGCTGGGGGTGCCCGCCCACATGCACCTATCCTGTACTCAGGGCTCTTTGTGCCCTGTGGGGTGATGGGGTACTGGTGCCTGGGTTCTGCATGGGTGGCACTGCCTGGATTATCTTTGGCCCCCACAGCACCCAGGATGTGGTGTGACCAGTGGTCAGGAAGGAAGGAACATCCATGAGGAGGCATGGGTCTTGAGGGCTACTCTCCAGCTGTCAGGTTCTTAGAGGCAGCTGTGACAGAAAAGGCAGGAGCCTGCATGTGTGCTGCCAGACAGCCGGCCTGGCTCTCCGGGTTCTCTAGGGGTCTCCGGGAGCTCTTGTTCCACTCCACCTGCGTTGTCTCCGTTCCTGCCGAGGATCTGTGGCTGTCTTTAAAGAAGGAGGGCGGCAGGCATGCTCTCCAGACTCTCCGACATGCTCACTCCTCTATTGTAGTCTGCTTCATCCCAGGCCAACACAGTGAGCAAACGTCTGTAGCCCTGGACTCCCCTGGCTCCTTAGGAAAGACCGACAGCACTGTAACTTCCACCCTCCAAAAACCTCTGCCATGCTTTGTGTTTAAGTGCTGTTCCTTGGTGAGTACTGAGCGTCGGCTTTGGAAAGATCCGACAAGGATGAAGGACACTGAAGGAGAAGAGCCCTCAGAGAGCTGAATGTGCTGAACTCACTGGCCCCTGTTCCTGGAGCTCTTCCCTAAACTGCCATGGTCCTCCCAAAGCTCCGAGGTGACCCATTCTCACACTGCCTCACTTTTATCTTGGCTACAAAAAAAACGACCCTAAAACCAAGGTGCTTTTATGCCACTTGTGACTACTGACTGATCTTTGTCCTCACATCACTGCTTCAAGAGCCGGTCCTTCCTCACACCACTCCAGCACTCATCTCCAGAGTGGTAGCCGCAGGAGCCAAGTGTCTCAGGTCCCAGCGCTGAGCCTGGCTCCTCTTATCTCTTGAACTCTTGGGCTGCAGTCTATACCTCAGCAGTTGTCTGTGCACATCCCCTGAAGCACTGTGAGGAATACCCAGGAGCTGAGGCGTTATGTCAGTTCAGAAACGGTCTGGAAGTGGGGAAGCCTCTTCTGAAGCCCCCCTTCAAGCTTTCATGTCTTCAGGAGCTTCTGCTAAAAATGCAGGTTCTGATGAGGTCCAAGCTTAGCTTTGGAAGAGTTACAGCCCAGGGGGAAGGGCCCTGGGGCTTGCTACCTGCTGAAGCAGCAGCACACTTGGTCCAGTCTGAGATGTGGCCCTGCGGACCAGACCACGAGTGCCACCTATGCCACTGGTCCTGACACTCTGAGGCCAGGGGCTCTGAGGCCAGTTGCTCTGCTACTCTGGCCTTGTTTTTCTTTGCTAGAGGAACCTTAGCTTGGTTGTGCAGCTTTTCTTTTTTCTGAGCTTGTAGCCTGCTGGGGCACAGAGGTGGTATGTTCCAGTTTGGACCTGTGTAGCTTGTGCCAAGTCTGTGTTGTATATGTGTGTATTTATATACATAACTCATGTGACCTGCACAAGCGGCCCTGTAGGATGGGTTCATGTGCTTAGTTTGCAGTTGAAAGACAGCAGCTTGTCAAGAATTCCATGGCTTAGCTGGTGACAGCCGGGGTTGAATGCAGGCTGCCGGTGTGATTATAGTCAGGCCCTTCACCACAGCTGTAAGAGCATTAAGGAGTGTGGATCGGAGCCTGGCACTTACTGGTGCATCTGGAAGTGTGGTAAACCAGAAGGTTTTAGCCAGGCCCTGATGGTGACTGGCATCTGAGAGAGCACAGAGGGGATGGTGCCGTGCCTGGGAGGCTGGCTATGGGAAGAGGTGCTGTGGACATTGAGGGTGATAATGTTAAGATGACATCTATCAGTGCTGGTTTCATATGGCAGCCGGTGAGTGGCCGCAGGATTGTGCTGCCCTTTGTGGCATTCATGGTGGGGCTATTGAGGAGGCCATACTGGGAATGAGTGACACACAGCTGAAGAATGTCAGCCATTTAAATAGTGGCAAGGTACAGGATGACCAGCAGAGCCAGGGTCTGCAGGTGTGCTTTTGTGCTTGACATTAAGAAGCAGGTGACCAGACTTGTGACACAGGGAAGGCGTGGAAGGGCACTGAGAGCCTCCAGGCAGCGGCTCTAGTGGGCTGTGCTGGGTAAGTGATGCAGGTCCTCTGGAACACATGAACACAGACGTGGTGCTTCGGGACCATCTAGCCTTTGGCAGATTTGTCTCTTGGCTCCAAAGACACGATGTGTCACCAAGGAGGCAATGTGAGGGGGCCGGCCTCTCCACGGGGCATCCAGCAGGGGAAATGGGGCTCAGGTCAGCATATGTGGTTTAGAATATTGTTAGATGAGCCAATCAAATAAGGCTTCATGCCTGGATTCTCAGGCTTGAGCTCTGGAAGAGGCTGGCGGGGTGGTCTGGGCAGCACATTTTGCCTCTTTAGATGACAGTTGACATTCACAGACAGTGATGCCCAGTGTGAGTTGCTGTATTTTTCGTGCACTCCTCTGTCCACTGGTGCGTGCTCAGCAGAGTCTGCTTGGCCAGCCTGTGCCAAGACAGCTGGGACCTCGCAGGTGCTATGTGGGTGAGCAGGACTCTGTCCAGCGGTGAGAGAGACAAGGCTGTGGGGGTGGGAAGGCAGTGTGGAGGAAGAAGGTGTTTTGTGCCAGGGAGTTTGTTGTATTTGGGGCCTAGGCAGAAGCTGGCTTGCCTAAAGTAGAGGACTGAGTTGAGGACTCTCTATGGGGTGGGCGAGAAAGTTAGATGAGGCTGTGCATGCTCAGGATTGGAAAAGCCTCATGCCCCAGGCAGTGTTGTTACTGGGATGTCAGCTGATTCCCAGTCCCTAGTGCCAGGCCTCAAGCCTCAGGTATGGGTGTGACTAGGGTGTCAGAGCTGACCCTCACTCCCTAGACCCTCAAGGCTGGCGTGTTGGCATTCTGCCCTCCTTCCCCCTCACCCCACTGTTTGAGGTGGATGCTCTCCTCTTAGCAATGAGAAGCAACTGAGCTGAAGGCTGAGCTGAACTCGAGTCTGGACCCAGGTCTTTGCAGTCCCTGCTTCATTGGATCACTGACAGCACAGCAGAGGCCTGCTGATGCCCAGGGGCCAGCCTGGCCACTCAGTTCGCATCTGTAGTATCCCAGGAGCTCCCAGGGAGCAGGACCCTCCCTTCTCACGAGGGCTGTCTAATAGGAAGGGAAGGCAGCCCATGTGTCCCACAGTGGGGGTTTTGTAGAGATGGCTTTAAGGAAAGAGCCAGGTGGGGAAACAGTTGGAACAAGGGGCCATGTAGAACTGGCTCCCAGATGTTAGTGCATCACTGTGGTGGTAGAGCAGGTGCAGCAGTTGGCTTAGCTGTGGGAGGTAATGGCAGGCCCAAGAGATTGATAGCAGCTTTGTTCAGCACTGACCGGCGTCTGGGGATGAGAAGACGGTGAGGTGGAACTTCCTGGGAGCGCCTTGCAGGATGCCTATGACCAGTGTGTTGTACTCTCCCTTCCCCAGGCTGACTTTGGAATACTTGTGGGTGGAAAGAGTGCTGTTTCCGTTTCTTGCTGGCCCAATAGGTGCCATCTGCTCCCAGCTGTTCCTGGGAGCCACACTTACATGCTGCTCCTCCCTGGCACACACGACACCCTTTAGAGGCTCCTTCATTTTAAGAAAAAAAAAAAGGAGATTTTTATCTTTAGAGAAAGGGCACATGTCCCTACCCCGAAGCCTGGCCCCAAACCACTTAGGAAAGGATGCCCAGCCCTGGTAAGGGCTGAGCCCGTTTTGTGCTTCACAGTCCAGCAGCTGGGCAAAGAAAGACTATGGAGTCAAGTGCCAGTGGGGTTTTGAGTCTGCTGAAGAGGAAGGACCGGAAGGAAGCTCTGTGAGGCCCGCCCGAGTCAAAGTCGCCTGCCCTCAGGGTGCGGAAGCACCAGAAGTCCTGTGTAAAGGCTCCCCCCTAGATCAGGGCCTGCCATCCTGTGGCACTTGTGAGCCCTGGTAGGACCAGGAGTAAGCATGGCCTCTGGCCCAGCCTTGCCTGTGCTCACAGTGCCAGGAGTTGTATGAGGCAGGACCCCTCAGCACAGGCTGCATTGCACACCATGAAAGGCTGCATTGCACACCATGAAAGGCTGGGTGACCAGCATGTGGTGGCAGGTGGTACTTCCAGCCAGACTGCTGAATTGGTGCAGCTCAGTGCTGGCTGGCTCTGTGCCCTGTGGTAGCTCACCCAAGGGTTTGTCTTCCTGACCTTGAACTGTGGGTGGTGAGAACACTGCCCTGGTGGGCACAGCTGAGCGGTCTCAGTGATGATGTGCAGAGGTGTGTTTGCCTCTTACCTTCATTCATTCCAACAAAACCCATAAGAGGAGGGATCACAGACTGGGAAGCAGTAGGGGTGGAGGGAACAGAAGAGCTGAGCTAGAGTGGGGCATGGAAGGCTTGCTGGAGTTGAGGACCTGGGTCCTAAGGGAGTGAGGAAGACAAAGACTCAAGTGAACCTGATGGTTCCAAGTGGCTGGAATTGTAGCTGTCTGGTCCTGGGCAATGTGCTGTGCTTCTCAATGCATCTGACACTCCCACCACCTTGTGAGCAGAGATACAGAGAGGTTGTGGAGATGCTAGAGCTGGCAGAGCTCTGGAGCCTACAAAGAAAAGGCTTCTCCAGTAGGGCCAGCAGCAGCAGGCCTGCGATATCTGCTGGGCCCTGTGAGGTTCAGAGAGGACAGGCTGGAGCCTAGGACACGGTCGGTCCTGCAGGGCTAGGAAGGCACACTGGAGTCCGGCCAACCCTCGTAGGTCAGTGCTCCCCAAATTCATAGTCAAGCTGGAGAATGCTTTGGAGGCTGACCTCGAGTCACTAACTTTAAAATCTATACAAGTAAGGCTGGGGATGATATGCAGGCATGAGGACCTAAGTTCAGTCCCCACATGGAATCTGAGCTTGTTGGTGTGTCTGTAATTCAGCTCTGGGGAGGTAGAAACAGGAGGAGCCCTGGGCTCGATGGATAGCCAGGTAAACTGAATCAGTGACCTTCAGGTTCAACGAGAGACCCCAAAATAATGTGGGCAGAGATTGAGGAATATACCCGATGTTGACCTCTGGCCTCTGCCCCCACCCCAGATCTCTGCAAATTCTTGCAGGCTCCTCCTGGAGCTCTTCAGGTGACCTGGAGGAGCAACTGGCTACCTGTGAGCCCCTGGGAAACCCAGCTCTGCCTGGCCTGGCCATGGCTGTTTTCTTTGCTGGACAGGATGGGAGGCTCAGAGAGGGCCACCAGCAGTCTGGGCCATGCAGAGGGGCAGATATCCCGAGCTACACAGTCATGCCTTGGTGTTTTATAATGCTTCCTGAGAGAAACAAATAGATACGGGTGACGTTTTAAAAGGAGTCCTGTAATGCACCTTAGGAGACCAGAATCTGCCCTTTGCTCTAATCCTTACTTTTCTCCCTAGGGTTCTTGGGAGAACCTGCAGCTCCATCTCAAACTACCTACCTTCTTCCTTTGGCTCTGTTAAGGCTAGTCTACAACCTCCCAGGCTGGTGGGAAGGGCCCAGCTCTGTGCTGCAGGTGCACATCTTGGGGGAAGCTGGGATAGAGGGCTCCGTCACTGAGCCAGGCCTCTTCCCCTCCACAACACCGGGCTTTGTAATTGGGGCAGCCCAAATGGCTGGCTGGGTCCTCAGCTCCAGCTGGCCTTCAGGGGTGCAGAGACTGGACTAGATAGTGGCCATTTTGGGGCCCCAAACAACTTGTCTCCCTGTACTGAAACATGTAAGGAGGCACTGCTGGTTCTGGGGCCAGGGCGGGTGCCGAGAGTGTCAGCCGGTGAATGAGTGTGCGTTTTGAGCAATAACTTTCTGAAGTGGCTTTAGTGGTTGACTTTAAGGAAGAGGCCTCTTGGCAGAAGGAAAAGATTGAGGGAGTTATTGAGTTTCCTCCCTTCTATAAACCTTGCTCTGGGCTGCCTTGCAAGGTAGTGAAGCTTTCAGCTGTGGTGGTGCGGCAGTTGGCTTCTTAGGTGTGGAAGATACCATAAATGAAGACCGCTCACTTGCAAAGCTGTGTGCCCATCACCCCCAGCCACTGCCTGCGAGAGGAACAGCTGTCCCAAAGCACAGGGCTGAGACAGTGCTATAGGAGTCGCCTTTTGTTCCAGGAGGTGGGCAGCAGGAGATTGGGGTCCTGTTCTGTAGTTGGTGCTGAGTCATGGCCTTGCTCTGTACTGTGGACAGGTCTGTTTGTATTCTGAATGAGGAGTGTGGGCATTGTTCTGTCCACCTGTGTCCTGTGACAGCTAGACTGTCCTTGAGTGTGCAGGACTTGCAGTAGGCTCAGTGCCGGTGGCAGGTGGCTCAGTCTCTAAGAAGTCAGGAGAACAAAGACTCATAGGGCCCTCTCAGCTCTGCCACCAGCTCCCCAGCATCAGGCAAGTCTGTACCTCTGTGGAGCTTGGCGCTGGCAGTACAGCGCCTGTAGGTTCTGTCTGAACGTCTTCAGCAGGGGCAGCAGTCCTGTACTGACAGGAAGTATTCCAGGTCCGCGGGGAGGTGGGCTAGCTGTGAAGTAACCTCTGGCCTTTGCGTTGTAGGAGGACATGGCCGCACATGTCGGTGCTTCCCGGACTCCCCAGGAAGTGATGGAGCACTACGTGAGCATGTACATCCATGGGAACCTGGGCAAGGCCTGTATCCCTGACACCATCCCCAACCGGGTGACGGACCACACCTGCCCCAGCGGGGGCCCCCTCTCGCCCAGCCTCACCACCCCGTTGCCCCCGCTGGACATCTCGGTGGCGGAGCAGCAGCAGCTGGGCTACATGCCGCTGCGAGACGACTATGAGATTGAGTACGACCAGGATGCCGAGACGCTCATCAGCGGGCTGTCTGTGAACTATGATGACGATGACGTGGAGATCGAGCTCAAGCGGGCCCACGTGGACATGTACGTGCGGAAGCTGAAGGAGAGGCAGCGGCGAAAGAACATTGCCCGTGACTACAACCTGGTGCCCGCCTTCCTGGGGAAGGACAGGAAGGAGAAGGAGAAGACGCCCAAGCGCAAGATCACCAAGGAGGAGAAGGAGCTGCGGCTGAAGCTGCGGCCGCTCTACCAGTTCATGTCGTGCAAGGAGTTTGACGACTTGTTTGAGAACATGCACAAAGAGAAAATGCTCCGAGCCAAGATCAGAGAGCTGCAGCGGTACCGGCGCAACGGCATCACGAAGATGGAAGAGTCGGCGGAGTACGAGGCCGCCAGGCATAAGCGGGAGAGGAGGAAGGAGAACAAAAGCCTGGCCAGCTCCAAGAGGGGGAAGGAGGATGGCAGAGACGGAGAGTTTGCAGCCATCGAGAACCTTCCCGGGTTTGAGCTCTTGTCGGACCGGGAGAAGGTGCTCTGTAGCTCCTTGAGCTTGAGTCCTGCGCGCTACGTGACTGTGAAGACTATTATAATCAAAGACCACCTCCAGAAACGACAAGGGATCCCCTCCAAAAGCCGCCTTCCTAGTTATCTGGACAAGGTCCTGAAGAAAAGGATTTTAAATTTCCTCACAGAAAGTGGGTGGATATCCAGGGACGCTTCCTGAGGCGGGAGGCTGAAGCTTGTGAGCCCCATGACTTGGCGCCCCTCCCACATGGTTGGTCTTTTAAACAAATTGAGTTCCTTTTATCAAGGCTTCAGTTCTGTTCACTCTGAAGGAAGCAATAGTAACAATCTTAAGTTGGTTCCCCAGGGAGACAAGGTACCTTCTGTTCAACTTCACCCTAATGTAACCCTTTGAGATGAGGCTTGTCTGTGTGTCCCCCCCAAGATTCCCCAGGTTGGTGTCAGTCTGGGTCTCCCCTCTCAGCCCCGAACCCGATTTCCTGAGTCCTTCTCCCTTCGGGTCAGAAGCTGTTGTGCTGTGGGAGCCAGGAGCTGTTCCTGCCATCAGCTTTTCCCTGGTGACATGAGCTCTACTCAGGTGGGCTGCTGTCCGCGCCCCTTCACCGAGCCCACTGCTGCCCCCAGCCGACACCCCGCGCAGCCCCAGCACGCTGCACTTTACCGGGAGGTGGGCTATGCACAGAACCCTCTACTCTGGAGGCCAGAGATGACCACCAGGCCCGCTCCCCACTGAGCCACTTAGGAGGATGGGCCCCTCATTTGCAACAGTGACCACACGAGCTTCTGGAACTCCTGACAGCGGCTGTTCCAGGCCCTCAACTGCGCTTGCCTCATCTTAGTGCCACCCAGCGCACTGCCTTTGTGAAGAGCAGAGCCCTGGGCAGCCTCCCTTGGCACATTCCTGACCCTGAGATTGGGAAAGCATTTAGTGGAGCTGCCTTTTGCTGCTTTGAATCCCTGTGGAGCACCTGACCTGGAGGGCCCTTTCCAGCTCAAGGCTGAGTGCTCCATGCTGAGCTCGGGTATTAGCTCCTCAGGATTTCCATCACCACTGCAAGTACCCTTTTCACTAAGTAGGACATGCTAGCTAGCCCAGCTAGGTGAACTGAATAGGGTGTGGCTAGGCCCTACCAGCCGGGCAGAGTCACAGGACCAGCCGACAGGGGCCCTGGTGAGTGCAGCGCATCCGGCCTGTGCCCCGGAGCCTTTGTGCTGCTGTTATTCATGGTCTTGAAACAGACTCAGAAACGGCTCGTCCCCAGCCTGATGGAAAAGCTTGTTTCTGGGGCCTCCTTCAAGGACACATGGTACCTTCTGAAGGAAGGCGCCTGTCTTCCGGCTGCTCAGGGTTCACATGCCCAGACCCTGCTCTAGAGTCCTGGAGTGACCACAGCCCCAGCCCGTCCCTTCTGAGCTCACCCTGCCCCTGCCCCTGTGGTACAAGAGCCTGTTTACCTCGCAGAGCATTTGGGCTCAGAAATTAAAGTGAAGTTATTTTGAAGAAAACAACTCATTTCCAAGGACAACTTGACGTGCCTTTCCATTTTACATCCTCTGTCCCCTAGGGTTTTTCAGCATTAAATAACATTTCAAATATACTATATATGGCTTTAGTTATCAAGTGCATTGTGGGCTAGCAGGGAAGTGCCCTGTGAGCCAGGCCAACAGAAGATGCTGAACCGTGTCACTGGACAGTGACGGGGTGTGGTGCTCAGTGCCTACTTGTTAAAAATGTCAGTGGTTCTCAAAGTGGGGTTCCTGGGCACTTGTCAGGAATACAGAGTCACACCCCTTGTAGCTCTCAAGGCAGAATTTGGGGGTTCAGGAACAGGGGCTAGCAGGGTGTTTTTCAAGCTTTCAGGTGGCTGGGATGCGAGCTCAAGTTGAGAACCGCTGGCTTTAATTGTTCCAGTGTCTTCAACGCCAAAGTCCCAGCCTGGTGAGGTTTGAAGTGTCCGTGTCTTCTATAAAATGACAGCCAGGCTTGTGTTAGCTTGAGAAGCAGAGGATCCTGTCGGCGTGTGTGGCCATGGGCTGCCAACAAAAAGCTGTGCTTTAGCGGGTGTGTAGTGTGTAAATCTTTCGATGGTATGAATTTATTTGGGCTTGACTGTTTTTAAAACACCATAATGAATGTATTATTAATTTATGTTCAAGTATTAATATTGTTACAAGGGAAAAGTAATACTAGGAGTGGTTGCTCTCCCGTCTGCCTAGCTGTGTGTGTCCCATTCCCCTTTCCTTCGTTAGCTCAGAGCTTGACATGTTTGTATTATCATGATAAATTAGCTACCACAATCCCATGGAATGAGGTCTTTTCAAATTGAAACAAACTGTCTTTGAGTAGAAAGTTAGGTAATTCATCAACTATTTGAAATAATACTCTCTGGGAAGTCAACATTCCGAGAATGTATTAAAAACCACAACTCTACCATTTTTATTATCCTTTTACATATTAAATAAGTTGAGAACAAACTGTGTCAATCTGATTCTTCTCGTTCCTCTGGCCTCTGATCAGGCATTGTCATACACAGGTCAGCAGCCAGCCACTTCCAACCCAGGTCGCAGACACGTGCACCATGCTGTCAAGCCCCAAGGTGGGCAGCTGCTGTCAGCAAAGCAGCCCTTTCAGGCTGGCCTCTCCCTGAAAATAGCTTCTTGGCCAAAGATGATTCTTCAGGGAGTAGGGCCGATTTCCAGCCCTTCGGAAGGCCTGCTGTGGTGGGTCCTGGTTGTCCACACTTACAGCTCACTTAATGCAGTCCTGCAGCGTTCAGTCACTTGACCAGCATGTGGCCGTGCAAGACTTGAATTTCCGGGGAAATGTGGACGTGCTTCCCACTAGTGCTGACTGCTGACTGAAATGCAGAAGGACTTTGCCATATTTAGGCTAGTCACCTTCATACTAGTTCCACGGCCCCACCCTCCCAGGGGATGCTCAAGGCCCTTATATAAAACAGCAGTGTTTATATATAATTATGCACATCCCATACTGCTGTCTACACGGACCTCACCATTTAGAGAATAGGACAAAAAGCCTGTGCGAGTTCAGCATTGTGTTTAAAATTATGTGCGTGCAGGTTCATGCCATAGCACGTGTGGACGTCAGAGGTAACTCCTGGTTCTGCCCTCCCACCCTGGGTTCTGGAGATCAACTCAGGTGGTTAGGATCAGCAGTGCCCTTGTCTACTGAGTCATCCCACCAGCCCTTGACAGATTTTTAAATGTGATCTGAAGTCAGTTACTCTGCTACAGAGCCTGTGGGTATCAGGTGACCGCAAGCATTCACAGTGGTGAGCTTGACTACTGCTGTTCTCACGCAGTGTTAATGGAGGCAGACTGCACAGACTGGCACTGCCCTGGCATCTGAACAAAGGCAGTGGGTATTGCAGCCAGCACCTCCCACACACGTGCGTTCCTTGACTCACCGTTTTGCTTGACTTTCTCTGAACTCTATGTAAATGAGAAATGGGCATTTTGGCTGGCAAGAGCCTGAAGTCTGCTTTTGCCTAAGTGCTGTGCACTCTGGCTTGTCTCTGCTTTCTAAGCCCTCCTGTGACGTGTCACTAACAGTGTGGAGGCCAGGGTATACAGCCCAGACTGTGCGACTCCAGGGGTGGAGAACGGACCTGAGCCAGGCTGCCCTCAGCTCATGGGTTGCAGGACACAAAATCAATACCAAAAATAGATAAGAGGATTAAAGGGCTACTTAACTATAACCTGAGAATTAAGCCAAAATGTTGGAGTATGCAGCCACGCAGCCTTCACACTCCAGGTGGTCCATCTTGATGGGTGTGTAGCTTAAGGTCCTTAGTAACTAGCTGAATATGGATTTAAACATGAAGATGAACAAAAGGAGGAAAAAGCTGATTTTGCCAAACTCAAATGCTGGCAACATAAAGGTGAGCTAAACTCATGTGCAGTCCTGGAGCTGAACAGCACTTATAAAGGCACTCGGGCTCTCTGAGGCCCTAAACTTTGTTGGTAAGTGCTTCCATCCTGAACCCCACTGTGCTAGGGACACCAGTGCCTTGGTGTTCGAGTTGTGTACAACATGGCACAGATGCAGTAGCCAAAGATAATTTCCAAAGACCTTTTATTTATGTAAAGTACTTTACAATCACCAGGTTGGACAGTGTCAGTTATGCTACTCCAGAGGCTCTACTGGTTCCCTTTTGGAGTAGGTGGAGCTATGAGACAGGTTACCAGTTTCCCCAAGTTCCTCCACACAGAGTTCCTCCACACAGTGTGTAAGCGGCTTCACGTTCTGCTTAGCTTAAGATTTCCAACAAGGCTGGGCAAAGGTCGAATGTATTCACAGATGAGAAAATCTAAGCCTGCCTTTCAAGAGTTCTAGCAAGTGACCTAAAAAGTCCAGAGCTCGGTGGGAGGCAGCTAACCTTCCTTCACCACCCCAACCAGTGCAGGCCGCAGGGTGCGCCCATGCAGCTTGTAGCCCACTTTGCTAACCAGTGCCACTGTGCCTGGCTCTTTCCCCTCCACCGGGGTGTGGAACAAGGCCTCGTGTTCGTAAGGATCGAACTTGGCCCCGATGGGGTCCAGCCTGAGCAAGCCGTGCTTTGTGAACACCTTCTGAATCTGGACTTCGGTCATCACCAGCCCCTCATACAGGCTCTTGAGGTGAGGGTTGTCATCGCTCACCTCCTCCTTGGGGACGCTCTGGGTTGCCTTCTCCAGGATGTCTGCCACCTCCAGCAAGTCTTTGCAGAAACCCTGGATGCCTGCATGGAGGCAGAGAAGATGGTTGGCATATGGCTCAATCAACTGGATACCTCACACTGGGCCTTTCGTGATGCCTGGTCACACTGTTTGCCACAGAACAATGTTTTTTAATAAGGCAGCTGCAGAGGGCCTGAGGGGAAGGTATCGCTTGCTAAAAGGAGGAAGAACAGGAAGCACAGGAGGAGGGAGATCAGCTTAAGGTGCCTTTGGGGCTTAAAAAGCAAGGGTGTCACATGCTCCTTTGCCAGGCTAGAGCAAGCAGGGCAACAGGCAACTTCCAGTGACTCCCGCTCACTGGATCCCTGTCCTAAGGACACCAAGCACTGCAGGAGCTCCAGCCCGCTCTGACGGGCCCCGTCCACTGCCCAGAGACCAGTGTGTGTTACCATACAACTTGGCCTCCTCCACCAGCTTCTGGCTCCTCTGCCGCAGGTTCTCAGTATCTGCCAAAGCTCGTTTATATTTTTCCTAAAGGAAAAAAAAAGGAAAGAGATTTAAATGAATTGACTTTGAAGTGATTATATAACAAACTCCAAAACAAATAAAACCTGTCATTACTTTTAAGATTTTGGATAAAAACAGGACTGTTTAAGAGAGATTTACACCTGTGCCTGTGTCCCCAGCAAGTGGGGGACGATGTACGATGACCCTTTCCCAAGGGCATGATGGAGAGGGCCAGAAAGTCCTTGTGTGCTGATGACAAGTCATCCTTGAAGGGCTGCTACTTCCAGATGTCCAAGCACATCACTGGGGTCCCCCACCTCAGTCCCCTGCCTGAGGGAGGGGTAAGCTGAGGGAGGCTCAGCCGAATCATCACTGGGGCTAGAGATGGGCCTTTCCTCTCCATTGTCCCTCTAGGTCCCACCTCTGAGCACCTCTAACATCCACTGGTAGACTCCAGCAGGCTCTACAACCTCTGACCTCAGTTTTCAGGCAGTCATGGGGTAGGGCTCTAGGACAGATTGTCCTGGCCTAACCTTGGTGACTCTAGAAGTTCCTCTAAATTTTTGTTTCAGTTTCCTCATCTGTAAGAAGGGACTGTGGTGAAGATTTACAGCCTAGAACAGCATCAGCAGCCACGTAAATATCTGATGACGTCAATCATCCATATACTTAAGGAACCTGGCGTGTGTCCACTGCTTTTCCACGTTAAGTGTAAGTGGTATCTCTGTCTCCCACACACCCAACCCCTGTACCTGGAATCTGCCGATTCCCTTCCTAAGGCTCAGTCAGGCACACTGAACATTCATTTGTGTGAAAGACCATTTTGGGCCTTGACAGGATGAAATAGCTCACAGTCTTCCCCAGGTCAGAAGCAGAGCCACAAGGATCTGGGTTCTAGTCCGTGTTGGCAGTAACTGGCCACCTGAGTGCTTCAGGCAGTAGGCAAGTGACCCAAAGCCTCTGGCTCTGATCTGTCACCTGGGAAACTTGGAACCTTCTATGTGGCCCATGTAAGTAGCACTTAGAAATGCATGTCCCTTGGGTCCTTACCATGGTCTCTCTCAGCTGCTCTTCCAGCTTGACTTTCTCCTCCAGGAGGATCTTGTCTGAGGAGGGTGGATCTGCCTTTGGCTCACAGTGACCCAAGTCCTCTTCCAGGCTCTGGCCATTGTTCTTTTGTTTTGCAGCTGTGCACAACAAGCGAGGCGAAGGCCTGAGGGAGAGCCGCACATCAGACACAGAGACAGCCTCTGGCGTCCCAGAGCCAGACAGAACAGTTTAGAAAGTTGGGCCTGCAAGATAGCTCAGCAGGTAAACCTGAGCTTGATCCTTGGGACCTACAGAGTACCGAGAGAACCAATGCCCACAAGTTGCCCTCTGACCTCCACGACATGTTCCATGGGACGTGTATCCTGTGACACAATGCCACACTAAAAGCAAACACCCTCCCCCTCTTTTTTTTTTAGGAACTTGGGTGATTTCAAGCTATTTGTTAGAAAAAAAAAAAAAAACTTAACAAAAGTAAATTGTGAAGCACTATGTGGCATGGGCTGGGCAGGTGGCTGTCAGTACTGCATGGCTGGCGGACAGTGACTACCACACAAGCTCGAGGACCTGAGTTCAGATCCCAGAAACCATGTAAAAAAGCCGGGCATGGAGGCACACCTGTAACCCACCCTTGAAGTGGCAGAGACAGGCAGGTCCTGAAGCTCCCTGGCCGGCCAGCCAGCAGCCGAACCATGAGCTTCAGGTTTAGTGAGAGAGCTATGTCACAGAGTATAGGTGGACAGCTGGCTCAGTGGGCAAGGTGCTTGCCACCAATCCAGTCACAACCTGAGTTTGATTCCCAGAAGAGAAGTGACTCCTGCAGTTGTCCTCTGACCTCATGGCACGCCTCCTCCAAATAAATGAATGGGGGAAAAAAATGAGTGGTTTTTTTTCTGTTGTTGTTGTTTTTGTCTTTGAGACAGGGTCTCCCTGTAGCCCCAGCTGGCTGGACTCGCTATGTAGATCAGGCTGGCCTTGAACTCACAGAGATCCACATGCCTCTGCCTCCCAAGTGGGGGAGAAAACGTTTTTAAAGGTGAAGCACACAGAAGATACCTGGCCCCACAGTATGGGTCTCCTAATGTTTGTGTGTTCTGTTGTTTGAAACAGGGTCTCCCTGTAGCCACAGCTGACCTGGAACTCGCTATGTCCAGGCTGGACTCCATCTCAGAGATCTGCTGCCCCTGCCTCCCAAATGCTGGAATTAAAGGGCTATGCTACCATGGCCCAATTTCCTAATGCTTTTAAAAAGATGTGTGTGAGGGTATGCTCTGTGAATGTGAGTATGTTTGGAGACTAGAAGAGGATGCAGGATCCCTGATAGCCAGAGTTATAGCCGGTTGTGAGCTGTCTGACATGGGTGCTGGGATGCTAATGTGCGTCCTCTGGAAGAGCAGCAAGTGCTCTTTGCTGAGCCATCTCTCCAGACCCCTTCCTAACAGTCTTTAGTCAACAGCATGTGGCACAGGTGGCTGTTGGCTGCCCCATTAGGTCACTCCAATACCCACACAGTGACAGATCACCTGACAAGAGTTTGTAGACGGCAGCCCTATCAGTGGCAGGTGGCTCTTTAAGTATACACTCTGCAATCCATGCCTAAAGTAGCAGTGTCCCCTAAGTACCTCCTCCTGCATTCTAAGGTGTCTTCCTGCGTCCAGGCACCTAGACCCTCTTTATGGCTGTGGATATGAGGCCCAGTGTTCATTCTGCTGGTGTAGAAAAGCAAACATGCAAAGCATGATGGCCTGGGGTATCAGTGATGGCAGGAGTGTGGGGGTTTTTTTTTTTTTTTTTTTTTGGAGACAAGGTCTCCTGGTAGCCTTAGCTGGCCTGGAACTTGTTATGTAGACCAGGCTGGCCTCAATCGCACAGCGATCCACCTGCCTCTGCCTCCAAGGATTAAAGGTATGTGCCACCACACCTAGCCCTGAATTTCTTTTTGATTTAGAAAGGGTCTGGCCTTGAACTTGCAGTCTTCCTGAGTCTCACACATACACATTACAGGTGTGCCCTCAATGCCTGGCTCTACAGAAGGCTCTGCAGGACAGGAGTTACGTAGGATGGGAGAGATGCACTTTAGGAAGGCATATCATTGGACAGAGACTTGGAGACAGGCATGGGCTATGTGTAGGGGAAACAGAAGGAAATGAATTCGGGAAGTGATGGATCTCCACAGGGAAAACCCTTTGTCAAGTTTAAACCCAGATGTCTACCAGGACTGGTTGGGGCTCGTTCTAATTATGCCACAGTCCATTCCTAGTAAACCACACCTAGCTTTGTTCAGATTCAAGACAGCTGCCTCAACTGACAGGAAAGTTATTAGCAGACAGACTACCTACAAGGTATGAACACCAGCCCAGTGACAAACCCAGAACAGTGTCCACCAGTGAAGAAATACCTGAGTAGGCTGCTGCTTCCAGTCTGTAATGCTCCAGTTACTAAAAACACATGAGACCATCTTTTGGATGCATTTATGTGTGTTTGACTAAGAAATGAAACTTCCACCAAATAAGATGCCTAAGCTGTCCACTAGGTGGTTCAATCTTTTGGATCCACTCCTTTGCAGCACATTGATACAAAAAGCACAGTTCCGTTTTTATAAAGATAAGCCAGAAATCCTGTTTGTATTCATGTTTATGTGTGTGTGCAAGCTCAAGTGTGTGTGGGCACCAGTGGAAGCTGTCCTGCCCTTGGTCCTGAACATCTTCTCTCAAGTCCATAATTTCAGGGATAGTGTGAGCTGGCCTGGTGGCTGTTTTCCTGTGAATTCCAAATAAATACAGGAACACAAACCAATGTCTTGAATCAGACGCATTTCCACAAATATCCCAGGAGACTCACTGCTCCTGTGAGCTTTCACTGTAACTTCAGCCTGTTCCTCTCCATCACCTCTAGTGATCCTCCACCTGCCTGGCTCCCCCAGGCTCAACAGGCTCTTTCCTGGTCCAGTTTCTACCCAAGATTTAGCTGGTGTTGCTTCTCTTTGATCAGTGACTTGCTCTCATCGAACACAGATACTGTCTTGCTAACTGAAGGGATGATTTCCAAAAGCCAGGGCTCCGGGGAAGTCTGCTTTGGTCTAGACCTCCGCCAGCGGCGGGTCAGGCGCTGCTGCTCTTTGGACCACACTGCCTGGGGGACAGCGGTGGAGAAAGCCCAGGACGCTGGCAGCCGGCACGGTGGGCACACGGGGCTTTCCCGAGCTGGCCAGGGCCCGGCCTCGCAGTGACCTTGGAAGTCTCCGCTTCCTCGGGTCGTCGTCTCCTGTCCCAGGAGTGGCTCTGCCCTAGTACCCGTGAGCCCGCGGGTGTCACCAGACCCGCAGAAGCCGGAACCTCCCACCACACCGATCCCCGCGCGTCCCGCTCCACGGCGCAGCAGAGCGGAGTCCGTCCGGGAGGCCAGCGAGGAGGCCCCGGGGAGAACAGGAGAGCCCGCCGTGCGGACCAAGGCCTGGGGAGGATCGAGAGTCCCGGGGAGGACCAGCTCCTGGGGAGGACGAGCCCGCTGTGAAGACCGAGCCCCGGGGAGGACCGAGAGTCCCGAGTCTCCCAGGGAGGAGCAGCATCTGGGGAGGACGAATCCCGGGAAGGACCCGGGCCTTGGAAGCCCCGAGCACCAGGCCCCCGGGAGGACGGAGCCCCGGAGAGGACGAAGCTCCGGGAGGCCGCAGGGAAAGGCCTCGCGACGAGCAGGACGGACGCGGAGGAACCGCCCCTCGGCCCTGCCGGGCTCCCTTACCTGAGGGTCAGCGCCAACACCGAGAGGCTGCACCGCGCCAGCCTCACGCACCGAGCCGCCATGATCGCCCTGCGGCCGCCGGCGCTGCGCACACACGGAGCATGCGCAGATGCCTTTGTGACGGCTTCCCCACCTTCTGCTTCTCCTCAGCCAATACGTGGTCGCCGTTGCTGTGATGGACAGACAATATTCACCAATAACGAGAGCCGAGGTGGAGCTCGTCCCGCCCCTCGGTGGGATGGCTCCGAGGCTTCCGGGAGCCGGGAAGGTGAGGAGGTGAAAGGTGAAGGCAGCGGGGGGCGGAGTCTCTATGGGCGGGGCATGTTCCGGGGAGCCAATGGGGAGGAGAACTTGGGCGCGGGGCGGGGCCAGGCCAGGGCTGAGTTCCGGCCTCGTGGCTGCTCTCCGAGTGGTCTGTTTCCCTAAGCTCCGCCTGGCAGTAGCTGGGTGGCCTCCTGCGTCCGGGGATCGAGCGCTCGTGCGGGGCCTACCGGAGCGGACAGCGCTCTTCCTTTCCTGGGCCGGTGAGGCCGTTTGCTCGGCGCTTGCTAGTGAGCGCCTCCGGCCCAGACCTGGTTCATTCACCAGGGCGGAGAAGCGATGCGATGAAAAGACGACTGCGTCGGACAGGAGCGGCCTGGAGCCGTGGGCTGGCTGCTCCTGCAGAGGGTCCGGGTTCGGTTCCAGATCCACATGGTGGCTAAAAACCACCCATAACTCCAGTTCCAGGAGATCCGCCGCCCTCTTCTGACCTCGGGGGGCACTGCACGACACGAGTACACCTACATACATACAGGCAATGTGCTAAAATAAAAATAAAGCGCGGAGTTGTGCTGGGACTTGAGTAGAAAGTTAGATGGTCGTGTGAACAGCCCGCCCTTTTGTTAAGGAGTGATGCCCGGTCTCCGGGATTTCCAGGGGAAGTAACTAAGACATTGTCAGTGTTTGGAAATAGCTTTTAAAATACTGCAGTGTTTTTTTTTTTTTAATTTAAAGTGAGGCTCTGTGCAACACGAGTGGGGAAGCGTTGGCAGTCCTGGAACCCGGGGGATGGGTACTGTATGGTTGTGACTACTTAGCTTTAAGATCTTTCACGGTGTCACCGAATTGTACCAATCTCAAATCTTCCCATTTGTCGTGAGGTTTAAAGAAATAAGAGTATCCATTTCCTTCCTCTCTAAGACTCGGGGATGGAGAATTATCACTGTTGTGCCTTGACGCAGGCAAGTACCGCTCTCGGGACACCCAGAACCTGCTCAGTCCAGCCCTTCTCCCCACACCAAGCCTTACCCTCTCTCTACCTATAGCCCGCAGCAGGGTTCTCCCGCTCCGATGCCTGACTGTGCTGCCATCTGGTGACCAGCCAAGGAACTGCTCCAAGGGAAAGTGGCCTGCAAAAGTTACTTTCTAAGGCAATTCTTGAGGTCCAGGACTTCACCACCCACCTGGCCTGGCCTGTCATCTTCAGGTGAAGCTGCAGAGAGAAAACGCCTGGGTCAACAACAGGCATGGGGACGGGGAAGTATGGAGCCGGGATGTAGGAAGAGCAAAGGAAAGCATGTGGTGGCCCTGGGCAGGGTGGAGTGGTGTTTACAAAGGAAAAAAGCACTTAGAAGGTGGTGCAGATGGCTCAGTAGCATGTCCACCGTGGGTGTGATGCACCTGCCAAGCAGAGTGCCCGCTGTGTGCCAGGCCCTTGCAAGATGTGTTCTTGTGGATCAGCCCCAAGACTTGCTGGGGAGAGGAACACACTGGCCAGGCTAGGTGACTCACACAAGGTCCTGCAGCCAGAAAGGGGCCCACATTTTGCATATTTCTTCCCACTGACCCAGCTTGCATCAGGGTGGAAGCCAGAACCAGCGCCTGTCTCCCCCCGGTTTTGCCTCTGCCTCCAGCTGCATGGTGGTGCCTCAGCAAGGGAGGCGTGTACCTCTTGCAGCTTGGAGATCAGCCAGTTTGAAACACCTGCGTTTGATGAAGGTGGTGGTTGGTTTTCATTGTCAATCTGACTGGATTTGGAATCGTGTAGGAGATATCTCTAGGCATGTGAGGAAGTTTCTAGAGAGATTTAACTCTAAATGTTAGCAGCACCATCCCATGGGCCATGGGCCCAGACCGAATAAAAGGAGAAATCCTGAGGAGCACAGAGCTCATCTCTCTGCTTCCTGGTTCACGGAGATGTGGGCTGGCAGCCTCAAGCTCTTGATACTATGCCATGATGGACTATAACATTTTAAAAAATTTAAAACATTTTACTTATTTTTATTTTACATGTATGAGTGTATTGTGTGAATGTATATAAGTGCACCTGTGTCATACAATGCCTGCAGAGGTCAGAAGAGGGTATCAGATTCCCCTGGAACTGCAGTTACAGATGGTTGTTAGCCGCTATATAGGTAATGGGTATCAAACCCAGGTCTTCTGCAAGAGCAGCCAGTGCAACCACTGAGCTGTCTCTCCAGCCCCTATGACCCTTTTAAACCAAAATGAATCCTCTTCCTTCAAGTCACCTGTCAGGTAGTTTTATTATAGCAAAGGAAAAGATAACGAGGACAATGGGTGCAGCAGACAGAATTCTAAAGATGGACTCCAAGGATCGGATATCCCCACCTCACCCCATCACTCTGTCAGACAGCCATCTAGGTGCTGCTGGGCAGGGGCTTTGCACTTAGTACCAACGTCCCAAGTCATGATCTTGAGATAGAGGTCATCTGGTAAGTTTGACTTTTGAGCCCTTTCCAGAGCAGCAGAAGGTGAGGTCCAGCTGAAGTCTGTGGGAAAGGCTGAAGGTGAAATGGTGACCCTTGGAGCAGAGATGCAGCCCAGTGAGGCCACCCAGGATACGGACACTTCAGGCCTGCAGCCTCTAAGAGTGGAGGCTGCCAACCACAGGGTTGAGCCTGGAGGTGGGCCTTGGAGGTGGACTTTGCAAGGCCCAGAGAGGAGAGCAGGTTTAACCCACTGAAGCCACAGCACAGCCTGGAGAGGCTGTGCAGCTGCCTTCTCTCTGTTTTGCTATGTCTTCTGGGGCTGTTGATGCACACACTGAAGATGTGTCCTGAACCTGGGTTCCCAGCTCACCCTGATGACTTCCACCCTCACAAGCCTGGCTCCCTTCCACTCCCACCCCAGACACATGGGCTCCAAGTGGAAAAGATGCTCTTGGTAGGAAAAATACCACCAGGAGGGACTGAGGATGTTCAAGTGACTGACACAGAGGCAGACTTCGTGTGAGACCTTTTAATTGTGCCAATGACGGGTACATGGACAGACACAAAATTAACTGCCATTTCCCCAAAAACATTTGGGCACAAATGTAGCTGTCTGCATCCAGGTGTGACTCAGGTATCCTGATGCCTCCAGGGCAGGCCCAGAGGAGGCTAGTAGTGACAGTAGCTAGTCAGGAGAGAGGACGTGACAGAGGAGAGAGGCAGGACAGTATCATGGTTTGGATCCAATATCCCCCCAAAGCTTGTGTGTTGAATGCTTGGTCCCTAGTGCAACAGTGTTTAGAGGTAGGGCCTGTGGAAGCTGACTGGATTTCTGACCTTAACACTAGGTAAATGATGGATTTAGGGTAATGGGTTTGGGAGACCTTGTTATAAAAGCCAGCTCTCTCTCTCTGCTTCCTGACTGCCATTGGGTGAGCAGCTCTGCTCTACCACGTGCTCTTTGCTGTGAAGCACTGTCTCACAACAGGCTCAGAGTCAATAGAGCCGAGTGGTCAGGATGCAACCTCTGAAATCCTGAGCCAGGATGGGCCTTTCCTACTTTCAGCTGATTGTCTCTGGTATTTTGTCACAGCTATGGAAAGTTGTCATACACAGGGCCTGCCAATAAAATCCCCCAAATGAATCCTACTCCACATACATTATCAGAAAGGAACATCCCAAAAAGAGATAATGTGGAGAAGAGGGTTTCTATCTGCCCAGGGGTAGGAAGGTAGGAGGGCATGGCCTGGGGCCTCTCAGGTACCTGCCCCATGTGCTTCCCTCTCCTTTAATGTCACTGTAGGGGCAGGACCTCTGGAGGGATGATGCCTGGGACCTTTCTGCTCTGGTTTGCACTGCTCTCTCCCTACCCCTAACTTCCTGTCAGGAGGCAGCCCCTGTGCTTGCTGACTCTTCTCCAAGGGTGCCTGCGGTCCTGAATGTGTCACAACACCCACTATGGGGCAGTATCAATTTAAAAAAAATTTATTTTATGTGTATGCATGTATTGCCTGCACGTAGGTAAGTGCACCTATGTCGTGCAGTGCCCACGGAGGTCAGAAGAGGCTGTCGGATCCCCTGGGACTGGAGTTACGGACAGTTGTTAGCTGCCATGTGGGTTCTGGGATTCGAACCCGGGTCTTCTGCAAGAACAACCAGTGTTCTTAACCACTGAGCCATCTTCTAGCCCCCTAATAATAAATTTTAAATAAAAAATTAAAAAGCACTAACATTTTAACAGAAAGGTATTTTTTCTCTTTGCAGTGACTACATGCACCTTGGCACCTGCTGAGGGTAGCTCCCCACAGCCTCTGTGCACCTGTCACTGTGTGACCACGCCCTTGTCCTTGATCAGCCAGAGATCCCTGAACTGACTAGACCCTGTAGAATACTCTTATCACTTCAAAATGTTTTCAGGCCATTAGTGTTTTGCATATGTGTGTGCAGGCGCACATGTGTGGGAGTGCATGTGGAGGCCGGTGGTCAACATGGTGGCTGTTCCTCAAGAGTTGTCCACCTGGTTTTTTGGCTCAGGGCCTCTCACTGGGACCTGGTACTCACTGGCCAGCCTAGTCTTTGCCACGCCAGGGCTGGGATTACACACATCCCACTACGTCCAGCTTTTCATGTGGGTGCTGGGAATTGAACTCAGGTCCTTGTGACTGTGCAGCAGGTAGTTTGTGGACTGAGCTATCCCCTCAGGCCCCTGTTGGCATTATTTCTGAAGCCTTGGCACAGTCAGCTCTGGCCTCTCCATGGCTGGCCTTGTGCTATTTACATTTCATTTCATTTTCCCAACTTACTGCGTTTGCCTTCATTGCATGTTTGAACATTTTGAAATCTTTATTATTTTGTCATATGTCTTGATATGGGGTTCTCACTACATGGCCCAGGCGGACCTAAAACTTACCATCCTTCAGTCTTTAGTTTTAGAAATCCTTTGCTTATTTGGGCACATGTGTGGGGTGCCTTGTGATTCTTTCACATGTGTGTACATTGTGTGACATTCAGACCAAGAGTGCATGTCTGTCTTCTCAAATATGTGTCAGCTCTCTGTGGTGAAAACTCAAAATCCTTTAAGATTTTTTGGGAGTATAGTGTATTCCGCTGTCTACAGTCACCCTGGGGAGCAGGGTGAGTATCTCCCAAGCCTAACTTAGTGGCCACTGTCCAACCTCTTCACATCCTTCCCCCAGGCCCGAATTAATGTTGAATTTTAGCCATGGTGGTGGGTACCCTAGCCTTACCATGACTTCGGTGAGGTTGATTAGAAAGTCTACTCTACATGACCCGTGCTGAGCCACATTAAAAAAAAAGTTTATTGAGAATTTCATACATGCATATAAGGTGTTTTGATCAAATCCATGCCCACTCCCTCCCCTCCAACTCCTCCCATATCTCCCCATCACTTTTTTTCTGATAACTTCATGTACTATTTCTTCTTTTATTTATTTATTTATTTGTTTTTATGGGGGCTTTTGGCTACTCTAACATTCCCCCCTCTAAAGAGGTAATGCTAAAATCTTTTAAGGATTAGATAAAAGCTCCCAAATACTTTTGACATTTTTGGCCTTTGAAACGGAGTATGTTGCTAAGAGGCCCGAGGACATTTTGACTTTTAGCCCAGAAACTGGCTACTTTTCTTTGGGGTCTTTTTACCCTAACTGCCTAGCCAATTCCTACTTCTTATTCTTATCACACCATCCTCTGAAGAGGTTACCCAAATTGCCAATACAGAATTGGGATGCAGACCCCTCTGGCTTCTTCCATGCTGAACAGGGATGCAGGGTGAGGCAGTTGGAGTACCCCTTCAGTGGGTCTATCTAAAAGACTCTCAAATTGCATAACACTTATCTATAGGGGGGAAAGAAAGTCCTTGATTGAATAGGAGATGTGAAGGAGAAGTAAAGGCAAGAGTAATTAGCATTACAAGTTCTAGACAGGGAACTAGAAAAAAGTCAGGACAGGGCAATTTTCAAAAGTTCATATGAGAGTTCACTGGAATTTCTTGACAAGGGCTTCCAAAAGCATCCCTCTATTGGGTTCCTCCTCATTTTTCTTTTGTCTTCCAAGACTGGACTCTAGAGTGATGGATTCAGGATTTGCTTTCAGGTATTTTGACAGCTGCTGGAGTGGTTAGAATCAGTGGAGTGTGCCCCATTTTGCTATTCCAATTCAGGGTTTTGTTGTTGTTATTGCTTTAATTTGTAAATGTTTCCACCCAGATTTTTACTTTTTTCTTCTTCAGCTGCTGAACCCAGGGTCCTGCTTTCCTGAGGCCTACTGTAAGTTAGCCCAAACTCATTGCTGGAACTTGGCATCTCTCCTTCATTCCTGGACCCCAGAGACTTTCTTTCCCTGTGTCTGGCTGTGCATGCATCCTTAGTCATCTTTACCATCCAATTCTGCAGGTTTGCAGCGGGGTGTGTGTCCCATCTCTGCCTAAGCTGTCAGTTTCCCAAGACGTCCCACCAACATCTCTCTTTGAGCAAGACCAGGACATGGAGAAC
This sequence comes from Nannospalax galili, assembly GCF_000622305.1. Taxonomy (NCBI): domain Eukaryota; kingdom Metazoa; phylum Chordata; class Mammalia; order Rodentia; family Spalacidae; genus Nannospalax; species Nannospalax galili. Next base: position 988,263 of record NW_008355812.1, read on the forward strand.
ATGGGCTTATACATGAGGCCAGTGTGGCCATGCCAATCAGTGACTGTCACCTGTGAGGTCACAAGCTGCCGGCCCTCCACATACCTGTCTGAGACCCGCCAGTATACATCCCTGGCCTAGAACCAGCACTTCTGGGGTACGTGGAGGCAAGGCTCAGAAAGTCAGAGATGCTCTCAGAAGCACCCTTGCTTCAGCAAAGACTGGAAAGAAGCAGCCACACAAAGCATGTGTGAGGGCTCAGGTCCACTTGAGAAGCACCTAGAACAACACACCCCTGGCTGTGTCTGCAAGAGGCTTTCAGAGAGGACCAGCCAATGGGGAGGAGCACCCTGAGTGTGGGAGGCATCACCCCAAAGACTGGAATTAAAAGGGGTAGGCAGTCTCCCCTCCCCTCCCCTCTCTTCCCCTACCCCCACCCATCCTCTCTGCCTCCCCCACCTTCTTTACCTGCTCTCCTTTCTCCAATCTCTCCTCCCCTCCCCTCCTCTCCCCCGCCCTCTACCTCTCTGGCTCTCCTCCATTCCTTCCTCCTTCCCCTCCTCTCCACACTGCTCACTTCATTTTTCCTTCTAATACATGCTCTGGGCTGTTTGAGCCTGTGTGGCGGCTTGTACGAACCTTGGAATGCGTACTCTTTTAATCTGACTCCCATAAGGGGACATTTAAATATTTCCGATATTGTTAAAAAATATCTTTATTATTTTTATTTTCTGTGTTTGAGTGTCTTGCCTGCATGTATGTAAGTGCACCTGTGTCATGCAGTGGCCAAGGAGGTCAGAAGAAGGTGTTGGATCTCCAGGAATTGGAGTTACGGATGGCTGTTAGCCATCATGTGGGTGTTGGGAATTGAACCTGTGTCCTCTGCAAGAGCAGCCAGTGCTCTTAACTGCTGAGATGTCTCTCTCCAGGGCCATATTTTCAATTCTTCTACACACATACTCACAGGCATAGATACGTATTTCAGTAACTAAAGTGATATAGGATTGTTGTCATGTCTTCTAATGACCCAGAGTATAGAAAGCAACAAATTCAAGGAAACCCATCTCATGGGGGAAATTGAACTTCGAAGTGTGTATTTCTGGCTGAACTGGATATTCACACGGGAAAGACTGACCCCGCGCCTCATGTCATCACAGTGTCCTTTCCACATGGCTGCAGATCTGCCTGGAAGGCGAAATGAAAAGCTTTCATAGGAAAATGCAAGAGGCCCTAAGACCCAGGAGCAAATACAGCTTTCCTAAGCCTCGCTGCTGCATAAGCGCTCATCGTAAAGAGAGCCATTGGTAAATGGGGCTGGATTGAAAGTAAGAACTTCATTTCTTCAGAGAATGTAAGAGAAGCCCTTAGAGTCGGAGGGTTAGTTGGTTATATAACCTGCAAAAGGATGTGTATTCAGAAGACAGACAAGACCAGGCTCATGAGGGAAGGACAGATCTCCTGGGAAGACTAGGGCACTTCACGCACAAGCTGTTAGTCATCACCTACTTGATAAACTCCCTGAGGAAAGCACCGTAAAGACTTTATTCTGTTCACGGTTCAAGGTGCAGTCCGTCATGGCTCACGATCAGGGGTGCAGTCTGGCGTGGCTCACGGTTCAAGGTGCAGTCCGTTATGGCTGACGGTTCAAGGTGCAGTCCGTCATGGCTCAGGGTTGAGGGGTGCGGTCCGTCATGGCTCATGGTTCAGGGGTGCAGTCCGTCATGGCTCACAGTTCAGGGGTGCAGTCCGTCATGGCTCACGGTTCAAGGTGCAGTCCGTTATGGCTGACGGTTCAAGGTGCAGTCCGTCATGGCTCACGGTTCAGGGGTGCAGTCCATCATGGCTCAGGGTTCAGGGGTGCAGTCCGTCATGGATCATGGTTCAGGGGTGTAGTCCATCATGGCTCACGGTTCAGGGGTGCAGTCCATCATGGCTCACAGTTCAGGGGTGCAGTCCGTCATGGATCATGGTTCAGGGGTGTAGTCCATCATGGCTCAGGGTTCAGGGGTGCAGTCTGTCATGGATCACGGTTCAGGGGTGTAGTCCATCATGGCTCACGGTTCAGGGGTGTAGTCCGTCATGACTCAGGGTTCAGAGTGCAATCCATCATGGCTCAGGGTTCAGGGGTGCAGTCAGTCATGGCTCACGGTTCAAGGTGCAGTCCATCATGGCTCACGGTTCAAGGTGCAGTCCATCGTGGCTCATGGTTCAAGGTGCAGTCCATCGTGGCTTACGGTTCAAGGTGCAGTCCATCGTGGCTCAGGGTTCAGGGGTGCAGTCTGTCGTGGATCAGGGTTCAAGGTGCAGTCCATCGTGACTCATGGTTCAAGGTGCAGTCCATCATGGCTCAGGATTCAGGGGTGCAGTCCATCATGGCTCACGGTTCAGGGGTACAGTCCGTCATGGCTCAGGATTCAAGGTGCAGTCCATCATGCCTCAGGGTTCGGGGTGCAGTCCATCATGGCTCACGGTTCAAGGTGCAGTCCAACATGGCTCAGGGTTCAGGGGTGAAGTCCATCATGGATCACGGTTCAGGGGTTCAGTCCATCATGGCTCAGGGTTCAGGGGTGCAGTCCGTCATGGCTCAGGGTTCAAGGTGCAGTCCTTTATGGCTCAGGGTTCAAGGTGCAGTCCATCATGGCTCACGGTTCAAGGAGCAGTCCATCATGGCTCAGGGTTCAGGGTGCAGTCCGTCATGGCTCATGGTTCAGGGGTGCAGTCCGTCATGGCTCAGGGTTCAAGGTGCAGTCCATCATGGCTCATGGTTCAGGGGTGCAGTCCGTCATGGCTCAGGGTTCAAGGAGCAGTCCATCATGGCTCAGGGTTCAGGGGTACAGTCCGTCATGGCTCAGGGTTCAAGGTGCAGTCCATCATGGCTCAGGGTTCAGGGTGCAGTCCGTCATGGCTCATGGTTCAGGGGTGCAGTCCGTCATGGCTCAGGGTTCAAGGAGCAGTCCATCATGGCTCAGGGTTCAGGGGTACAGTCTGTCATGGCTCAGGGTTCAAGGTGCAGTCCATCATGGCTCAGGATTCAGGGGTGCAGTCCATCATGGCCCACAGTTCAAGATGCAGTCCATCATGGCTCAGGGTTCAGGGGTGCAGTCCATCGTGGCTCACGGTTCAGGGGTGCAGTACATCATGGCTCAGGGTTCAGGGGTGCAGTCTGTTGTGGCTCAGGGTTCAAGGTGCAGTCCATAATGGCTCACGGTTCAGGGGTGCAGTCTATCATGGCTCACGGTTCAGGGTGCCATCCATCATAGCTCACAATTCAGAGGTGCAGTCTATCATGGCTCAGGATTCAGGGGTGCAGTCCATCATCGCTCGGGGTTCAGGGGTGCAGTCCGTCATGGCTCAGGGTTCAAGGTGCAGTCCATCATGGCTCACGGTTCAAGGTGCAGTCCATCATGGCTCACGGTTCAGGGGTGCAGTCCGTCATGGCTCAGGGTTCAGGGGTGCAGTCCATCATGGCTCACGGTTCAGGGGTGCAGTCCGTCATGGCTCAGGGTTCAAGGTGCAGTCCATCATGGCTCACGGTTCAGGGGTGCAGTCCGTCATGGCTCAGGGTTCAAGGTGCAGTCCATCATGGCTCACGGTTCAGGGGTGCAGTCCGTCATGGCTCAGGGTTCAAGGTGCAGTCCATCATGGCTCAGGGTTCAAGGTGCAGTCCGTCATGGCTCAGGGTTCAAGGTGCAGTCCGTCATGGCTCAGGGTTCAAGGTGCAGTCCGTCATGGCTCAGGGTTCAAGGTGCAGTCCGTCATGGCTCAGGGTTCAAGGTGCAGTCCGTCATGGCTCAGGGTTCAAGGTGCAGTCCGTCATGGCTCAGGGTTCAAGGGTGCAGCCCATCCTGGCTCACAGTTCAAGGTGCAGTCCATCATGGCTCAGGGTTCAGGGGTTCAGTCCATCATGGCTCAGGGTGCAGGGGTGCAGTCCATCATGGCTCAGGGTTCAGGGGTTCAGTCCATCATGGCTCAGGGTTCAGGGGTTCAGTCCGTCATGGCTCAGGGTTCAGGGGTGCAGTCCATCATGGCTCAGGGTTCAAGGTGCAGTCTATCATGGCTCACGGTTCAGGGGTGCAGTCCGTCATGGCTCAGGGTTCAAGGTGCAGTCCATCATGGCTTAGGGTTCAGGGTGCAGTCTATTATGGTGGGGAAGGCATGGAGGCAGGAGCAGCGCAAGGCTGGTCATGTATCTACCGTCAGAAAGCAGAGAGATGAAAGCTGGTGCTCAGCTCACTTTCTCCTTTTGGTTCAGGCCTGGACCCCAGCCATGGCATGGTGATGCCCACATTCAGGGTGGATCCTGTCACCTCAGTGAACCTAATCTAGAAAACCCCTCACATGCATGCCCAGAGGGTGTGTCCAAGGTGACTTTAAACCCCATCAAGGTGACAAGATTAACTATCACACAAGGATAGCCCATTGGCAAAGAACAGGAAGGGTTCCATTCCATCTGATATAGCGAAATCCAAATTAAAACGCAATGTATAGCTGCTACCTACCACACAGATGGCTGAAAAGCGAAAGACAGCAATATTAAAAACTGGGGGGTGTTGTCTTGAGCTGTTGGGTTTGGGGTAGCTTGTTTTGCAGCAGATAGCTACTGCATCATCATTTGGGAAGGGTTTTAAGAATGATTCAGGTGATGGAAGAGGAATGTTTCAAAAACTCCTTCTCCAAGGGAAAGGTAAACATCTACCCCCTCTTCCTAGGATCCCAACAACCATCTGAGATTGGAGTCTACCAAAGTTCACTCTGGAGAACCAAGTGGTTTATTGGACTTACAGAGTAATGGGTGAGGGGTTACTTATGGGATTGTGGGTGCTTCCCCACCGGGACTACACCACGGAGTTGTCACCCAGCATGGACAATGGCTGCACCATAACTTCATAAATGGAGCCCCTTCCCTTAGTCCTCCCCAGTCTATATGCTCTAAGCCCTTCCCCGAGGCCACATACAATTAGGGCAGACTTGCCAATCGTTGGTTAGGAGGCATGACTAGATACCCAGGTGAAGGTTTCATCACCCTCTACCCCTCTTTTAAGGAGAGATGGTCAACAGCCAACAAGGCCAGCTATGATGATCTTTTGTAAGTGATCACAACGGAGCTCAGGAAGATGGCATCTATTTGTCTTAGAGGACAGTCCTTTACAACGGGCATCTTTGGGAGTCTGGTTTTTAAAGATTTATTTTATTTATTTATTTATTTATTTTGTCTTTCTTGAGACAGGGTCTCCTTGTAGCCCCAACTGTCCTGGAACTCACTATGTAGACCAGGCTGGCCTTGAACTCACAGAGATCATCCTCCTGCCTCTGCCTCCCGAGTGCTGGGATTAAAGGTGTGCACCACCACGTGTGGCTTAAAGATTTATTTTTAAATGATGTGTTCATGTGTGTCTGTGTGTGGGCATGTGCACATGAGTGCAGGTACCCAAGGAGTCCAGAAAAGGGTTGTCAGATCCCTCAGAGCTAGAGTTACAGACAGTTTTCTATGTGGGTGCTAGGAACTAAACTCAGGTCCTCTGCAAAAGCAGCAAGGACTCTTATCCTCTGTGCTCTCTCTGGCCCCATGGAAGTAGGGTTTTTAGTCTTGCTTTGTATTTTCTGTAACGATGTAGTGCAAAGCCAGGTACAGTGCTGACCACCTTAATCCCACACTGAAAGGCTAAGGCGGGAGGATTGTGAGTGTGAGATCAGCCTGGGGGCTATGTAGTGAGTTGTGTCTTTTTAAAAAAGCACTGAAGCCACATATGGTAGTGTATGCCTTTAATTCCAGCACTTGGGAGGCAAAGGCAGGCTGATCTCTGTGAAATCAAGGCAAGTTTGGTTTACATGGTGAGTTCCAGGCCTGCTGCAGCTACAAGAAGACCCAGTCTCAAAAAAAAAAGCATTGAAAACAATTATTTAGCTAATTCAACCAAGGTGATAGCTGTATTTGGATTTTTTTCCATTAAGTTTATGGTGAGCCTTTAATTTTAATTGAATTTCTTCATAATGGCTCTGAGCCCCACTTTACTTGACTGAGGCTGACTTGAGTAGCTTTGATCTGCATCTTTCTTTTCAGCCTGAAGAACTCCAGCTACTCTGGGTCAGTGCCTCGCTGAGGTTGCTGTGTCCAGTGCTGAGGAGGAAAGACAATTCATCCAAGAAAACACTTGCTTGCAAGCGAGTGCACACGAGCGTGTCACAGAGACGGGGCCTGACCTTTAAAACTAATTATCTGCACATGCACAGCAGGCTGAGCAAACAGCAATCTATGGGACACGCTGTGCAGGCTTCGTCCAGGCTGCCCTTTATGTGAGCAAGTTGTGCAGCACCTGGGGCTTCTTCCCCCTAGAACCCATGCCCTCACCACGACCTTGCCCACAGTTGACATGGCTGTCCTTAATGGGACCCCACAGCAGGGGCAGGAGCTGGGCCTTCTGGGCCCAGCAGCTGCCCTTTAGCTGCACAGTGTTTCAGAGCTAGAGCCTGGCCCTATGAGGTGACAACCATCCCAGCTGGGGAAGGGCGATTCTCACCAGCTCCCAGCAGCCCCAGGAGGTGGGCTGTAGCCTCTGAGGTGTATGGGGGTCACAGCCACGGGCAGACGGAAAAGCTGTGGCACACACTTCTAACATGGCAGCCACCAGCCTGGCCACCTTTGTGGTCCTCACAACCTTGCAGGACCATATTGCATCTTCAAACAAGGAAGGTGCTCCCATAAAACATCATTCCAGGGTGCTGGTGAGGATACTTGCTGCACCAAGCCATTTTATGCCAGTCCTGAGGTCTCCCCAACATTGCCCTCCTATGTGTGAGGTTGAGGCTCCGCCCACAGGTCTCCCAGGAGTCCAGGAGCAGGTGGTCTCCAGGAGGAGGCAGATCCCTCAGAATGGGGCACTTGTTACTGTCCCTTGTAGCTACTGACAAGAGCTGGCCCTGGTTCCTGCTGCTGGCCATGCCCAGGCATGGAAGAGTTCTGCTCCTGTGGTAACCCCCCACTATATTCCAGACTCCTGGAGGGCAAGAGAGTGGGTGCTGTGGCGCCTTCTCCCTGGCCCTGGGTGCCTGCCTGGGAGAGATGCTCTCAGAAACTTGGCTGAGTAGGAAGGGGATGACAGACAGACGCCTATATGCAGTCAGCCCGGGAGCAGAGGTTCCACGTGGAATCCAGGGCCTCCTTGTTGCCGGAAGAGGCCAGGGTCACGGGTTGCTCTGGGTGCCTCCCTGGCCTGCTTCCACCCCCTTGTCATCACCCACACATCCCTCACGGGCCTCAGAGGAGCTTCAGTGTCAGACACAGTTCTGTGGCTTGGCTGCTCCCTTCATTCTTGGGGCTCCAGTGTCATGGAGTCCCCCTCCCCACTCTCTGTGATGCACACCAACCTCAACCACTCAGACTGGCCAGCAATGAGCTCCAGGGACCCACTGTCTCCATCTTCATGGCGCTGGGATGACAGACTCGCTCCTGCACTCAGCTTTTTAAGTGGGTGCTGGGGATCTGAGCTCAGTTTCTCATTCTTGCATGGCCAGCACTTTACCAACTGAGCCATCTCTTCAGATCCTCCAGCACTCCCCCAACCCCCTGCTGACTTCTTTTAAATCCCAACTGAAATCAGCCTGTGCTGAGGGCATGGGACCTAGGCCTGGTGTGGCTCAACAGCTGGATGGTAAAACCACTGCTCGGAGATTTTTTGGATTAGAGTCATTCAGTGTGGCTGTCCTTGCCTGCCCCAGGGTCACATGGGCAGGAAGGGGGCCCTCAGGCCTGGCTGTGCTTCTCAGGGAATGGGTGGATGTTTCAAGAAGTGCAAATTGGAAAACAACAGGTTTCCTCTGTGCCGGCTGGTTTGTCAGATTACCAGGGGAGATTCAAAGGCACAGTGCCACAGACTCAGTCAAGAATATCTTTCTAGTTTTGACAAGCCATCCCTACCCCCAGGTACACTTCAAAGAGCAAGGAACCAGGCTCCACCAGGCAGGCACCTGTGGATCCTGCCCACCGCAGCACTCCCCACGCTAGAAAGAGGCCTCAGCCTGCAGGTCTGGCAGGTGGTGAGTGAGGCTGGCCCTCCAGGGATGAGGCTCAGCCTGGAAGGAGGGAAAGGTGACGGAGCTGCAACCTTGAGGCCACTAAGTCAAGGGAAATAAGCTGGCCCCGAAAGGCCAAACCTTGGTTCCCTTTCTATGAAATGCCCAGGGCAGGTGAGGCCTGGGAGATGGAGTGTGAGAGCACTCACCGGGGGTGTGGAGTGGTGCACCTGGTCACCAGGTGTGGGAGATGGCTGTGTTCTGCAGATGGTGCGAGGTGATGGCTGCCTTCTAACTGTGCTCCACACCCCTGGACTGCACACGTAACAGTGGGTGAAACAACGGGTCTAGTGTTCTCTCTACACTCACAGTTAAAACATGAGTCCTGTAAAATACCTGCAGAGCCAGGTATGGTGTGCACACCTGTCATCCCAGCACTTGAGAGGCAGAAGCAAGAGGATCAGGAGTTCATGGCCAGCCTTGGCTAAATATTGAATTCAAGGCCAGCCTGGGCTACATGAAACCCTGTCTCAAACAAACAAACAAACAACAACAACCACCACACACACACACACACACACACACACACACAATACACCAAACCTTGGCTGGGTTTGGGAAAGTTCTGCCAGAATCAGGAAGGGATGAGCCCAGGACAGCCCAGCAGAGACTTTAAAGGGCAGTTGGGAACTCACCTGGGTGATTTTAATTTCATCTAAGCAGTAAAATACATACAACCAATCAACTAACTACTTCTCAGAAACAAGACTGGTTATGTTTGCCATATTCACACTGTTGGAGTCCAGTTACGATAGAAACCACTTCTGAAGCCTGAGTGGGTGCTGTGGGTGAACCCGGCCTTACTTGTGTGGATGGCTTCATCCTAGGCCCCTGAATGTGGCCTTATCTGGAAATAAGGACTTTTCTGAACCGGTTGACTTGAATTGACATCATCAGGTGGATTCTGATGTCCTTGTAAAAGGGAAAAATTTGGGCACAGGTGGCACTGGAAGAAAACAGGCAGGGTGTGTGTGTGGCGGTGTGCCAGGGTGGTCAGTGGCCACCAGGAGCTGGAGCAGGTCAGAAGCAGACTCCATTAATTGCTCAGGAAGGGCCAGCCCCACCCACACCACCTTGAACCTGGATTCTGGCCCGGCACTGTGAAGTGAGGCTAGCTGTCACTCAAGTCTTAACCTTGGGGACAGTTCCAGGTGGCTTGGGACAACAGAGCCGCTCTCTTCCCTCTGTGGTCTGTCTCTTCTCATTCAGACACGAGGCATGTCTGTGGGGCCACTGGTCCCTAGAGCAATCCCACTTTCCCTGATCACATCAGTCTTACTCCATTCCCATGGTTGCTCATATTGACAGGGACTGGGGGTTGCTTTGTGTCTTTTAGGGGACCTTATTCACCCTTTAACAGCCCCCTGTCACATACTTCCCGAGTGCAAAATGCCTTTACCCCCAGCACCCCTGAAGTCCTGTGAATCCCAGCATTACCTCTGAGCTGAACCTCACTGGCACACTGCGAGTGCAGTCTGTGCTCTTCTCTGTGCCCAGGCCTTGCCCAGATGGGCACTCAGTGACCCATGGGTCACTCGGGCCTGTCTTCTTTACTTCTCTCTTCTCCCAGCGCAAAGCGCTATTCAGGCCCACTTTCCCACAGTGCCCTCTTTCTTCCTTGCTCCCACAAAGCTGTTGTGAAAGAAATGACCAGCATCATACTGTGGCTGTCTGTGAGTCTAAAACCCTCATCTCCCCAAAGGATGAAGAGCACCCCAATCTACAGAGTACCCAGCACCCCAATCTACAGGGGCCACAGGTGGTACATCCTGCATGGTCATCACACATTAACTAATGGACCGAGCCTTTGCCCTGTCTCCTGCCATGTTGGAAACAGCCAACCTGACTGTGAACATGACTGTGGACTGCTCAGCAATTATGTGGCCTGAGACTCCCCAAACCTACAAGAGGGGGCCCTGTGTTGCCTCAAGGGTCTCAACTGCAGAACTCCGCCACGCTGTTGTCGATCTCTGGTGCTCATAACTCTTCTAATAAGTGTCTTACTCAAAAGGACAATCTGCCTCAGTGTCCCTTTGTCCCCTAATCTGAGACCTTCCAATGCCCTAAAAGCAGATACCTGGTATCTGGCTCCTCCTCTTTCTTTCTCTGTTTTCTGGCCACCACAAGGTGAGCAGTTCCCTCCACCACAGGCCTGAAGCAGTCAGGCCAAGTGGCAATGGACTGAAACCTTCAAAACCATTAGCTAAAGTAAACCTTTCCTCCTACTGCGCTGATTGTCCTGGGTATTTTATCTCAGTGACAGAAAGCTGACTGACACAGTGTAGAACATGGCTTCCTCTATTACTGTCATGTAATGTAAATGTTAATTAAAACAAGAGAGCAATGAACAAAAGAGGCTTTTAAATCTGTGAAACTGTAGAGACCTTTTATCTTTTTTTCCTGAGGTTGCATATCCCTATGTAAACCCAACAGGGTGTCTGTGAGTGTGTGTCCACATGTGTGTGCATGCATGTAGAAACCAGAGGTCAACCTCTGGTGGTGTTCTTCAGGCACTACTTTCTGTTCTCCCTTCCTCCCTCCCTCCCTCCCTTCCTCCCTCCCTCCCTCCCTTCCTCTTTTCCTCCCTCCCTCTTTCTCTCTGGTGTACATGTATGGGGGTGTACCTGCCAATGTGTGCACATGTGGAGGCCAGAGATCAGTATCAAGTAACCTCTGTCATACCTTACATTCTCAGACAGAGTCTCTCTGTGAACCTGACGCTCATCGATTTGGCTAGACTGACTGGCCAGTGTCCTGTGGGCATCTGCCATCATGTGCCACTGGGTGCCTGGCTTTTTATGTGGGTGCTAGGGATTTGAACTCAGGTCCTCATGTTCGCAAAGCAAGCAGTTTACCCACTGAGCCATGTCCCCAGCCCCTCCACGTCGTGTCTTGTGACAGAGTCTCTCAAAGCTCACCAGGTAGCCTAGACTGGCTGGCCAGGGAATCCCAGGGATCCGGCTATCTCCAGCTCTGTAGTGCTGGGATTCCACACACTTGTCACCACATCCAGGTTTTTATGTTGGTGCCTGGGATCCAACTCAGGTGCTCATGCTTATGGAGCAAGTGCTCTGCTGATAGAGCATCTCTCCATGTTTTATTAGCAGTCTGTGACTCCAGTGTTTAAAGTAGATCTGTAACATTTGTGATAACAGTGTTTAAAGTAGATCTGTACCAGGGTTTAAAGTAGATCTGTAACAGTGTTTAAAGTAGATCTGTAACATTGTGATAGTGTTTAAAGTAGATCTGTAACAGTGTTTAAGGTAGACCTGTAACATTGTGACAGTGTTTAAAGTAGATCTGTAACACTGTAACAGAGTTTAAGGTAGATCTGTAACAGTGTTTAAGGTAGATCTGTAACATTGTGACAGTGTTTAAAGTAGATCTGTGACAGTGTTTAAGGTAGACCTGTAACATTGTGACAGTGTTTAAAGTAGATCTGTAACAGTGTTTAAGGTAGACCTGTAACATTGTGATAGTGTTTAAAGTAGATCTGTAACAGTGTTTAAAGTAGATCTGTAACATTGTGACAGTGTTTAAAGTAGATCTGTAACAGTGTTTAAGGTAGATCTATAACAGTGTTTAAAGTAGATCTGTAACATTGTAACAGTGTTTAAGGTAGATCTGTGACAGTGTTTAAGGTAGACCTGTAACATTGCGACAGTGTTTAAAGTAGATCTGTAACAGTGTTTAAGGTAGACCTGTAACATTGTGACAATGTTTAAAGTAGATCTGTAACAGTGTGATTTCTATCTCATTGCTGATGTCAGTAATGTATCTTTTCTTTTTTTCCTGGGAATACTGGGACTTGAACTTAGAGCCTCAAGCATCTTTTTTTTCCTAACCATTTAAACTAGTTTGTAAGTGCCGCGAACCTTCTCGAAGACCTGGCTCTGATTCGCTGACTTCCCTGTCCTGCAGTGCTCTGTAAGGCCCACGGTTCCTGCTCTGAGTTTCCCTCTTCCTGTCTTGCGCTTCCCCTGGGTCACATTCACTCGTGTTCTTCTGACTTTTTAAGAAAACATTGTTTGAGCCTATATAATGGGTTGTCTCATGGGGAGGAGAATACCACAGTAGGTTAGACTTTCTTGCTATAGCAAGCTCAAATTGTCTCTGACTTTTTAAAAATTTATTTTTATTTTATGTGTATGAGTGTTATGCCTGCATGTACATGCACTCATGTTGTGCAGTGCCTGCAGAGGTCAGAAGAGGGCATTGGATCCTCTGGAACTGGAGTTATGACTTGTTGTTAGCTGCCATGTGGATACTAGAATTCGAACCCAGGTCCCATGCAAGAACAGCCAGTGTTCTTAACCGCTAAGCCAGTCCTTCCTCCCACTTCTTAAGGTGAACGCTGAGTCGGTTATTTAGCTTCCTTCCTTTAAACAGCTTAGAAACAACTTTGTGGAGACAGCACACGCAATTCTCTTAAAATACACAATCCTGAGCTGTGGTTGCAGCCAAGCTTGATGACCCAAGTTCCATCCCCACGACTCACATGGCGGAAGGAGAGAACTGACTCCCCAAGTTGTCCTCTGATCTCCACATGTGGACTATCGCACACATGCCCCACAATGAGTAAATCAATGTAATAAGCATTGAGATGTGACCATAACCCACGGCCTTTTTTTGTACACATAGATAGGTACAGCCATCACATAAATCCATTTTAGTAAGCCATCCCCACACTGGCCCTACTAACCTTCTGACACCTACTTCTCATCCCCAGCCTAGCACACCAACCCATCTCCTTCTAGATTTCCCAGGTACACACATTCCTCGTGCTCACGGGGTCTTGTAATTCCTGGCCTTCTGTAGCCAGGTTCTTTTGGTCGGCATCAGGTTGAAAAGGAACAGCTGTGCTGTGTCATAGGTCAGCACTTCACGCCTCTCTATGGCCGGATAGTATTCCACACTGGCCTGCTTGTGTGGGCAGACCACATCTTGTTTGATGGGTCTTTGGGCTGTTTCCAGCTCTGGGCTGCTGTACACATCTGGGTATACATCTTTATGTGCACATATAGTTGTATTTCTTTCAGGTATTATATTACTTTCCCACTGTTGGACAAAAGCAACTTAAGGGTTTGTTTTGGCTCACAGTTCAAAGATACAGTCCACGGTGGGGAAGCCGTGGCGGCAGGAGGTGGTGCAGCTAGCTGGTCACATGGCATCTGCAGCCAGGAAGCAGAGAGAGATAAATGCTGGTGTTCAGCTCAGTTTTGCTTTTTATTTAGTCCAGGACCCCAGCCTGTGGGGTGGTGGTGTCCACCTTCAGTGTGGGTCTTCCCACCTCAGTTAAATCTCTACGGAAACACTCTCACAGATGCGCCCTCAGGTGTCTCCTAGGTGATTGTGAATCCAGTTTGATTGACAGAGAAGACTCACCATGACAGGTGTGTACTGGGACTGGCATGTGGGGCCATGTGGGCGTTCCACTGGGGACAGAGTGGATGGCTTCCCCAGCAGCTGCGGCACCTGTTTTGGTCAGCAGCATCTGAGTGTCCTTATCCTTCACGTCCTCACTAATGTGTCACTAATGTCTCACTGTGAGCCCTGCATCACTACACAGGCCTCTGCAGAACACCTGTTGAAGTCATGTGCCTGTTTTTAGAATCAGGTTATTTGACTCTTTATCGAGTTGCATGAGTGCGTTCTCCATTCTGGATAGGGTCTCAGCAGATGTGCGGTTTATAACATTTCCTCATCGTGGGCCATCCTCACCCTCCCTGCGTGCGTCCTTTGATGATCTGGTCGGGTCTTCCACATCCATCATTTCTTTTATTGCTCATGGTTCTGGTTCATGTGGAATCTGAGGCTGTGAAGATGCAGCTTCACCCCTCACTCCCGGGAGGATTTGTGTTCATGTTCCTGTGCTGAGTGTGTGCAGGCCAGAGGTCAACTTCGGGCATCTTTTCTCAGGGCTCGTCCACCTTATTTATTTTTAAAATTTATTTTAATTTTTTATGTGTATATTGCCTGCATGTAAGTGCACCCATGTTGTGCAATGCCCGTGGAGGTCAGAAGAGGGCATCAGATCCCCTGGAACTGGAGTTATGGACAGTTGTTAGCTGCCATGTGGGTGCTGGGATTCGAACCCAGGTCCTCTGTAAGAGCAGTCAGTGCTCTTAACTGCTGAGCCATCTCTATAGTCCCTACATTGTTTTTTTCCCAACCTGAGTGGCTGGCCAGTGAACCCCAGGGTCCTCCTGTCTCCACTCCCCAGTTGCTAGGATTAATAGGCACATGCCAACAGTCCTGGCTTGTGTGAGTTCTGGAGGTCAAACTCAGGTCCTCATGCTTGCACAGCCAGCACTTTTCTGGCTGAACCCTCCCCCAGCTCCCCATATGTCTTTGAAGAATCTCATGTTTGAGCTCCTCTCATCCCTGAGGGACCCCAGCACTTCAGCATGCAATGGAGGGAGGGATGGAGGGAGGGGACATTATCCCTGCTGAGACTTACAGAGTTGTCTTGGACAGGGGTCCACAGTGCTCTGGGACCCCAAAGACAGAGCTGGGCCACTGTGAAGGAGTCAACCAGGCAGAGCGTAACTCAGTTGCTTCCAAGGGCAGTGGAAAGACCAGACACACGTGCCCCCTGGAGGGCCTGGGTCAGGATCAGAAGAGGCAGGGAAGGTCTGTTCTTCTTCCTCTCAGAGGTAGAGTCAGAACCATTTGGGCCTCCAAGCCCCCTACTTCCACCTAGGGAAGAGCTGGGACAAGGGGCCCTGGTGGTCAGACTCGTTTCCTTAAGGTCTCTGGAGATGCTTCCTGGGCTGCTCCTTCCTCTGCTCTGGAGCTCTGCCCCAAGCTCCCTCTTTCTGGCTAACAGTCATCTTTCTATTCAGGTTATAGCCTGGCTGTCACCTCCAGGCAGCATTCCAGGATTGTCTATCCTGTTTCCTGTGTCCCCTCTGTGCCCTGCTCCATCAGGCACTCTGGGAGATCTTTGCTTTCTCTTAGCTGAAGGCAGCTGCCCCGGGCTCTGACAGAGCTGATTTCCCCTCTGTCCACCCCCTAGCTCCCCTCTTCCTTACCGGAACTCATCCTCATGGCTCCACTGACTCCCTACACGCTGGGATAATTGCAGAGCTGGCAGAGCCTGACACCCCACTGAGTCCAGCCTCCTTCTTGGCCTCTCCATGCCTTCAGTTCCTCCAAGGCAGTCTGATTTACTGGACTCCTTGGGCCCATTTGCCAGGTGTCTGGCCCCATCTGGAAGCAAGTGGTTTGCTTTGAGGTGATAAACGCCGTGCAGTAGGGCTTGGCCTGTAGCCAGAGAGCGTGCACCGTGGGGCCTCTGTTTCTACTGCAGACTTCAGCCCAGAGAGGCATTTGAAATACACTCCCCTGATTTTTCTTTGTCCCTGGAACTCTCTCACATACACTTATTTATGTTTTGAAAAATCAATGCAACAAATTGTGTTCAATATGCTCTTTAGCTGGAAAAGATGGAACTCTTTTGGTCCCTTGATTTATATTCCTTCCATCAGACAAATGCCCACCTTGGGGTGACCATGGCATGGGATGTAGGCTCAGGACGAGTGGCTTCAAGCTGCCTTGTGTCACTGAGGAACATCTGGTGCCCTTGGCTCACAAGTGTTCTGACTGAAAACTGGCTGTGTCCAGAATGTGGACTCCCTGGAGGCATGCTGAGCTGGGCCGGTGGAAACCTTGTCAGACGTGGTCAGCTGAGGGAGGACCCCCCCACTTGATGGGGCTCTGCAGTGGAAGTCCAAGGCTGTGGAGGGGTTGATCAGGACCTGGTGTGGCCTGTGTCCCTCATACTGTCCAGGCAAAGGAGCTGGATTGGGAAGGTGAGAGCCAGATGTCCCTGGCTACTGAATACCTCTCTTTGTTGTTGCCCCTTTGAAGGTGCCCTCTGCCCTCCTCTGAGCTGGGTGTTTGCTGGACACTGGAAAAGGTGGCCTTCGCCTTCTGAGTGCCCTGTGCTGGATGAGCTGGTGAGCCCACTCTTGCTGATTGTGTCTGAGTGTATAAGTGCCTGCTGCATGCCTATGTATGTACATCTGAGAGTGTTCTCTGTATGCACACAGACAAGAGCTTGCACACATGTAGTCTACACAGGCACATGTGCAAGGTATGCACATGTGTGCTTTGTGCATTCACATGGGTAGTGAATACACATGAATGCACCGTGCAGGCAGTTTATGCAGGCACTCATAGGTGTGCTGTGCATGTGCACATGTGAGATTACACATGTGTGTGCTCTGTTCATGTAGTTGTGAGGGGCACACACATTCACTGAATGGTTCATGTGTGAGAGCACGCACACCTGTGCTCTGTGCATGTGCAGAATGCAGGGTGTGTTGGTTTCTGGAGCCTTCTGTGGAGCCTGCAGGTGGGGCTCTACACTAACGTACTAATCAAAGGAGTCAACAATGTGAGGGCAGCATCCTGGAGCTCAGGTGGGTCCCTGCAGCCTAGAGGGTAGGGTCATGCCTACAGGCTTGAGGGTGAGCTGGCCGGAGGGGTGCCTCTCTGTAGGGCTACTGGCCCAGAGTACTCAGCTTCCCCAGTCTCAGTTTCCTCACCTGCAGGGGGAGATGCAGTCAGCCGCACTCTGGGCCAGGTGGGAGGAGCACCTGCTGTGTTGAGTGACAGTGAGATCATTCCCAGCACCTGCGCAGAGTGAGCGCCCTCAGCTTCACCTGCTCATTGTGAGCAAGGCGGGTTTTCAGAACCTCAGTCTCCGGTGTGTCATTTACAGCACTAAACCTTGACCTGCCTGTGTCAAAGCAGAAAGTCCTGCTGTAGCCAGGCATGTCCCTGGTGTCTACCATGAGGACGGGTACTTGAGGGCCTCTGTACAGGTGTGCGGCAGCACCAGGGGCAGAGCCCGTCTGTCTGTGCCTCCTCTCTGCTCCGTCCAGCCCGTGGCCTTCTGTCTTCTTTCTTCAGACTTCCGCTCCCGCGTCCCTCAGATCTGGCCTTCTATCGTTCCCAAGAGTCCTGAATGCAGGTTGGATGGAGGCGGGGCCAGGTGCCTAGTGGGCACTCTTGGTGCTTGGGGTATAACTGGCTGCCCTGTACTCCCCAGAAGCTGAATGTGGCATCTGGTTTCCCTCCATCACTAGAGTGATGTGGACCAAGGTAAGGGACTTGTGTCTGCAACGATCTGGAGCAGGGTCAGCAGGTGGGGGGATGAATGAATGAATGCACTAATCAGCAGGTGGGGGGATGAATGAATGAATGAATGGTTGAGACACTGCAGGTGGCACATGCCCAGTTCTGTCCTGTCCTCCCCTCCATGTTGGCCGCTCCTTCCCATAAGGACAGAGCCCCCAGCAGGCAGAGAGCTTTGCACCACCTGCACTCTGGCCCAGCTGAGCTGGCGCAGCGTTGCTGCCTCTAGATTCTCTAAGCTGAGCCTCAGAGTCTCCTGGAGCAGGGTAGGATGGGAGGAGGTCAGCAGTCAGGAGGGGTTGAGGGCTTCAACGTGTGCCCTGGGAGGAGGCCCCTCTCCCATGGATCCTTGGATCTCGGGCAGATATTTGAATTGTCTGTGTTTGACCTGGGCTCTGAGGAGCCAGGGGTGCTGGCTGCCGCTTGCCCTGGGTCCCCAAATCCCTTTGTTCACTCCATAAGGGTGGGGTTCAGTATCCTGACCCTAGTCAAAACCAGACCCTGAGGAATCCCTGAGTGGCTCAGCCTCCAGGACCCTGAGCTGAGGTAGAGGCCAGGATGCCTCCTTGGGCCACTAGACCACAGCAGCAGGCTGGCCATGGCTGCAGGGATTGGTCACTGTGGCAGATACATCTCAACACAGAGCTGGAGTGCCAGCCAGAAAGAAGCAGTGAGGCCCAGCTGCTGGCCCAGGAGGGCGTCTGCTGCTCATCACAGTTGTGCTTCTCGAAGAGCCAGTGCAGGGCTTTCTGCAGCAGTGTGAGCTGGTCAGGCCCAGTCCTTCCATGTGCTAGGCTCTGCAACCCAGCCCAGAGGATGTAGGGTAGAAGGGAGGATTTTGTTGGGGTCAAGGGCCTATCAAGGAGGGCCCCACCGGAACGCAGTATTGAATTTGAGCCAATGTAGGACTTTTCACCTGAGGAAAAAGAGCCACAAGATGGAGCGTGAGCTCTCCCCCACAGGATAGCACTGCGGGGACCTGGCCCTTCAGTTGATCCAGCACCTAGTGACATCACCCACCTGCTCCTCCAGACGTTCGCAGGCCTCATTTGGTGTGTCAGCCTCCACTGCTCAGCTGGCCCAGGTGACGCTCCTGTTACCTTCTGAGTATGGATCCTGGCTTCTGAGTTTTTGGACCTGGTATTTACTGACATCATATCTGGGTGGGGCATGTGCTCCTGGGGCTCCTAGTTCAGTTCAGGAAGGCATTGAGGTCCCCACACAGAGGAGCATGGGGAGGAAGTGGTGTCCACCAGTGTTCCTAGGGGTGACGGCAATATTGGAGACTTAATGAAGTCAGACAGGTGGCAGCCATCCCCCTGCATCCTGTCTGGGTCAGTGTGGTACCGTGTAAGGGAAACAGCCAATTGCCTGATGGTTACACATTGGTTTTCTCATCAGAACCCATTACACTAGCTCTTCTTTGAGGCTGTTTGAGCATGCTGTGACTGGTTATGCTCTGGGAGCAGGACAGACTGACAGACACAGATGGAGGCTGTGCACTGTATGACTGACAGAGGGCTTTGGTACTGTGGCTTTGGCCCAGTATCAGTCATCACAAGGGTACTTTTATAACTTGGAAACATCAAGTCAAGAATACCAGGGGCTGGGAGATGGCCGATCAGTGAAGCACTTACCACAGGAGCATGAGGACCTGAATTCAGATCCCCAGAACTCATGCACGCACCTGTGACCCCAGCACTGGGGAGGGGTCTAGGCCAACTCATGGACCCCACTGGTCAGCCAGACTCTGGTTAAGGTACTCAGAGAAAGTGCTTAGGGAAACTGGGCCTGGAGTCATATCTGTTCTACCCTGTTTCCAATTTGACCACCCTGTCTTGGTGACAATGTCTTCAGTGGGAGATACTGCAGCCCCAGCCCTCCTTCAAGTCACCAGGTCAACTTTGACTGTGACCTGTGAGGGATGAGCAGAGCCCAGGAGCTTTAGAAGAGCAATCCATCAATAGCTCCTCCTCCCCTCTCTCCCCTCTCCTTCTCTCACTCCTCTCGCCCCTCCTTCTCTCTCCCTTCCCCGTCCTCTGTACCCCTCCCTCTCCTCCTCCTCTCTCTCCTCCTTTATATCCCCTGCCCTCCCTTTCCTTCTCCCCCTGCTCTGTATTCCCTCCCCCTCGCTCCCCGTCCCTCCTCCTCTATAACCTTCCCCTTCCTTCTGTGCTTTCTTTCTCTCAAGCTGTAAAAGATTCTTAACAAGAAACACCCTGAGAATTCCCAGGGCCTGGACGGCTCTGCCAAGAACACAGCATACTTGGAAATGGAGTGCTGGCCAGGGTCCCCTGGCCAGTTAGGGAGGGTCTGAGCAGAAAGCACCCTCAGTTTTCTAACCCAACACCCTCCAAGGGTGGAAACTGGATCCCAGGAAGGTCTGAGGGGGTGGGAAGGCCCTTCTCATAGGAGTGCTGTGTCCAGGGCGCATCTAGGTTCATCTGGAAGGGGTATAAAGGAGATGTTACTGTGCTGGAGAGCCCCCCTGTCCATGTGTGGGGTTCCCAGGGCCTTACTACAGGGTCAGTTTGCTGCTGATGGCCCCAGGAGATGACAGACAACTGAGCCCTGAGGATGACAGAGAGGGAGGATGGGTGGCATGTCCTTGGTCATCTCATAGAGCAGATGGAGCTCTGGCCATAGCTTTGCTCAAGAGCTTGGGCTGCTCGGCTTGCACAGTTCCTCCAGGGTTGAGCTGTCCCCTTCCTCCCCTTTGTCCTTCCTACTTCCTCCCTGCTGTATTACAGAGACAGGCTCAGGAGAGGGACAGCTGTGAGGGCCACTGCACCCTGCACTTGCTGGCCTGTGACCTCAGGCTCCCGTCTTACCCCCTATCCCGGACCTCAGGCACTCATCTGCTGTGCTGAGGCTTGACCTTAGTTCTGCTCCAACTCAGTGGCCCCCACAGGCCTGTGGACGCTCTGCCTCCTTTCTCCTGGTCCCTGTCTGACACTGGATTTCATAGCAGACAACAAAGTCCTGTGTGCTGACTGATGGTCCAGGATGTGCCAGAAGGAAGGTGAAGTGAGACAGGTAAGGTCATGGAAGGAACAGGTGACCAGACTGCTGCAGATGTCTGGGCCCCAATTCTTTTGGGCCCTGAAAGATGGGGTAAACCCCCTTGAGTGGCCTGGAGGAAACTGGGGAGTCCAACCAACACTGCCAGGGCATGACATGACCCAGAGGCACAGGCAGACGTGACTCTGCCTGGTCTTTAACCATGGCACACTCAGCCTCATGCTGAGGCAGCTGAGCCACCTCTCCAACCTGGAGTGGGGTTTCTTGATGTGAAGTTTGAAGTCTCTCTGTTTGGAAGCTCTCCTTCTGCTGGCGGGGAGCAGTGTGGACCCTTTACTGGAGAAAGGTTAAGGGGTACAGAGCAAAAGTCAGGAGCCTGCCATCAGGACATGGAGATGAGCTTTTAAAGCCATCGAGAAGTTTCTGGAAAAATCTGTCCAGCTTTGTGCACTCCTGTCCATCCCCAAATCCAGAATTCAAGATGCAGACAGATCTGATTCATATTTTGTTTTTTGGGTTCAGCGATCTTTTGCCGTAAGCACTAAAGAAAGTCTGAAAACCCTGTCCTGAAGAGACTCACCTCGGGGATTGACGCCAGATTTGGACCCTGCCCTGAAGAGACTTACCTCGGGGATTGACGCCAGTTTTGGACCTAGTCTTAAAACCTGTCCTCTCTCCTCTGATCACTTCCACTGTCTCAGACACTTCAGACGATTCATGCCTCTGATGATTAGTGTTGTCAACAAAATATAGAATCACTTGGGACACAGACCCCTGAGCATACCTGTGGGGATTAATTACATTAACTGAGGTGGAAGACCTGCCTACTGTGGGTGGCACCATTCCTTGGGTGGAGTCCTGGACTGTGTAAGTAGAGAAAGGGAGCTGAGCAGCAGCAAGCCTTCATTGCTCTCTGATCCCTCTCTGCTTCCTGATTGTGGATGTGATGTGACTAGCTGCTTCAAGCTCTCACTGCCCTGACTTCCCCGACAGATGGACCGTTCTTGAGAGCTAAAATAAACCCTTTCTCCCTTGGATTGTTTTTGTGGTGGCATTTTGCCATAGAAACAGGAAAAGAAACTTAGATCAAAAAATGGTACTGAGGGAGCTGGAGAGATGGCTCAGCAGTTCAGAGCACTATCTGCTCTTGCAGAGGACCTGGGTTTGGTTCCCAGCACCCACATGGTGGCTGACAGCAGTTCATAACTCCAGTTCTAGGGGATCCGACAACTGTCTTCTCACCTCCATAGGCATTGTATGACACAGGTGCACTTACACACATGCAGACAATATATTCATACACATAAAATAAAAATAAATATTTTTTAAAGATGGCACTGAGAAGTGGGGCTGTTGCTCTGATAAACCTGAGCGATGGTTCTCAGGCCTTTGGCACTGTTTTGCAGCTGGAGTGTGGAGGAGTGTGGTACCTTGGGATGGACACTGCCTTGAATGCTGGAAACAGAGCTTGATAGGTCATTCTAGTGGGAACTTAGAAAGCCAGACTACTGAGAAAAACATGGTCAGAGGAGGCCCAGATTATGAGGTTTCAGGAGTGAGGGCTCTACCAGGAGCTGAGATAGACACCATTCACGTGATATTTTGGCCAAAAATCTGACTCTATTCTGCCTGTGCCCTGAGAACTTGAATGATGTTCCAGAGATAATGGACTAATGTGTGTGTTTGTTGAGGAAAGGTGCAAATGAGTACAGAGAACAAACCTTTAAAGAGAGTAGCATCGTTAGACAGCAACCTGGCACTCTGCACTGGGACAGCAGGAAAGTATGTCCCTAGGATCAGCATACAGAGGTTGATACAGCTGTGGTCCAAGGGGGCCAGGCTACATCCCGAGTTGGCAGCAGAACTTGGCATTGTCATCCATGTGGTACTGGTTATGAAGGCATAAAAGGCGTATGATTGAGAGGGCCATGAGAGAGCAGCTGAGGCTAGGCAAGTTGTGGCAGGGCCAGAGTCCCTGTAAAGAGGTCTTGGATTTTTTGTGAATTTATTAAGGTGAAGCATAAGTTGCAGTAGCAATGCCAGAATATTGGAGATGTCAGGTTCATGAGCTGTGTGTCAAGGAACTGAGTATGGAAAGCAACCAGCCCAGGAGAGAATCTGTGTGCTCAACAAAGTAGGCAGGGGCGGGGGCATTGGTTGGTTGGGGGGCATGACCAAGCCTTTGGGAGCCCAGATGATTATATTGTGAGTCCCAGATGCCAGATGTAGAGCTGCAAGATTTACTCTTTTCCCCACTGAATTTTGGTTTTGTTTTGGTGTGATTGTTTTATGCCCCAATTCTTCCCTTTTGTGGAATGTTTGCTCTGTGCTATTATATGTTGGAAGTATGTAACATTTTTTATTTTATTTTATAGGAACTCACAGTTAAGGGACTTTGGAATTTTAAATTGTTGGAATTGTTAATGACTATGGAGACATTTGGAATTGAACTGAATGCATTTTACATTACAACATGGTCATGAACCTATAGGGACATGGGGTGGAAGGTTATGGCTTAAGAATGATGTGTTTGTGTGTCAAGTTGACAAAGGGTAGAGTTATGATGGTTAGCATTATCAGCCTGACAGAATCTAAAACCACCATGGAAATAGGCTTCTGGGTATGCTTTTGGGGGATTATCCCTGTAGCCCTAGCTGGCCTGGAACTTGCTAGGTAGACCAGACTGGCTTCCATCTTACAGAGATTCTCCTGCCTCTGCTTCCCAAGTACTGGGATTAAAGGTGTATGCCACCGTGCCAGGCTATGGGGGATTGCAGTAATTGAGGTGGGAAGACATGCCCACTGTGGGTGGTGCCATTCCCTAGGGACCTGACCAACTGCTTCAAATGCCTGCTTCCTAGACTTCCTCACCCTGATGGAAGCATCTTGAACTGTGAGCCAGATTAAATCCTTCCTACCTTGGGTTGCTTTCATCATGGTGTTTTGTCACAGCAACAGGAAAACCTTAAAAATACCAGCCCCCCTCCCCCCGCCCAGGCTACAGCAGGGTCCTCTGTGCACATAACCACTGTGTGTCCCTCATGCCCAGGGGAAGCAGCACAGTGCTGTGGCGGAGGAAGCTGTGGAGTCGGGCTGCCTGGTTCAAGCAACATTCCTGCTACCCCAGACCACAGACCTTGAGTGTGCAGAGTGTCTGTCCCCCAGTTTCTACTTCCATATAAAGGAGTCCCTGACCCTCACCACTCTATGATGAGCTTGTGGGGTGAAGTGAGATGGTGCTTCAGTGTCTGAGATGGCTCCACAGGTGTCCCCTCCCTGTGAGCACAGCATGGGCTGAGCAGGTTGGCCAGTCAGACTCAGCATGTTTGTCCTATGCAAGCCTCTGGAAGCCTGAGCCCTATTCCCACCATATCCTGTGGACTGGACTGGAGCCAGGGCTCAGGAACTGCATGCTGGGTAAGTGACAGCCTGCAGGACAGACTGGGAATTGCTCCTCAGCTCAGTCCACTGGGCTGCTGAGAGCCAGCAAGCGGTCTCCTTTGTGATCATCAAATCCAGAGAGAATCCTCCCTGGATTTGGGACCTGACAGTCTGTCTTTGGTCACAGCCATGTGGCAGTCATCCTCTGACCCTCCCTGCTCCTTCCTTCATTCCCTGCCCTCCTTCCCCCTCCACCCCTCAACCTTCATTTGAGCCCCTGGTGTCAGGTCGGTCAGACGAAACAGTTCTGCTGCACCTGTCAGTACTGTGGTCTCACAGGGAGCAATTTGTGTATGAAGAGGGCTGGAAGGTGAGGCTGACAGGTGGGGGCCTTGCTCTATCATGACAAGGCGCCTGCCAGTTCCTCACTTTCTAGCTGGACCATGGGTGTCATCTTGTTCACACCCGCTCTCCTCTCTAAACTGGGCTTACATGTGCCTTCCAGCATCATTTGAAGGCCAAATAAAATGGGGCTCTATAAGATCTTTGGAAATAACAAAGACCTCTTCTGATTTCTGCTTTGTAGAATGCTTTTCATGTAAACGCAATGTTCCTGTTTAAGCAGTAAGAAAAACACCCAATAAATTGAAACGCACTGAGAAACGCTGACCCCCCCCATACAAGTTCATAAGATGGGAAGGCTTCCCGAATCCCAAGAGTTTTTGCTCTCTGCATGAAACTGGCTGTAAATCCAGAAACATCTAGAAACAAAGAGTCACAGGCCAAGGAGGCTGGGCCTGTCCTGGCTCTGCCTGCTCACAGCTGTGTGTTCTGGGAAGGTTGCACAGCTCTGGGAGGCTCAGCTTGGATTGACACGTTCACGGCTAGGCTGAGGACTGCACACTGCACTGCCAGGGTGGGGTGACTGCGCGCTGTTTGCCGGAGGATTCTGCTCAGCCTGCACTAGTGGTGACCAGGGCTTTGCAAAGACCAAGAGACTCCTGTCAGAATTCCAGAACAATTTCCATGGCAAATAAGCCATGTATGTTGGGCTTCCCCATTTGGTTTGCTGAAGTTAGCTAATGCAATCCAGTCTGTGTATTTCCAGTAATCTGTCCAGACATTCTTAAAAAGCGTAATCAAATACACATAGCATGAACTTTTCCATCGTAATGGTTTTGCTGTCTGCTTGGTGATATTAATCACATTCGTGTTGTTGTGTGATCTTCGTCCCATCTGCCTTCAGAATGCATTCTTTTCATTTTTGTGAAACGCGGTTTCATATACCCCAGTCTGGCCTCAAATTCACAATGTAGCTCACGATGGTGTTGAACTCTTGACTCTCCTGCATGCTCTGACATGCCTGTCTCTCCAGAACTCCTCATCTCACGTTCGCTTTCCATACCAGGCCCCCATCCGTTCCCCTCTGTGGCCCCATCTCGCTGAATTGTGATTCTGATCCAGATGTCCTCCCACAGCTGTGAGTGGATTGAGCAGGATGCTAAGGTTGACTCTAGCTTCTAAGTAGGGAAACCAACTCACAGGAAGACGTGCCATTTGTCATGGGATCAGTGTGGAACCCAGTTATCTGGACCCCAGGCCACTGAACTACACTCAAGGCCCAGCAGCTGCCTTTGTAGTGCCTTCCCGCTCAGGCGCCAGGAAGGGGGTGCATATTCCTGCTGCTTCTGCTGCTCCCGATGCCCGGGAGTCAATGGCTCATATCACCAGGAGGCACAAGTGCAGGGATGGTGCTGAGCTCTGTTTAACTGGGCTTGTTTCTGCCTCTCCTGCTGGTGAGGGCTGCAGGCCTCCCAGCTTGGCTGCATGCAGCAAATTTTCCTGGCAGGCTGTTCTCTGAGGTCCCTGGAACTCATATCTCAGAGCCTGCAAGCATTCCTAATCTTCCTGGTCCATGCACAGAAGCAGGGAGATGGTTTGGTGCCCAGACCCAGAGCCATACTTGGAGCCAAGTAGCTGGCTGGTTAGGCCGGCCTGCAGCCCAGAGGATCTGCAGCTGGGCAGGGCAGGGAAAGCAGCCCCTGGATGGGGGTGGAACAGAGGTCCAGCTCTGCTGTGGGCAGTGGATGCCTCAGACACTTCTCGTTCGCCAGTTGACTGAAATAAAAATAGCTCCCCTTTAAAGAACTCTGTGAAGTTGGTCACTGAAGGGCTTTCTGTAGGAGGCTTCTCGTGTCTGCAGGGCAGTGGCCTAACCCAGGTTTCACAGCACACAGGGGCAGATTTCTGCCAGCACCTCAACACAGAGGGGGCTTCCGGGCCTAACTCTGAGTCACCCCATAGCCTGAGCAGCAAGACTTACCCCAGCAGATGTGGGAACTGGGGAAGACACACAGCCCAGAGCTAGTGGCCTGGCTGGGGTTCTGTGCCAGATTGGTGGCTTGTGGTTTGTGAGAGCCATGCATGGGAATATTAAGTAAATAGTTCACAGATGGGGCTCCCCTGGCCTTTCATCTCCTCTCGTCCACTCTTCCCAGGATGTCAGGACCCAGGCAGTCTCCTCCACAGGCTACCAGGATTTTATTTTGGCTTCAGTGGATTTCTGAGCTGATAGAATGTGTGGGCATGGACCAGGTGGATGAGATGGATGGGATGGATGGGATGGACTAGGTGGGTGGGATAGTGGCAGCGGTGATGGAGAGTGGATGGAGAAAGGGCTCAATTGGCAATAGGTGTTGGGTTGTGGGGGCCTTCGATGTGGGAGCCAGGGAGGGGGCTCTGGTGTTAGGCAAGATTCTCCTGAGAACCACAGTGGGACTGTGCTGAGGGGGTGGGGACAAGGGACCCAGTGCAGAGGAGGGAATGTGGCTTTCAGTTTTGTGACCCAGGCGCAGGCAGAGCAAAGTCAGGCAGTGGGAGGGGTGGGGCAGGGCAGACACCAGGGCTGGCACTTGACCCACAGGGTCTGAGATGTCTGTTGCTTCCAAGGATATCTGTTGGGGATGAGGTGGGATGGAAGACACCCTGAATGTGTGGGTGGCACCATTTCATGGGCTGGGCCCTGAATTGTCTAAGAGTGAAGAAGGTTGGCTGAGAACAAGCAAGCAAGGCTTTGTGTGACTATAGATTAATGCTTCAGTTTCTGCCTGGCCTTCCCCACAATAAGAGACTGTGACCTGGGACCGTAAACCAAATAAACCCTTTCTCCCTTCAGTTGTTTTTGGTCAGGGCATTTTATCACAGGGGCATAAATATTCCCCAGTAATATATGTGGTGTACTTACACTAAACGTAGCTGAAATCTAACCTGGGCATCCTATATGTAAATATGGGTGTGATGTGCATATATTTGCTTTTGTATTATTATTTTGAGGTAGGGTCTCTTTGTAGCCCCAGCTAGCCTGAAGCTCACTACACAGACCAGGCTGTCATTGATCTCACAGAGATCTGCCTGCCTCTGCCTCCAGGGTTGGGATTGAAGATGTGCACCATCACACCTGGCTATTTTTGTTTTTTTTTGAGATAGGGTCTCAGGTAGTTCAGGCTGGCCTTGAACTAGCTATGCACTTGAAGATGACCTTGAACTCCTGATCCTTCCTCCTGCTTTTACTACCCAAGTGCTGGGATGATGAGTGTAACCCAGCAAGCAGTACTTTTACTTGTTGATTCGTCAACCCCACCAAGGAGAGGAGAGAAGTGAGATTCAAGGATAAATGGCATGTAAGGGCTGGGTGGGTTGGCTGCCCTGGGCTGCCCTGGGGCTCCCGGTGGCCTGTGCTTGGGCCCCCCACTTCTGCCTAACAAAGTCCACGTAGCCTGTCTGATTTTCTACTTGTTTGTTTATTCAGGTCCAAGCACCTGCTGTGTATTGGCCTCAGTGAAAGTGGATAGTGGGCCCCAGGTTGTTGGGAGATGATGTGAACTTGCAGCCTTCTCTCCTACACCCTTCGAGGCCCTGGGCAGCGCCTGGAGCAGCAGTGAACACGTTGAGGGCTCCTGCACATGAGTAATGTGACTATGAACTTGCTGCAAGTAGCCCCAATTGTTTGTGAAACTCACTGTGAGGAACCAGAGGCCCTCAAATTCAAAGTACTCCTCTCTTGGGTACCCTTATAGGAAATGCCAGCATGGAAATGTGTTTGCAGCAGGATGTTCATCACCCCTGAGATGTGGGGTGTTCTGTCAGGTCTTCCTTTTCCTTGTTTAGGTATCTGTGAGCATTGTCTGCGGGGTCTGGGGTCCGTGTCCCTCTTCCCTGCGAATACACTGTCAGGAGGCACCGTGTGGCTTACACCCACTTTCTCCCTTCCCTGGACTCGGTGGCACCACACAGCTCCCTGGATCTCAGGATAGCCTGGTGGCTCACAGACGGAGGCAGTGGGCTGGTGAGTCAGGATGCCCTCCTTCAGATGTACTGCCCTGAAGAAGGAGGGAACCAAACATGACCACTGTGGGCCCTGGGCCTGGCCATGAGGGGCCACATGAGACCACTCGTGATGGCTTCGGTAAGCCTAGCCCAGGCTGAAGTCAGCAGGGTTGGACTCCAGACCCACTGTTCTGGGTCCAAGCTCATGGCAGCTCAGCAGAGGCCGAGTGCGACAACAAGGTTGTGTTTAAGATCTTTGCTGGTTTTATGACCTGTCATAAGCCATTGGCTGACACATCTCACAAGGCCGGCTAAGGTCATTGATGAAGACACCCCCATCCTGACACCCATGCACATTGAGTTTATGTACCGCCATCTCCCCTCAGCAGCTTCTCTGGGCTGGTGTTCGAGTTTCCTGTGTGATCCTATTGGCAGGGAGGAGTAGAGCCCCAGGTCTTTAAAGCATTTCATGACCCTGCCCCTCCAGGCCACCGGCTTGCCACTTCTGCCTTCCCAGCTGCAGACTCTGCCCACACAGGGCCTCTTCCTGCCCTATCCATCAGGGACACCTTTAATTGAGTGATGTCTATTTCCCAATCTGTATATTGATCAGCATCAATCCCTCCAAGCTTATTATTCTTCAGCATAAGAAACAAACGGCTTCTCTTCAGGAAATCAGTCACAGAAGTTTAAGCCCTCATATATGTTGGTTTTTTTTGAGACAGGGTCTCCCCATAGCTCCCTGTAGCCCCAGCTGGCCTGAACTCACTATGTAGACCAGGTTGGCCTCAGTCTCACAGAGATCTGCCTGCCTCTGCCTCTTGAGTGCTGGGGCTAAAGGTGTGTGCCACCAGGCCTGGTTCTACTTTTATTTATGTCTATGTATGTGTGCCTGTGTGACTATGTATGCTATGTTTGTATAGGAACACATGGAGGCCAGAAGAGGGCGTTGGTCCCCTGGAACTGGAGTCACAGGCAGTTGTAAGTAGCCATGTAGGTACTGGGAACTGAACGTGGTCATCTGCAAGAGCAGCAAGTGCTTTTAACTGCTGAGCCATCTCTCCAATCCCCAGAGCTGGAATTTGCATTGTCAATTAAGTCAAGCAATTTTCCATGCAGACTACCAAATGGGCACATGCAAAAGTACTTGGGTGGGGCCAGCACACAGTAGGGGCTTTACTAATGTTGACTAGCTAAAAGGTGGAGCTGTTATTCAAAGCACCAGTGACTTCCAGTGCAAGTCACTAAGTGGGCATGCAGGGAATTGTCTACAGGTGCCGACACACAGTGGGAGCTTTATTTTGCTGGCTGGCTGAAAGGTGACGGTGGGATTCAAAACATTATCACACACAAGGAGTGTTGAGCATGGATCACCAAGCCAGAAATGCCCAGGTGGGGCTTGCACACAGTAGGCACTCAGTGGCACACCCCAGCCTGTGGCATTACCTTCTGCCCTTGTCCCTTTCCCCAGTGGACACACTATGCCTTACTCCAAGAGCGTCATTTCTTTTAAAAAATATTTTATTTTATTATTTTTACTTTATGTCTATGAGTGTATTGCCTACATGTATGTAAGTGTACCTGGAACTGGAGTTAGGATGGTTGTTAGCTGCTACGTAGGTGCTGGGACTCGAATCCAAGTCCTCTGCAAGAGCAGCCAGTGCTCTTAACCACTGAGCCATCTCTCCAGCCAGAGAACATCATTTCTTGAGGACAGAGGATGGGGCGAGGCTGCTACAAATTCAGGCTTGAAACCAGAGATGTTTCTTCAAGAAGAGAAGGAATTTAAAAAACTTGACCCAAGAGTTTCTTCCAAGAGTCAGTGTCTTCGTCTCTGGCACTCTCTCCCCTGAAGAGTGGTGTGGAGACGAAACTGTTACAGAACCTCCATCTACACACCTTTCTGTCAGTGCTTTGTGTTTAGATAGGTTCTCACACTGTAGCCCAGGCTAGCCTCAAGCTCGCACCAATCCTCCTGCCTCAGCCTTCCAAGTGCCAGGGTAAAGGACAGGCGTGTGCACCATGCCTGGACCCATTTGCTTCTGAGTTTCTTAACAGACCTTATTTTTCAGAGCTGCTTTTGGTTCACAGCAAAACTGAGCAGCAAGCGTGGCACCTCATATGTCCTCTGCCCCGCGACAAGCTCACAGCCTCTCTGGAGTCACTCTCCCTGCAGAGTCACACTGGTGGCCTTCTATGGCTCCATCGCTGTTACTGAAAGTTGACCTCAGGGTCACGGCCAGCTCAGGATTCCCTTTGTCAGCTTTTACTCACTGCTGTGGGCAGGCCCTGGGGAAGCTGTTCTAAAATGCTGTTGCCAAGGGATCTCAGTGTGGACCTTTTGTTTCTGCTCTGACCTACTGTGAAGAACCCAGCCCCTCTGGGGCTCAGCTCAAGAGCTGCCTCCTCCATGAAGCCCCCAGTCACTGTAGCCTCTCTCCCTGTAGTCCCTCTCTGGTGAGGGTCTGCTCATGGCTCAAGGAAAACCAGATAGCCCTGGTTCAGGTTCAAATCCAAGCTCTGCCAGCTCTGGGGGCTAGAGCAAGGCCAGCATCTCCTGGCCTCCCTTTTCCATATGTCCAGTGCTCTGGGAAGCCCTCAGCCACCAAAGCCTCACCTTGGGCTTGACAAAGCCTCTTAGTGAGCTGTGACCCTTCCCTGTAGCCACCCTCAAAAGCAGAGCCATGAGGCTGGGGCTCAGCCCCTCAGGCCGGTGTAGAGAATGTTCCACATTACCCCCTTGACTCTGCAGTATTCCGAGCCTGGGCAGTGGCAATGACTTGTCTTTGGTTGGATTCAACCTAGGCTGCAGGGCCCAGGACAGACCAGGGGTGGGGATAGGGGTGGGTGTGCAAAGCAGGGAGAGCTCGAGTGTGTCATCTTACCTTAGCTCCCACATGATGGAGAACAGCAGCAGACTTGAGCTAGATGAATGGGATGGGGGGCTTCCCAGGTGGGCATATTAGGGAAAGGCTGGTATGGTACATGAACACATGGGCATTTGAGACCCCGCTATTCTGAAGGCAGGAACCGGGATGCACCCACCTGCCTGCTTTGGTACAAAGCCAAGCACCCCATCTTGATGCGCTGGGCTCTGCAGACAGAGCCACTTGGTCCCCCGGAGGCCAGTGTGTCTGGCATTGATTGATAGCTCTAGGAGACAAGCCGTAGTCAGTCTGAACTAACACAGGGTTCAATTTGAAATTCAAATTCTGCTAAACAGAAAATTAATATGAATTTCATGTTTTCTTTACACAGGCCCAGCTGTGCTTCTGCCAGTGTGGCAGCCAGCATGGGGTCCTGTCACCACCAGCGGGCTGAGAGTAGAGGACATGTCCCCTCTCTGTGTACTCCAACTGCAAGTAACAAGTCAGAACCCCACCGTGGCCAAGTCCACCAGAACCCCAGCCTGACCAACCCCACAAAACCCCACCACAGCCAACCTCATCAGAACCCCACCACGGCCAACTCCAAGTCAGATCCTCACCATAGCCAAACCCATCAGAACCCCACATGGCCAACTCCAAGTCAGATCCCCACCATAGCCAAACCCATCAGAACCCCACCATGGCCATCTCCAAGCCAGAATCCCACTATGGCCAACTCCAAGTCAGAACCCCACCACAGCCAACCCCATCAGAACCCCACCACGGCCAACTCCAAGTTAGATCCCCATCATAGCCAAACCCATCAGAACCCCACCATGGCCAACTCCAAGTCAGAACCCCACCACGGTAAAAACCCATCAGAACCCCACCACAGCCAACTCAAAGTCAGAACCCCAGCATGGCCAACCCCACCAGAATGCCACTATGGCCAACCCCATCAGAACCCCACCACGGCCAATGCCAAGTCAGAGCCCCAGCATGGCCAGTCCCAAGTCAGAACCCCACTATGGTCAACTCCAAGTCAGAACCCTACCATGGCCAAGCCCATCAGAACTCCACCACAGCCAACTCTAAGTCAAAACCCCACCACAGCCAACCCTATCAGAACCCCACCATGGCCAACCCCAAGTCAGAACCCCAGCACAGCCAACCCCATCAGAATCCCACCATGGCCAACTATAAGTCAGAACCCCACTATGTCCAACTCCAAGTCAGAACCCTACCACGGCCAACCCCATCAGAACCCCACCATGCATGGCCAACCCTATCAGAACCCCACCATGGCCAACCCCATCAGAACCCCACCATGGCCAACCCCAAGTCAGAACCCCACCATGGCCAACCCCATCAGAATCCCACCATGGCCAACCCCATCAGAACCCCACCATGGCCAACTGTAAGTCAGAACCCCACCATGGCCAACTCTTAAGTCAGAACCCCACTATGGCCAACTCCAAGTCAGAACCCTACCATGGCCAAGCCCATCAGAACCCCACTATGGCCACCTCCAAGTCAGAACCCCACCATGGCCAACTGTAAGTCAGAACCCCCCCATGGCCAACTCTTAAGTCAGAACCCCACTACGGCCAACTCCAAGTCAGAACCCTACCATGGCCAAGCCCATCAGAACCCCACTATGGCCAACTCCAAGTCAGAACCCCACCATGGCCAGCCTCATCAGAACCCCATCACTGCCAACTCCAAGTCAAAACCCCAGTACAGCCAACTCCAAATCAGAACTCCACTGTGGCCAACCCCATCAGAACCCTGTCTTGGGCCTGTGTTTGACTTCTAGAGCTCTCCCCTGAGCAAGAGCATGTGTGTCCCTACCCTACACTTGTCTGTCCCTCATCAGCATGGCCTTCTAGAGGACTGGGCTGGGCCAGGCTTATCTTTATAACTCTTCCTCTTAGCATACATTTACCTGAAGCTGAGAGGGGAGGAGGCTTGGGGGCTGCTAGGTCCTCTGTAGTGAGCGTTGGTCTTTGTCATCTCCAGCCTGTCCTCAGGGGTCCCCATGGAGGATGGGTACTCAAATCCCAGCTTCCCTGGACCCTGAAACAGGGTGTCGGCTGGAAAACCCACGTGTTACCTACTTCTTACCCACCCTGGGCTCATCAGGCAGGGCAATGACTTCCTGAGCGTGTGTTCCCAGTATCACACAAGGACAGACGTATGCTGTTCCCAGCCATGTTGGTGCAGTTAGGGACTGATTGGCTGTGCCCGTCAGCCTTAAGGGCTCCATAGCACAGGGGGCAGGGTCACAGCCTCCTCCTCTGTGAGTTCCAAGTGCCACCCAGTGCATGCATGGCAGAGTGCTGACTAGGTAGGTGATCTCATGGAGGACTTCCCCATTTGTCACTCACCAGCAGAGGAGGGACCCCATGGTATCTGGGTGTGGGCAGCAGTGCCAGGTCACTGCCACCTCTAGAACATGTAAAGTGCAGTTAGCTGGTCTGTGGACTTTTTTCTTTAGTCTTTTTTGGGGGACTTTCTCAAAAATTTCCACCAAGCAGAGCTCTGCTTGCTGAAGGGTTATGATAGATGCGCCTTCTTGAAGTTAAGAAGACGTCTTTCCAGCCCAAGGTTGCTTGAAGTGCTTCATTCTAAATCATGGTTGTTGGGTTTTAGAAAATACTCTGCTGTGCATTCCTGAGATGGCTCTGTTTTCTTCATCTGCTGACCTGTTGTGCTGGATGCTTTAGTGTCAACTTGACATGCCTGGGTGGAGGGACTCTCAATTGAGGAATTTTCTCCATTGGACTAACCTGTGGCCATGTCTGTGGGGCATTTTCTTGATTGTTGAGTGATGTGGG
>NW_008355813.1:0-251 GCF_000622305.1 Nannospalax galili
ACATACACACACATAGACACACATACAGACACACACACAGACACACACACACACAGTACACACACAGACACACAGTACACATACACACAGACACACACATAGACACACACACACACACACACACACACACACACAGATTTATGCCTAGCTCAAGTGTGGAGGTCAGAAAACCACTTGTGGATCCTGGGAATGGAACTCATGTCCTCAGGCTTGACAGCAAGCACTTTTACCTCCTGGGCCGTCTCACTGGC
>NW_008355814.1:0-861 GCF_000622305.1 Nannospalax galili
GGGCATCTTCAGGAACGCAGGCTGGAAGAGGGGACCACCAAAAGGAAAGGACCACAGAGGTGGACATGGCAGGGCATCTTCAGGAACGCAGGCTGGAAGAGGGGACCACCAAAAGGAAAGGACCAGAGAGGTGGACATGGCAGGGCATCTTCAGGAACGCAGGCTGGAAGAGGGGACCACCAAAAGGAAAGGACCAGAGAGGTGGACATGGCAGGACATCTTCAGGAACACAGGCTGGAAGAGGGGACCACCAAAAGATCTCCTTTCACTTTGTTCTTTACAAATAACCTTCTTAGGACTTTCATTCTCCCTGGGAGATGCATTTCGAAATATGTCAAGTGTAAGTGAGAGCAAAGGTGTTTATGGACTTCAGGGCTGCTAGTGCCAATAAAGCACAGCTCCTCCATCATGGACAGCCCATTAACAACCCATGTTCATTGGTAAAAATCCTCTGAATTTAGCATGCCTTTGTCAGGAAAAGTGACTGATCTTGGCCAGTTAATTTGGCTGGTTTTACAGACTGAGGGCTTACCACTCTTTCAAGAGTATCCTACGACTCTGTGGGGCTACCTCCTCTTGGTAAGCAATTTCCTTGAACCCTGAGCCCAAAAGGTTTCTGATTAGTTTTTTTTAAAGTACATAAATATCTCTCATTCTCATTGGCACCTTCTTCTTTAGACTTACAATGTTGAAAATGGGTTTTAGAGAAATCCCTGAGCCAATTGCTACCACCTGAACATTTGACCAAACATTCATGTCCTTGATAAGCTGGACAGATATATTAGATAGATACACAGATAACAGACAGATGATAGATAGATGATAGATAGATGATAGATGACAGATGATAGAT
Source organism: Nannospalax galili (assembly GCF_000622305.1). Taxonomy (NCBI): domain Eukaryota; kingdom Metazoa; phylum Chordata; class Mammalia; order Rodentia; family Spalacidae; genus Nannospalax; species Nannospalax galili. The sequence continues at coordinate 854 of NW_008355814.1, forward strand.
AGATAGAT
>NW_008355815.1:0-442 GCF_000622305.1 Nannospalax galili
GGTCTGCAATACTGTAGTGCCCACCTGTAGCTAAGGGAGACAACCGCTATTCTAAAATGATGGATAAATTAGTTTTATCCCCCTATCTAGAAGCCTTTGAGACACTGATTCTAACCACTCCAACAGCTATCAAAATACCTGAAATCACATCCTGAATCCCACTCTAGAGTCCAGCCTTGGAAAACAAAAGAAAAATGAGGAGGATCCCAATAGAGAGATGCTTTTGGAAGCCCTTGTCAAGAAATTCCAATGGACTCTGATGTGAACGTTTGAAATTTGCCCTGTTCTGACTTTTTTCTAGTTCCCTGTCTCGAACTTGTAATGCTAATTACTCTTGCTTTTACCTCTCCTTCACATCTCCTATTCACCAGTCAAGGACTTTCTTTACCCACTACAGATAAGAGATATGCAATTTGGGAGTCTTTTAGATAGACCCACTGAA
>NW_008355816.1:0-1908 GCF_000622305.1 Nannospalax galili
TAATTCCCAGAACCTACATGACAGCTGACAACCATCCATAACTCCAGTTCCGGGGAATCGAACACCTTCTTCTGGCCTCCATGGGCATTCCTTGCCCAGGTGAACTTGCGTACGTGTACGCAAAACACTCATACACACAAAAATATATTTTTAAACTCAGTATGAGCTGGAGTGATGGGTCAGCAGTTAAGAGCAGAGGACCCAGGTTCAATTCTCATCACCCACATAACAGCTAACAACCCTCCATAACTCCAGTTTTAGGGGATCTGACACCCTCTTCTGACCTCCTCAGGCATTATATGACATGGATGCTTACATGTACATGCAAGCAATACATTCATACATGTAAAATAAAAATAATAAAATATTAAAAAAGAAGTAGATACATAAAAGACACATTGTCTCCATAACAGTCCCACCAAGCCCTGACTTTAGCTAGGGCAGTTTAGATATCCACAGGCACTGCACCTTGACCTAGTGAGCTGCTCATCTTCCTGATCTCTTCTACAACTCTTTAGCTATTTTTACCTTTGGTCCAAGTCACCAGTTCATGCCATGACTTGTGACTATCATACGTCTGTTTTATTTTTGGTGCTGAGGGCCTATTCCAGGGCCTTGAACCAGCAGATCATGTGCTCCGCCATTAGACTAGACCTCTGGCTACTTGCTCTTGTGAAATCTGCATGATTAGTTCAGCTATTGTAACCACTGTTACTCCGTGTGCTCCAAGTGACCTCAGCCTCATCAAGCCTCCCTATATCATCACTTTTATGCCTCATTTGTCTTATACAGGTTAGGTTTTCTTATATGTTATAGAATAACAGAGTTTCTTAGATGGTGAGCTTATGTGTGTCTCTCTCTTTCTTTTTTTTGCACACATGTAGATGACCCACTGGAAGGGTGCCATCTGTGGTCTGCACACTGGTGTTTGGACCTGGCTGGAGAAGTCACAGCTACAGTGAGTTTACAAGTGTAGTGGATACATCAAATACAGATGTTCCCCCAGCCTGGGGCATTTTCACTATTTATTTAGGATCAACTGAAGATAAACTCCATTGTGACATTTCTTTAGTCAAACTCACATTCCCTGAAATTATGTTTTTTTAAAGTCTCTGTGTGGTTCTTGGTTTTATTTCCTCCCTAGCAGATGGGAAGATACTCATCTTTAAAATGTAATAAATACCCTGTCCAAACATGACCTGTCCACACCTAGTTTTTCAAGGTTGATATTTCCACATTAGTCTTCTCTAGTTCCCTTCCAGACTAAATTCCTGCATTCCATCCCAGTCTTTTGTTGAGTGAGTGTCTCATTCTTTTAGGGTAGTGTTTCCTACTGATTTATGGTTTTCTTTGCTTAAAAGTGGAACATGACTTTCTAGGCTGAGGGCTACATTGTATGTCTTATGTCATGAAAGGAGTGTGGGCTACACAGGTATATGCATATATCAAAACTCATCAAATGATGAACTTAAGATTTATGAATTTCATTGTTTGTGTGTGTATGTGTGTGTGTGTGGTGTGTGTGCATGTGTGTCATACACTGAGTGTGTAGGTGAATGCACCCATGTGGAGCCCTGAACAGGACACAGGTGTTTTCATCTATTACTTTGTGCCTTATTGTTTTAAGGCAGCATCTCTCACTGAAACAGAAGTTTATAGTTATGACTATAATGACTGGTTAATGAGCTCTTAGAATCCACCTGCTTCCCCTCAGCCCCAGGGCTGGGGTTACAGGCATGTACAGTCAGTAAAAGTGTTTTACCTGCATGTGTGTAAGTGTACCTATCTGTGTAATGCCTGAGGAGGCCGGAAGAAGGCAAGTGTTTGCCACCATGTAAGTGCTGGGAACTGAACCTAGGTCCTCTGCAAGAGTAGGCAGTGCTCTTAACCGCTGAGCTATCTCTCCAG
>NW_008355816.1:2257-8950 GCF_000622305.1 Nannospalax galili
TTTTTTTAATTAAAAAAATTCGTACTAGAGTATAATGGTCTTTGACTGAATTTATTTAAAATTCTCCTTCATCTCTCTTCCTCCTTAATTGGAGACAAATTGCTCCCTTCTAATTTCATGTGACATATTAGATGCAAAATAGTCAATAATTTCTGAGTCTTGCTTACTTTGCTTCCAAGATTATCTCAGTTTCTAATTTATGACTAAAGAAACGGATTTAATCCATATTTATTACTAAGTAAAACTTCATTGCATGGAAACAGCATTTTCTTTACTCATCCATCCTTCTATGCCTATTCTTTCACTCATATTCTTCATAGCATTTTACTTTGCTGTGTACTCAGAGTTCTTCTTCAATATATTAAACTTTGCCTTTGTCTTAACAGGAGAAGTACTTGCTGTGTACATCAGATGGATATTACCGAACACTGACCAAGCCTTTGGTAAAGGGAATTATTGAGTATCAACCACTATATGTGCATCATAGAATGCCAACATGGTCATATTCACTTGACTCAGCAGAAATATTGATATGGAGGCACCTCACATTATGGTGGCTCCATGGATCCATATCTATGGAGCATGTATTTTGTCCTAGAGTAGATATACAAGTGTTCGATGAGCAAAAATGGTGCCTATGAAGCAGATGGATACTAACGGCCTTTTTCATACCCTTTCTCTCTGCCTAACATCTCTATCAGTAATTCAGAACTAAATGTACTGTGTGGAATTCATTTGCATCTTTGTTTGCTCAATGTATATTTTTATTGAATTTTTGTGCCTTTCATACAATATATCTTAATCACCTTCTTCTAAGGTACTCCCATAGCCCACCTAACAGAATGTCATGCATTCTGCCATATATATTAATGCCTATGAAGCCAAGTTTGTGCACCCAGATGTCGAAGGGTGAGTTCATCCACTGGAGACTGTTCAGCCTATCTAGTATCACTCCCTTATAGAAGTTCAACTCCCCCTCACCCAGCAGTGAGCAGCTGCCCGTAATTCCTCAGCTAAGATTTTTAAATCATTTACAACTAGTGTTCATTTTTTCTTTCATCTTTTCTTCCTATTTTCTTTTTAAATTCAGCTGTGAATCTATTCTTGTATTTTCTTAGGAGACTATTGCTATAGCAATCTCATTACTTCTTGTACAAGCTGCCTTTAAAAATTTTTATTAAATTTTTGCAATTTTCATACAGTATAATTTGATGGTATTTAGCTTCCCTTCCTCATCTGCAGCTCCCCCCGTGACTGCCCCCTGCCCAGTGTAATGTACTCCACTACACACACAATATGACCTATAGAGTCTGATTTATGTCCTTACCTGACCTTCAGCATGGGTCCATCTCTGTAATATGGTCAAACTACCCGAGATTTCTACCCCTGCAAATTACTGTCTCTTCCCTTCCCTGCAACCATCAGTTGTTAAATTTCCTTTACTTGGGTTTGAATTTCTTACCTACCTCCCCATGTCTTTGCTGGCATTTTTGTCTGGTTTGAGCTTGCATGGGATCTGTGCATGCTGTCAGCATTGTTGAGAGTTCATATGAGTAACTTTTTAAGGGTAAAGTTCATCACAGCTGAGAATGTCTGGTACATGAGCATGTATATTGTTGTTCACATCTAGCTTTCTTTTATAATATTTTATCTACAGGTATGAGTGTATTGCTTGCTTGGATAAGTGCACCAGGGTGTCATGCAATGCCCACAGAAGTAAGAAGAGGACATTGTATCCCTTGGAACTTTAGTTACAGATGGTTATTAGCCACAATATGGGTGCTGGAAACTGAACCCAGGTCCTCCGCAAGAACAACCAGTCTTCTTACCTGTTAAGTAATCTCTCCAGCCCTAACACTTTCTTTATTCTTTTTCAGACAAGGTCTCCTTATAGCCTCAGCTGGCCTGGAACTCACTGTGTAGATCAGGCTGGCCTTGATCTCATAGGGATCTGCCTGCCTCTGCTTCCTGAGTGCTGGGTTAAAGGCGTGTGCTACCATATTTTTTCATATCTAGCTTTCTAAATAAGCAGAGATAAAAAATTCTGGACGCAGCTTTGTTTCTCCTTTGACCCTTTTCATTCAGTTCAAGACAGCAGCCCATGGAGTGTTGCCAATCATATTCAGAGTCTCACTCAGTCAGTACTCTCTGGAAATATCTTAACAACCAAACCTAAAGGTATTGTTCACTGATGTCTAAGTGGACACTGAAAATTAACCATTGCAATTCCACTACCTGTCAACTTGACTCCCAATCATATTGCTTTAAAACCACATTTCTTACTTGATTCTCAAAAGACTGTGGTCAGTTCACTATGGAAAATTCACTGACTTCATCTCCATGAGTTCTATAGGCCTTAATTGGTCTATAGCCCTGTTCAAAAACCTGTGTTCAAATTTAGTCTGAGACTCAAAATTGTAAACAATGAACCCTTGCGAGTAAAATTAAAAAGAGAGAAGTGACATATTTCCAATGTACAATAGCAGAGAGAAAATATTTCTATTCCCAAAGGGAGGAAAGAAAGGTAGCAAAAAGAGATCAGAACAGGGTAGAGATAAAACCTGCACCACAAACACTAAAGCCTGTGTTACATTTCTGCCATCTAGGGTTCACTGTGATGCATTTAGTGAGCTCCAACAGGTTTGGGTGGCCTTGACTCTCCAGTTCAGGTCCGTGTACCACTTGGAGCCTCTCTGTTGGGCCAGCTTCACTTAATGCCTACAACTTTCTGCAGCACATGTTCAACATGTCTGCATTTCCACACCTTGGGGTTTACATCACAAATAAGCTTTATCATCATAGCTTTGTCCAAAGACCTGTCAGGGCCTCTTTAAAAGATATCTGACCCAGGATCATATTGCCAATCTCAGCAGCTTTCTAGGACTTTAATGCAAGCTTTCCTGACCCTGTGTTTTGCATGTCTGAAAAGTCAGAGCTATGTGGATGAAAATTTATATTGCTTTCCATGGATCACAGCTGTTCTGGCCCCCAAGTGTCTTCAGGAAGTTGCAGAAACCCTTCAGTAGGCTTTCCTATTGGAAAAGAGCATCCTGGAAATTTTCCCACACTCACTCAGATGAGTTTCCATTGTTACCCCTTGAGCACTTGATGAGTGACCCCAAGCTGTTGTGCCTCTTGACAAGTGTGGTATTTCTTTTTTATATCAATAATCTCTTCATAGATAGGACTACTTTGTCCACATAGACATTGTCTGTGACTTGAACAGGGTTTATGTTTCTTCCCTAGCCAAACTCCACATTTTCAGTTGCTTGGGTTCCATGTCCTTCTCCCTCTCACTTCAAACGTGGCTAAATGCAATAATCAATAATTATGCCACAGCACAAATTTTTCTCTCTTGAAATACCCTTTACCAACAACTTCATACATCTCTTTTGCACTTAACTTCACTCAGATTTTTGGGATACGGACAGTATACATCCATTTTTAGGCATAAAATAACACGATGGCCCCTATTCTAGTTTCTATTATAGTCCTGCTCCTCTCTCAAATCTCCTGGATGACCTCCTCTGTCCATGTCCCTATCAGAATTCTAAAATGTATTATATACTCCATCAGAATGCCCCATAGAGCTCTGTTAACAAGGTTGCAGAGCATATCTAGGCCACAGTTCTAAGCTTTCCCTCAGTCCTTCTGCAAACCAGTTTCAAAGGCATATTTACCACAGTCAGGATTTTCAAAGCCGCAGTATTGACAATCTACTGTATTAGTTACTTTTCTTATATAATATGAACAATACCCAGAAGGAAGAAACCAATGTTTATTTTGGCTTATGATTTGAGAAGGCACAGCAGCAAAAGTAACAGAGAAGCTACTTATACATGAGCGGGTCAGGCTAGGAACTCAGTTAATGTAATGATGGACCCAATGACCAGTCTTCTTCCCTCAATCATTTCTGACATACCTTCAGAGACATATCCAAAGGTACCCCTCACTAATGTCCTAGGTAGATATCCAATCACGTTAATCATGGATATTGGCTCTTAGACGCATCCATGTTAATGTATTTCAATTTTGGTATGCATTCTTTCATTTCAATTTTGGTATGTATTCTTTCATTTCTTCTAGTTTTCCCAGTACCTGAAGTCTAAGTTTTCAAAATACTCCCTAGCAATCTTGTCAAATTCAGTGGTGTATATTGTAATACCTTTCTTTTCATCCCTAATTCTATCAATTGTTTTCTCTCTTTCTGTGTCACACATTTTCAAAGAGCCAACTCCCGTTTCGTGATCATTTTATTCTTTCTTCCACTGTGTTTTATCAGGCTTCTAAACACAAACAAACAGGCATTTCATGAAGGCATTTATATACTTCAATTTTGTTTACCCTCCTCCCCCAGTCTCCCCCTGCCCTTTCCTGTGCCTGTTTCCTACCATCTTGTCATCTTCTTACCCCCAATACCCACCACTGTTTTCCTGTTACAAGTATATTTTTACACTCATTATTTCGCTCTCACCCTAAACACCTTTTCCTGTCTCCTGGTCTTCCTTCTAGGTTCATAATACAAATCCAGACACAATTCCTTATACTTCATTTCATATTTTTGTTTTATTTTTTTTCTAAAGATATTGCATTAACTTATTCTGTTTTCTTCCCTGAACTGAAGATATCGTTTTTCATTATTAACTTCTTGTCTGGTTTCAGATTGCACATTCTAATGAATATTAATTCCCTGCTTAGATGTGCCCTAATGCTCTAATGAATGGGGCTTGTTCTATTTTCATTATAATTTGATTTCTGAATTTTAAAACTTTGTCTACTGATTTGTTTAATGATACATTTATCATTCAAAAGTACATTGTTCAGTCTCCCTGTGTTTCCTCTTTTGCTGCAGTTTCTATTTCTATTGAATTGTAATTTTGTTCTGTTCTAATGAGATGAGATACAGGAAATTATTTTGTGCTTGTTATATTTTGATCTATGATCTATATTATAATGTATTTTGATGAATGTGCTACAGGCTGTTGAGAAAAATGAATATTAGGTAACATCTAAGTCACATGACACATATTGTATGGATTTTGGTCTCGTCCGTTTGATCTATGGCATGGTTAACACTGAAGTTTTTTGTTGATTTTCTCTCTAGATAATCTATGTATTGGCAAATGTGGAGCATTGACATAACCCAATGTGATGGAGAATCTTCACTGTCAACCAATTGGATTTAGAATTACATAAAGGATTGAAGCACATTCCCACTTGTACTGAATCCCTGAGGATGTTTCTGGGAGCACTAATCCAAAGGTCTGGGGAAGGGGAGAGGAGAGATAGAGGACACTTAGTAATAGAATTTTCCTCTCTGCCTCCTATCTACTAAATTATGCTTTAAGATCCCAACACTGTACTTTCACCCGTGAACTATGAGCCAAAATAAATCTTTCCTTCCTTAAACCCCTTCTTGACAGGTACTTAGCTATAAAACCAAGAAAAGTAACTAATATATAAACTGTCACTGCATTGGGACAGATCTATCCATTTATGTCCAGTAATGCTTCTTTCATGAAACAAGGTACACCAGCATTCAGATCCATATTATCTCCATTGTATCTTCTTGGTAGATCCTTCCTTTTATTAATGTATAATGGCTTTCATTATTCCTCCTGACAATATTTGTCTAAAAATTACTTAGATATCGGTATAGCTATTCTTCTTTGCTTTCTGATTCCAGTTGTTTGATCTAGCATCTTCAACTTTAAATTTCAGTCTGTGTGTCTTAGCCACTGAATTTCTAGCACACAGAAAAAAATGCTGCATAATTTTGTTGTCGTTTAAATCCATTAAGCCAGTCTGCTTCCTCTAATTAGGGTCAAGACATCTACAATGTTCACTTCCTCAGCATGCATACTAGAACTGGAAGAGGTAAGAGATCACCAAGGCAGTTGTGCGAGCATATCATGCAAGTACATGACATGTGCCACATTGTTAAAGACTATTTGGATTTGAAAAGTATGGAGAAATTTCTACTTATTAATCATATAAATTTTCTCTTTACTGAGTTCACAATGTTTGATTCTTCCCTAGTTCTCAATTTTGAGTTCTGCGGGTATGTTTTTCTCCTGAGGAATTTAACTTGTGACTATCTGTAGGGACTCAGATTTGCTTTGCTTAAAGGGGGACCTGCTGGCTTTGGGGCAGAGGGTCTGATCGGTGACAGAGTCAAACTCTAGGACCTGTGTCTTCCCAACAGGAAGATTTATTTTAGAATTCAGATGTTTTTTATACATCCCAAGGAACTAGCAGTCACATGGGATATGGCAGTCACATACAAAGATATGGGGTACAAAGAAACAGGACACTTAGTCTGTTAGTTGGTGCCAGAGGGTTCTTAAACTTTTACTCAAGGTTATCAATGCCCATGCAGTAATTTATTGGGCACAATGTTTTCTTTCTTAGAGCTAAAAGCGTGGTGAACTTTTAGCTTTTAGCTCAGGAGTAAACCTTTAACCTGGCCTAATCCTTAGCCAGGTATAGCTGAGTTATTTGTTCAGGACAAGGAGATGCGCTAAGGGTTGTTGACCAAGACGCTTTCCCACAGAGCAGGGAGCCTGCACTTTTATGACCAGGATGCTTCTTCCTGCCAGTCTAGCAGTGTTTTTCAATACAGGGATTATCAGAGCCACTGTTTTCAGTGCCCCTCCCTTTAGCAGAGAATGCAGCCTGGACCTATAAGTTTTA
>NW_008355816.1:9024-9149 GCF_000622305.1 Nannospalax galili
TAGAGGCCACAGTATTAATCAAAATTACAGTACAGTGCATAGCTATTGGAGCTCCCATAAGAAGGAGTATGCCAATCAATATTGGGCCCAAGAATGGAGCAAGCCATTGGAGGCATTTTGGCCAA
>NW_008355816.1:9350-10145 GCF_000622305.1 Nannospalax galili
TGTTTTACTAGTTATATAAGTGAGTTTAGATATCTCATTTTGCAGTCCAGTATACCAAACCAGGTATGGGGAGTAAAAAGACAGAGGTAACAGCTACAGCTTTTGGGTCAAGTAGCTTGAGAGAGTCAGAATCATCACAGTCTTCAGGTAAAGATCTACGCATTCTTTTTAAAGGAGGGATTATTAGCAAAGGCATTATACGTCCTATAGCACATAATCCTTGCTATCCATAAGGCAGTGCTACATAGGTTTCATTATTGCAAAAGAAGGTTCACCCTACAGGCAATTTTTTCCAATGCCTTAAGGTATGATTAGAGGTGGTATTGCAGTGTAAGGGAATAAACTTACAATTAAAACATGAACAGTGATTAACAATAACATGAGATACAGGTAAGTCTTTGACTATCTTATCAACACATTGTGTTTGACTTTCTATATTGCCCCAAGTTATCTGTTTATAAAGATCCATATGTACCCCCATTCCTATTAGATTTTTCTTTAACAATCCTGGTATAGAAGGGTCTCCTCATACACAGAAACTGTTTATTATAACTCTTTTGTGCAAGAGGAACCCATAAATTTTCATTTAAATCATTAGATATGGAGAGGCTGGTTTGTTGCAAAGATGTGGTTGATCTAACTAATTCAATATTTTTAAAAGGTCTATTTTGGTTTTTTACACAGCTATAACTTCCAGTATCTTCTAAGGTCAGTGCCTCTTTAAAAATACTGAAATCATGCTACTTTTTTAGGCTCTGGTCAGTAGCATTTTTCCAACCTAAAAATCCTCCATCC
>NW_008355817.1:0-199 GCF_000622305.1 Nannospalax galili
GAATTCCTTCAGCCTATTTATGTCATGGGAGATTTTTCTTTCCCCTTCAACCATAAAAGACATTTTGGCTGGATATAGTAATCTGAGTTGGCATCTGTGGTCATTTAAAACTGGGAATACGTTGGTCCAGGCTCTTCTGGCTTTCATAGTTTGCACTGAAAAGTCAGCTGTAATCCTAATGGGATTTCCTTTATCTGTG
>NW_008355817.1:624-783 GCF_000622305.1 Nannospalax galili
TTCACTTCGTTCTTTATTTCAGCCTGAGTATTCTTCAATATTTCTAGCTCTTTTCTGAATTCATTCAGAAGTTTATCCCTATCTTCCTTCAACTCTATAATTACCTTCTTTGTGTGTTCTTTAAATTCAGTGAATTTTTTTTATCATATTCATCATTGT
>NW_008355818.1:0-306 GCF_000622305.1 Nannospalax galili
CAGATAAACCAATTTATTTTTACTCTTAAAGCCGTTTGAGGATCTGTTCCTCAGGGGTAACATGGACTTGGGAGGAGCCCGATTCCTTTCTTTTACCAGTTCCATGTATGTGAAGATAAGTCAAAGGTCCTGCTCAACCAGGGCTGGCTTCGCTTGGAAGCATGGAGGAAATGTTTCCTTCTTCTTTGTAGACTTCACACTGGTTCAGGTCCAACTAGTGGGGTCTCCACTGCCTCCTTGATCAAGAGGAGGGGTGACTCACCACAGTTACAGGATATTTTGAGAGATGCTCATAGTCCTCTGGAA
>NW_008355819.1:0-283 GCF_000622305.1 Nannospalax galili
GAGAGATCCATGACCTAGTGGAAACTGCACGCCACAGATGTCCTCCTGGAGTTTCCTTTTCTGTCATCCTCATGGCTGTCTTTACCCTGCTTAGCACCAATGCTTCAGACAGCCCCCAATCTCCCTAATACCATGTTCTAGAGATTTTATTTTTCAAGGAAAGAATCAGATCCATGGGACAATAGCTGAAACATTAAAGTAATAACAAAATTTCACTCAGGTGCATTTTCCGGGTACCCCATAGCTAACTTTCATGTCTCTCAACAGCTTACATCTGCAGCCA
>NW_008355821.1:0-270 GCF_000622305.1 Nannospalax galili
TCAACCCCTATGGAAAGCAGTGTGGAGAACTCTTAAAAAACTACAAATGGAACTATCAGTTGACCCAGTTATACCACTCCTTGGCGTATACCCAAAGAACTCATCCTATTGCAGAGACACTTGTACATCCATGTTTGTTGCAGCTCTTTTCACAATAGCTAAGAGATGAAAGCAACCTAAGTGCCCTTCAACTGATGAGTGGATAATGACATTGTGGTTCATTTACACAATGGAGTTATACTCAGCAGTAAAGAAAGATGAAATCATGAA
>NW_008355822.1:0-350 GCF_000622305.1 Nannospalax galili
GAACGGCAAGGCGGGGGATGGAAGGGTGAATGTCGCTTAGGGAGTCTCGGCGCGGAGCAGGTGGTAGATTTTTAAATCATTGGTTGTTTTGCTCAAAGTTGTTTTAGATATTTAGAACTCTTTTGTGATTTCATAGGCATTTTTGAATTTTTTTTTAATCTGTTGAAAATATCATTGGACAGGACTGGAGAGCTGGCTCAGTGCTTTAGAACACTGACTGCTCTTGTAGAGGACCAGGGATCGAGTCCCAGCACCACATGGAAGCTGTCTGTAAATCCAGTTCCAGGGACCTGATGCCCTCTTCTGACCTCCCTGGGCATTGCACAACATGGGTGCACTTACACACATGC
>NW_008355823.1:0-1985 GCF_000622305.1 Nannospalax galili
CACTATGGTCCAATGGTCCAATGTGACATCACAATGCTCCAATGTGCCAAGGCTATGGACCCATATGCCATTAAATTGCTCCAATGTGGCATCACAATGTTACAATATGACTTCACAATGTTCCATGTGTCATCACAATGCTCAGTTTGCCCTCACAATGTACCATTGTTTCATTACAATGATCCATTGTGTCATCACTATGCTCAATATGCAAACACCGTGCTAAATGTCCCCTCACCATCCCCCAATGTGACATCACAATGCTCCCATTTGTCATCACAATGCTCCAATGACACATCACAATGTTCCAGTGTGCCAAAACTATGGCCCTGTTTACCATTATATTGCTACAATGTGCCATCACAATGTTACAATATGACTTCAAAACAACTTTCCAATGTGCCACACCAATGCTTATTTTGGAATCACAATGCATCACTGTGTCTTTACAATGATCCATTGTGTTGTCAACATGCTCAATATGCAAATACGATGCTTGATGTCCCATCATAATCCCCCAATGTGATATCACAATGCTCCAATGAGTCATGACAATGCTCCAATGTGACAGCATAATGCTGGAATGACCCAACATTATGGCCCTATGTGTTATCACAATCTCCCAATGTGACATCACAATGCTCCAGTTTGCCAACATTAAGGCTTCATATGCCATTATATTGCTCCAATGTGCCATCACAATGTTACAGTATGAATTCACAGTACTCCATTCTGCCATCACAATGCTTTACTGTGCCATCACAGTGCTCCAGTGTACCAACACTAAGGCCCCATGTGCCATTATAATGCTCCATTGTGCCATCACAATGTTACATTATGACTTCACAATGTTTCATTTTCCCGACACACTTCATTGTGCATTCACAATCTGCCAGTGTGTCATTAAAATGATCCACTGTTTTGACACCATGACCATATGCAAACACGTTGTCAATGTCCCCTCATAATCCCCCAATTTGACATCACAGTGTTCCAATAGGACATCACAATGCTCCAATGAGACATCACAATGCACCAATGTGACATCACAATGCATAAATATGCCAACACAATGGCCCTATGTGCCATTATATTGCTCCAATGTGCCTACAAAATAGTATAATATGAATTCACATTGATCCATTGTAATATCACAACACTCATTGTGCCATTGCAATGCATCATTGCGTCACAACAATGATCCATTGTGTCATCAACATGATAAATATTCAAACACGGTGCTCAGTGTCCCCTCACAATCCTTCAATGTGAATTATGATGCTCAACTATGATATCAAAATGCTTGAATGTGCCAATATTATTGCCACATGTACCATTATATTGATCAAATGTGCCATCACACTGTGACAGTATGACTTCACAATGTACCATCAAAATGCTGATTGTGCCATCACAATGCACCACTGTCCCATTCCAATGATCCATTGTGTTGTCACCATACTCAATATGCAAACACGGTGTTCAGTGTCCCCTCTCAATCCCCCAATGTGACATCACATTGTTAAAAAATGACTTCACAATGTTCAATTGTGACATCTCAACGCTCATTGTTAGGTCACTATGCACAAGTGTGTCATTACCATAATTCATTCTATTGTGACCATGTTCCATATGCAAACATGGTGCTCAATGTCTCCTCACAATTGCCAAACTTGACAACACAATGCTCCATGGTGTCCTTACAATGTTACAATATCATTTCACGATATTCCATTTTGACATCCCAAGGCTCCAATGTGCCAACACTGTTGCCCCATGTGCCATCATATTGCTCCAATGTGCTATCACAATGTTGCATTATGACTTCACCATGTTCCATTGTGTCATCACAATTCTCCAATATGATGTCACAGTGCTCCAATGTGCCAACACTATCTCCCCATGTTAAATAAAAATACTCCATTGTGCAATCACATTGTTATAAGATGACTTCTCGATGTTACATTGTGGACATCACAATGCTC
>NW_008355823.1:2936-3178 GCF_000622305.1 Nannospalax galili
GTGACATCACAATGCTTCAATGTGCCAACACTATGTCCCCATGTACCTTAATATTGCTCCAATGTGCTATCACAATGTTAAAATATGATGTCAAAATTTTGTATTGTGCCAATACAATGCTCAATTTACCATCACAATGGGCCACTTTATCATTATAATGATCCATTGTGTCATCACTAAGCACAATATGAAAACACAGTGCTCATTGTCCCCTCACAATCTCCAATTGTGACATCACAGTG
>NW_008355824.1:0-55051 GCF_000622305.1 Nannospalax galili
GCACCATATGCTCTTTAATCTTTCTTCTCACTATCTGTTACAGAACAGACATCCAGAACAGATGGTATGAAGAGTACAGCTATGACATATCTTCGCTATGAATGACCTAGACAATATGGAAATACTATGACTTAAGCCACTCAACCTGCGGCAACCTAACAAAAGAGTATCAAATGTGGTACAGCCTCTTCTATGCTAAATAATGGGTTGGTCATTAAAGTTAAAAGAAACAATGGAAAGACAAATGGGTTATTTGGAATGGATGAGAAAGAACTGACAGTAAAACAAGTCAATAAATTTAATCCTAGATGAATATTTGAGAAATTATGCTAAGCTTAGGTAATACAAGTAATATTCAAAATAGAACCTATTGCAATCTAAAATCCTAAAAATGAGTAATTGTCTCCTGTTCTCAAAAAAGCATCATCTCCAAATATTCTACAATGACATCAATGTTTCCTTCAGTTTTTACAATTATACACATGCAAATAAATAATTACAACCTTTTTAAATGTCCCAGATTAAAGATAATCATATCGCCAAATTTAAAAAACTTAATATTCATTGTGACTGTATGTGTTTGAGATGTACGTGCAGCATACAAGAGGTCAGAACAACTTGTAGGACTCAGTTCTCATTCCACATTATAGGTGCCAAGGATCAAACGAAGTTGTCAGGCATGGCAGCAAATGCCTTTACTCACTGAGCCATCTCACCAATTTTTAAAGTTTGTAAGTCAATTTATAATTTTGAATGAACTGTACATTTATAAACCAGGGAAGGATGGGGCAAGAGAGGGAGAATTTCTCACCCCAACACTCTATATTCCAATATTGCAATTATATCATTTTAATGTATTCTATTTTTATGTTATTACACGAACAATCATTTTTGAAAAATATTGTACCTAAGAGACAAACCATTCTTTACCTAACCAATTTTACATTTATAAAAATTTAGACACTTTTCAATATTTGCTATAAAGCAATGATAGACTGAATGTGATTTGCAAAGTTTTTCACTTCTCCATTCATAAGCAACCTTATATAGTATCTCCGGATAATCTAAAGATTATCTTCATCATAGTCCTAGCTAGAGTATATATAAGCTTAGGCTGGTTCACCTTAATCTTCTTTACCTTTGGCTCTTCTCTTTTACATAACTATCTGATTCATTTAAAGAGGTAGCTTCCCAATGGAGCTGTAACTGACCTGGAAGCCTTCCCCCTGAACACCAGCTCTCATAGTTCTACAGGATACTATGCAAACTAATAAGGGAGAAAAAAATCAATCGATGCTCCAGTCCAACTGTAAAATCTAATAACCACAACAACTGGCACAACAAACTATCTCTATTGGTGCAGTAGTGGCACTTTGATCTAGAAGGTAATTAACAGCTAATTGGACTTAAAGCGGTATCAATGGGAGGCAACTCAAGGGTAGTACTGTAAATATAGCCAAATACACAGGCTGGAGAGGTCACAGATCCCAGAGAAAGCCCTGTCATATCTATAGACAAATGAAATTTCTTTCTCCCTTATTTGGAGGTCACAGATCCCAGAGAAAGCCCTGTCATATCTATAGACAAATGAAATTTCTTTCTGTATGCTAAATATGGATCCTTATATTTACAGACAAGTATACTGTACACTACTGATCAAAGAAGCTTCTTTTTGCAACAGATGAAGGCTATTACAGTTCCACAACTGGTCACACACAGAAAATATGTCTGTGAGATGTCCTAAGTGACACATCTACAGTGGAATCTCTACACCTAAGGCTCATGAAATACAGCAGAACAGGACGTAGAGAGAACACTAACACATTCCTCAAGTCTCAACAGTGAAACCTCCTTATACAACAGTTTGTGATGCGCAGAGAAGTCCTTAACGGACAAAGTTTTAGAGAGCAAGAGACTGTATGGTATGTAACCCTGGATAGGACTCCTATACTAAACCTCACCTACCCATGGCTCAGGGACCACTGATGAAGAAGGGAAAGAAAAATTGTAGGAGCCAGGGTTGGTACATGAACATAGGGAAGCAAAGGCTTCCAGGCCTCTGGGAACTTGCTTATGAACTTGTGGTGACAGCATGCACAAGAGCCAATATGACTCACTTAGACAAAAACTCAGAATGGGGGAAGTGGGCAACAGGTCCCAACCCTAGCCAAAGACTATTGGCAAATGATTACTTCAAGTAAGTGACTCTAGATATGCTGACTCCAGTGGATGGACTTGCACAGAGGGACATATGGGTACAAAAGCTTGACTGGTGCTGGGCATGGTGGTATGCCTTTTATCCCAGCACTCTGGAGGCACAAGCAGGCCAATTTCTGTGAGTTCCAGGCTAGCTAAGGCTAGCCTGTCTCAAAAAGACCAAAAAAAAAAAAAACCAAACAAAAACCCCACAATGCTTTACCAGATAGGACTTAACATATATGATAGAATACCTAAAATATGGTGGGGGGATGGGGACATGTGGCAAGGGAAGGGGTTTAAATTTGATTAAGATTATAGGAAATGCACAAAAACTCAATAAAAAATTTTAAAAGTTAGTTCTCTATTGCATTCATACAACCTCAATGCTATGTTTCCATGCTCCTCTTATGCTGTCTTCATGAATGAAACATCATTTTTCCTTCTGTACTTCTCTTTTGGTTTATTAAGTCAGTCCTACTATGTAGTCTATGACAGCCTTGAGCGCACTAATCCCCCTCCTTCAGCTACCCAAATGTTGGTATCACAGGTGAGAGCCACCATACCTAACTTTGTTATTTATGCAAAACTAATGCTTCTAGGTCCTTCAAAATCCAATATTCATGGTCAACTTCTAAGTAACAGAGAATTCATGATTCGATATTTAATTTTACAGGTAATAATTTTACTATGCCACGAAAACTTGGCTTAATAACTCAGTGTTACAAAAATTTATTTTTCTGTCTAGGCATGGTGGTTGCACAGGCAGATCTCTGTGAGATCAAGGTAAGCCTAGTCTATAGTATGCTCCAGGCCAGCTGTAAATAAAAGGAGACTCTGCCTCAAAAAAAATAAATAAATAAAACTTTAATTTTCTAATAAACATAGTTTAATTTTAATCCTGTTTTTAAAAATAACAGATACTTGGGTCTGGAGAAATTGCTCAGTGGTTAGAAGAGCTGGATGCTCTTGCAGAGGACCTGGGTTCCATTCCCAGCACCCACATGGCAGCTAACAATCATGGGATCCCACACCCTCTTCTGACGTCTGAGGGCACTGCACAACATGTATTCACTTACACACATACAGGCAATACACTCATATACATGTAATAAACCAATAGACAGCATATTGAGCATGCAGTGTTCCTAAAAACAAATTGTCCACCAATAAATCAAGTCTCCAAAATTATCAGGCAATTCAAAGAGTAATTGGATGTAACTAGAAATGCCAGATATTCCCAACAACTGAAGTACAGGTAACTCAGTAACTCTTTCCTCTCAGCATCCTATATTTGATTATAAAGGCCATAAAGTGTAATGGCAAGATATGTTGTCTTTATTTTTAACATCAACGTAGTATATTTTAACATTATTCTCAACTGGTTCACTACTCAAAAACACAGCAGGTTTCTCTACTAATGCACATAATTTACCTGCAAATCCAGTCAATTTTAAAGACACCTCCAAGCATTTTAGCACTCATTCCTGCTGGAAGTACCCAGTGTATAGGTGATCCACCATGATGTGACTCTGAAGACAGTCTGGCAAACCCTAAGGGAATCATAATTATTACCAAATAGTATGCAGGTTGCTAATGTAATTAGTAAGTGTTATAGTGTTATATGCCAAAAATAAATTATTTTTCTTACCTTGAAATTTTCCACTTTCTCTGACAGAAAATATTAAGATAACACTCCTTGCAGATCTGAATGCAAGATTTAATTTCTTCTCATTTACAGGTAATGTGGACCATACACCCTACAGAAATAATGTAAATATCACAAATTGAAATGCACATGTCCATAGCTATATTGGAAAAGACCAAAAACTACTGATTTCACTGTCTGAAATTTAAGAAAGCTATAATAAAAGTCATTCATTGGTTATAAAAAGTATTGGAAATTATGTGGAAAAATAAGCAGAAACTAGCAACTTTACAAAATCATTAGTTCAATCAGTAAACAAGGAGAAAGCATTAGGCAAATTTTATGGGCTAGAATTCAGTAAAATTAACTGTAAAAGATTAGTAGTAAAGCCATAAACTAAGAATGTCAAAATTCTAGTGGCTTTTTTTTTCTTTTTGGTCTTTTTGAGACAGGGTCTCTCTGTAGCCCTAGCTGTCCTGGAACAATTCTAGTGTTTTAAGTGCGAAGTTTTTTATCTAAGTTGAGGAGGCCTCTGTTTTTTTCCTAGAACTGGAACATAATTATTGACCACGAAATATTTTAACCAGTTCATAATAAAACAGACAGAATAGTAAGATGAAGATAGAGAAATTCTGCTTTTCCTCACAGTCATCAGCTGTCTGTTCATTCACACTACAGTACTTAGTTACTTACTGTAGCCTAACCCCAGGAGAGATAAGGAAGAATGCAACTAGCTAGGCTCTTACTTGCTACCTTCTACTTGTAGAGTTTTATGAATAACTACTGACCTAAGTTAGAAATACAACCTATCAATATTGACTGAAATATGGTTAGAAAAATGTGTAACATTCTGACAAGCAGCTGAAAATATTCCTCTGTTTAAGACTGAAAATATTTAATAGCTGGCATAAAACATAAATGCACTTTTATTTCCTCAAAATCCTGCAGTAACTCCTTTTGGTAGTCTGGGGTGAGCCTTTAAAGCTAATACTCTCTTTTCCATATATATCATTAAGAGATCTTACTTTTAAAGAATGAACTCTCCATAAAGAGAGTTCATTTCAAAAGGAACTTTTGAAAGGCTTCTTTTCAAAAGGAACTCAAAGTACAAAACAATCATCAGTATAAATATAAGTTAGCCTAAGAAACTTTTACTTGTTCAAAAAAGATATTAACAACTGGATATAGAAATATTAACAGATTTATGATAGTGTAAAGTTAAACTAGGCAATCTTCAACACCAAATACTGTGATTTATAAAATATGAAGTAAGTAACTCAAATTACCACCAGGTTTCCTTACTCGCCAAAATCAGATAGTGAGTAGGAAGTGGACTGTAGATCTTTAATTGCTTTAATGAAAGTGAAAGCATCTTAGGCTACTGGAGGTAATTCTCATCAACCTTCTCATTTAAACATTTTGGCTTAAGAATAGTTTCAACAGAGCTGACAGCTAATACCTTAGCTTTGGCAAGAGATACATTCTCATGGTTGTTACTCTTTATGAGGAAAAATCTTGCATCCTGAAGAACATATTTGAGTTTACTGGTTTGATCTGAAAAAAAAAAAATTCGTATTTATTAATCACAGACCATTATCACACAAACAAGTGAAAACTGTACTAAAATTATCCATCTAAAACCCAGTTAAACTGTAAAAACTCAGCAATCACCCATTCAACCTAGAAAGCTAAGCCACGACATATAATAAAGCAAAGCTAAGAAAAGACGACCAGCATTGTGCAAGAAGGTAAACCTAAGCCAGTGATGTTCCGATATATCAGATATACATTTTAAGTAAGAGAATGGCTTTAAGTTTTATAGATTTTTGTCAATTCATCTATGGACTGATCGCATACTGTTTTGTATTAAATATATGTGCATGCTTGTATATACCTAATCAGTATGCCCAGAAACTAAAATATCCTTGTCAGTAATTTAAGATACCCAATTTGAAAAGCAAATAGAGCATGGAGCTGTTTATAATACTTTTCCCCTTGTGCTATATCGGAACATTACCACATTAAAACTATTAATGCAGAACCAATAAGGCAAAATAATGACTTTATGGGGCATGCAATGAAAACAATTTCAAATTTAAATGATACCTTTTCGGACAGCACGAACGGAAGATGATAATTTCTCATGCTTCTTTTCTGAACCTGTATTTAGCCAAAGTACATTTGTTCAGATTGAGCTTTAATAGAGATAAGGCAAAATTTCTACAGTCTTGTCACATAAAATTCTCATTCAAGACATATTATTCTTCCTGGCGCACCCAAACACACAAAAAATACTTCTCAATGTGTACGAGTGTTTTGCTTTTTGGGTTGTTTGAATTTTTAAAAAAAATATATTTGAACAATTTCCCACTCAGAAAACTAGTCACTGAATCATCATCTTCCAAGGGAAAAAAAAAGTGAATTGGAAATTCCACTGAAGCAGTAACAGAACAGGATTAAAATAAGAAAAAGCTTAGTTTCTTCTAGAATTATTACACTGAACATGCCAAAAATCAGTACTAATGAACATCAACAAGTTCACACTAAACTACAGCTTCCACACTTTCTAAAGCAGATTGCAATCAATCAAATGAGCATAATGTTAAATAGGATTACCTGCATATGACTCTGATGCAGAACTTCCACTTCTGTCAAAAACAATGGGTGATATGCCTCGAGCTCTCTTCCTTTCCTTTTTTTTCTCATCTAAAACAACAACAACAACAAAAAATCCAAACAAGTTTCAAAACTATCACAATATAGAGAACCTTGTCCTTTAGATGTAGTTTTTATACAGCTCTTAAGTGTTAGTTATTGCTTCTATCTCTTCTCATTGAACTTCCTCGGGTGTCCCACTTAAAAATGCTGTTAAAAAATACTGTTTGTTCTTGTCACCCATTTCAAGCACTTAGGTACTTAACTACCCTACAAAGCAAGACAACACTGAATAAAGTTTTCTACAAGAGGGGATTTGTAAAACAAATGTAATTTTCTTCAATAAAATTTACTATGTCGTTTCTATACACCAGGAAGCAATGCACTAAATCTTGTGGTTTGTTCATCACAAACTCATTGGTAAGATTTTTGAGAACACCAGAACTCAAAACTTTCCAACTGGAAAGGCCATATGCATGCACACGCCTCCAAAATGATTTCACCCTTCTGATGCAAAGCTTAGTCTTATGTATCTTCAATTCTGCTCTCTACCATTTCCTCCCTGGAATAATTATTTTTATTTAATTTACATTAAACTTATCACTAGGTCTTAATGGTAGTTCATGTATTTATTTAAAAGAACTGGGAATCTTCAGTACACAGAAAAAGATTTAGATTACCCATCATGTAAGGACTCTTATCAAGTTTAATTTGAAATTTTGTAAGCATGTATTGAGGACTGAAACCGAATTAAGCTCTCCTGTTTCTTGCCATTTTATTCATTACCATGAAAAAGTTCTTTACTCTTTAGCTAGAAGATAGGAAGGAATATAAAGAGATAAGAATATATTTACTTTGCAAAAGAGCTGAAAAAATAATGATCACACATACAGTGTCCTACTACATAGCGACAATGAACTACTCAAAAAAAAAAAAAAAAAAACAGAATTTTCTTCTCAATTTTTAGCACCCACTCATTGAGATAGTCACAATTACAGATTAGGAAACCTCAACCCAAAGAGCCAAGTAAAGCCAAGGTCCCACAGATCCTCAGTTAGCAAAAGATGAGGCAGGGCTTCAGGCCTGAGCGTACAATCCTGAGCTCTATTCTTTTGGGGAAGGGTAGCACAAGGGTTTATTAGGACGTACCCTAATAGAGGTACTAGGGGTCTTGCCCATGGTGCTCTTGAGATATGAAACTGGGCCGTTCTACTAATTCTTGAGCAAAACAGTAAGGTCGGTACTTCTAGGACTGGCTAATTTTTGGAGGGTTATTTGTTTTCCAAAGTTGTGACATATTTAATTTTTCCTCTCTGAACAACTGATGAGTCTAACATTACTAAATTCCTTAGGTTGAAAGAGTAACACATCTCTAGAAGCTGTTTAAAAAGAATAGTACATCAAAGTATTATAATCTCAGCGATAACACAGGAAAAATAAATACAAGCAGAAGATCCTGTCCAACTGATTCTAAGTCATGTCAACCCTGGCATTAGTAGGAGAAATAGCAAAGACACTTTCAGCATATTATATGAAAAGTTTCCACAATTCTTTAAGATCATGGCCTCCTCTTAATTACTCTTAGGACAAAAGCACAAAGAAGGCCATCTAGCCAATACAGCTTTTATCTACCAGTGTGTCACTTTATAAGTTACTAAAAAAATCCCGAGAAAAGATAAAGTACCTGGAGAAAGTAAATTGGAGTCCAGAAAAATGATACCCAACTGTGATTCCCTTAAATTTAAAAACAGCCACCTAATAATCAAAATTGCCTTATGAGAAAAATTATCTACTGCAGTGTCTAAAGTGGTTCCACATAAGGGATTTTCAGGGTTCCAGCTAGCTCTTAAATCTATTAATAAAATTTTAGCATCTATTAATAAGATTGTAGGGCTGCCATTCAATCTGAAATGTATGCTCCACAAAGTAAGGTAAAATGAAGTAGAGTAAAAGATTCACGTAGGAACTTGTTAAAAATGCAAACTATTTCAGACCCTAATCATTTCAATAAACCTCATTATTTAACAGTAACATTAAAGACTAACACTGTTCCTACCTAACAAGACAATCCTTCTAAGAAAATACCCTCTACTATTATGGGTGGTTTCACATATCTCCACAATCACTGACAATTTAGTCATACCAGCAATGCTTTTTGGTTTTGTTCTTGAGACAGGGTATCACACATCCTCGAATTCACAATCTTCCTGCCTCAGCCTCCCAAGTGCTTAGTATTTCACATTTATACTGCCAACCCATCTCCCAAATCATTTCTAATGCCCTATCTATTACATAATATGAAAAAAATATATGCAAAGAGCATGATGGAACGAATATTCTGTAACTACTCATCCAACAACTCATCTCTTCAGTTAAGTACCTTTTGGGGGTGGGAGGGGGCGGTTGGGATAGGCTTCCTGTAGCTCTAGATGACCTGAAACTTGCTACTAGATTGAGCTGGCCTCGATCCCAGAGATCGGTCTACCTCTGCCTCCCAAGATGGGATTAAAGTCATGCACCACCACACCCAGCCAAAATTAGTAAATCTCATTTAAAATTATTTAAACATATTATACCCAGTAGCCCAGAATTAAGTTATAAGAGATAACAGAAACAATTCTTTATCACCTCCAAAGCCAATGAAGTCCTTAAAAAAAAGGGGCAAATCTTTTCACATAAATAGTACCTGATCCATCCGTTCCTGAACCAGATCTGACAGATCCATCTGTGAAGGAAACAGACTCAGAACCAGAATCACTGGCCTCACTTTGTGTGTCATAATCATTTCCCTCCTCCTTCTGGTCTCTTTCATCCTGTTCATATTCCTCTTCCTCTTCCTCCTCCTCCTCTTCCTCCTCCTCCTCTTCCTCTTCCTCCTCCTCTGCATCTTCATCTACTTCCTCATCTTCTTCTGCATCATCTTCTACCTCTTCATCTTCCTCCCCATCTTCTTCCACTCCTTCCTCCTCATTCTCAGTGTTGTTGCCTTGCTCATCAGAAGAACCACTGCTACCAGTCTCATGGTCAGAGCCATATTCTTCAGAGTTCACTTCTTCCTTTGAAGACTGGCTGGATCTGCTTGCACGTCTATCAACTTCAAGCCCAATTCTCTGATGTTTAAAGAAAAAGGGAATCAGCAGTCATATAACAGACAAGGTCAAGACGAACAAATAGTTCTAAAGCCTCAAAAGAACTGCTTTGTTTTATTATCTGCAATAACATTTACTACCTCAGAACCATCTGGTGTAGGAGATTTGGTCCTTCGTTCAGGATCCCTTTTCCGAGGACAAGTTTTTTCAGGTTGACTCTTATAAGGTTCTCTAGAGGAACTGCTTGATAGACGAATTTTCCGATCAGCATCTAGACGCTTGTTTCTTTCAGATCTTTGATATTCCTCATTTTTATAATCTGTGACCGACTTTCCTTTTGTGCTAACTATTCTTTTATTGTTGCCAACAGATGAACTTAGTGGCTTAGAAATCAACTGTCTTGAATGGGCAGAAGGCTTTTGTCGCTTGGTGTCAGTAGATTCCATTCGGTCACTTTTTCTTTTTGATCCTTTAAAGTATAATTTAAAAAGACATGTAAAAGTACTTGCAGTTTTCATTAATTTCACCAAAGATTTACAGATAATACACATCAGGGAGAGAGAGAAACCTCCGTGATGTTAACAGCTTTAAATGTCTAAAGTGTTTTTACTACAGAAAAAATTTGAAACAAAACAGTTTCCTAACTGCTA
The DNA here is from genome assembly GCF_000622305.1 of Nannospalax galili. Taxonomy (NCBI): domain Eukaryota; kingdom Metazoa; phylum Chordata; class Mammalia; order Rodentia; family Spalacidae; genus Nannospalax; species Nannospalax galili. Next base: position 10,239 of record NW_008355824.1, read on the forward strand.
AACTAAACCTGAACATTTAAGAGGTTTTAAATACTTTTAGAAGTACTTTTATTCACAATGTTTGGAGTCATATAGGTTTTTTTGATATTAAATCTCCTTTATTTAAACTGTTATTTCAATGAAAATGACAACTCTTACCTTTTTTCTCATTTTTATCTTGTTCACTCTCTGGATTATACAGTTCATCGTCCTGCTCTGGTACTTCAGTCAAAATATCATCTAAAACATTAAGTTCTCCATCTGTAAACAAATTGAAAAATTAGGAAAATATCAGTATTATTAACCATTTCTTTTTAGTATTAAGTATAAGTGATCATATCCCTCAAGAAGGCCTTATTTTAGGATCAAATGCACTAAACAATACAAGGTAAAGGATATATGTAATTGTTACCTACCAAGCCAGGAGTTTCTACTATGTAAGTTCTGAAAACATGGTAGGCACCAGTTCAATCAAGTAATCAAAGTTAGTATCAGAATGGTGCAAACCACCATCAGGAAACTTCTGGACTTAGAACAGTAACAGTTCTTTGGTCATACCTAAAATACAAAATAAAACCTGTACAGGAAGAACATAAAGTCAACCCATATAAGAGGGTATCTGAAGGTCTATCCAGAAATAAAGAAACCATTCCTTGTTAAAGGAAACAGGAGAGACAACTGAATACATATGAGGCTTAACTTGGAAAACTGGCGAAATCTAAGTAAGTTTTTGTATTGAGTATCAATGTTAATTCTGATAGTATGATTAAGAAAAAAGAATTAAGTATTTAGTGAATTAGTATTTAGTGAAAAAGATGTGTGTCATGTCCACAACAGACAAACGGTCAAAAAAACATGGGCCTGCAAGCACATATTCAAAGACAGATTGACAGAAGTGAGAGTGAGAGAGAGAAAATGAGACAAACAAATTTGACAAATGGTGGAGAGCACACAAAAATTCTTTGTACTACCCTTATAGCTACTTTACCTCAAACTGTTATCAAAATAAAGTTACCAAAGCACTGGTGGTATAGTAGTTAGCATAGCTGCCTTGACAGTAAAGTTGTAAGAATAAAAATTATTGCGGACTGAGGCAAGAGTTCTCAAGTTCCAGGCCAGCCTAGGCAAGACAGTAACACCCTGTTCCCAGAAAAACAAAAAACAAAATAACTATTGCTGTGCTACACGATCTAAAACACTGGCAGCCTCCTAATAAAAAGAGGATACCTTGTTCAGAAAAGGCAACTCTACCTAAATTGACAAATTTAACAGATCCTAAAAACAGAACTCAATTTTGTCTCTCTATTCTCAAACTAACAAGAAAAAAATAAATCTCAGAAGTACACAGAATTGCCACTTTCTATTGATTTGTATATGCCATACATTAAAGCTAATGGCCAATATTAAGTCTTGTAGTATAAAAATGTCTGCAAATTTAAGCTAGCAGAGATATACAAAGTTCTAAATGCTGATGAAACAAAATATTCATATAGCCAGTCTGTGGACAGACAACAAAGCCCACTCAAAGCACAATGCGATTTAACAGCTTGGAGTCTATAAATGGGACTTTTTTTCCTATTAGCAGAAAAGAAATAAGTGACTGAAGATACCTGTACTAAGCAGTAAGAAAAGCAAAGCTACACAGAAAATAGAAATACTAGGTTTCTATTTAAGAAAGATTAGAAAATTATATGTTATGGTATTACAACTGGCTTCTCTAGGAGCTATATTTATCTATATTTATCACTTTAAAATGCAAGAAATATAACATGAGTTATATTTCTTCACTTGCTTTTTAAATGTTACTGAAGTCAAGGTATGTAGAACAAAAAGGATATCTCACCAGATTTGCATATCATTTAATGATCCCTCCAGATTTGAATGGAGGCAAACACCATTTTAGGCTGTATGATTTACTTTTAAAGAATTTAAATGATTTGGTATAAACAATCCAAGTTTGGAAGGTATTTAATGATTACCTGCTCAAAGCTCTCTAATCAATAAAAGTGGAACCGAAGGATCTTGAAACAATCAAATCCATTTGTGGAAAACTATCACGAAATAGGTAAAATAGTGAAAATGATATGCAAATCTATTTCTGAAATCACTAATTTCAAGTAAAAATAACAGCGCCAAAGCCCAAACACACTGCACAACACGGGTGCACTTACATATACATTCAGGCAATACACATATATACATAAAACAAAAATGAAGATAAAAGTTTAAGGGGTTAGAGAGATGGCTCAGCAGTTAAGAGCACTGACTCCTCTTACAGAGGACCCGGGTTTGATTCCCAGCACCCACATGGCAGCTACAAACAGTCCTTAACTCCAGTTCCAGGGGAATCTGAAGCTTTCTTCTGACCTCCGTGGCACTGCACAACAAGGGTGCACCCACATTCATGCAGGCAATACACTCATACACATAAAATAAAAATAATAAATAAAAAAGAAATTCAGAAATTGAAGTTAATGAAGCATACTTTTTTAGTACAGACTGATACCAATCTGGAGTTCAAGCTTTCTAAATCTATTAGATGGGAAATAATAAAGAAACTTAAATGAAACATAAAAGGACATGATACAAATAGAAACTATTAAAAAGTAAGCTGGGTGTGGTGGCACACTCCTTTAATCCTAGCACTCTAGAGGCAGTCAGGAAGAACTGTGTGAGGAGGAGGCCAGTCTGGGCTAACTAGTAAGTTCCAGGCCAGGTGGGCCTATGGTGTTAAAAAGAAGGTGTGTTATTTAAAAAAAAAAAAAAAAAAAAAAAAAAGGTAATAAGCACAAATTTCAATGTAATGTACCAGAGAGCCCTGGCTCTGTATCCACAGCAACATATAAAATTTACTTGATACAGAAGAGCTATCATAACACCCTCACAAGAGGGGGACAGTTTTAATTACTGTGTAATCTATGACATCTATGTCCCACCAAATACTGGCAGGTATATAACCAAGAATTGTTGGCATTTGAAATGGCATTTCAAACAAGTTATGTTTTATATTCTCTCATCCTTATAATACAAATAGAAACTATTAGGAAAGGAAACTAGGAGATAAACAAATCCAAGTTATCTTATAGTAACTAGGTACTGGGAATTCAATCTTCTGAACCCTTAAGTTTCTTTGCCTCTAACCAGACATTAAGAATATCACACAATAATTCTAACACACATACATCAAAGAGGAAAGAGATGAAGGGGTTATGGGGGGCAGGGAGGTAGGGGAAGGATGAGAGAATCTTAAACACACCTTGTCTGAAATGCCATGATACCTATTACTTTGTATGCTAATTTAACAAACAAAAAGAAATAAATAGATCAGTGTTGGGGAAAGAAAATGTTGAGTGTCTCAACCTATACACCTTTCCTTACCATGGTGAGATCTTAATAAACTCTACCTACTTCAACCTTTTTATAGTAATGACTTAGGCTACATGATACATAAAATCTAGTACACAGAATAAAATCTATTCAATAAGCATATCCATGTTCCAATGACATCACCCCAAAATTTGGTTTACAGTAGTAACAATTATTTTTCATTATTGTTCATTGTTCCAGGGATTAACTGGGGTTGGGATTTCTCAGGGGTCTAATGATCATGTTGGCCAAGTTTAAAAGCCTCCAAAGACTGGTCCAAACACTTTGGGCTAAAGAAAAGGCTGAGATGCCTCAAAACAGTTGGGGCTTCTTGGATTTTTCTTTAAGGTCACATTCCTTTATGGCAGCTATGTCTCTGAATGCTATGTCCCAACACAGAAAACTAAGTAGAACCCAGCAACAGTATCTTGGTACTTTATTATTCATAAGAGACAACCAATAAATGCCTGCCCAGGTTCAAAGAGAAGGAATACATCTCTTTATTGCTGGGAGAAATGTCAAAAATGGAAGACACTTTAAAAACCACTACATACCGTTAGTTTTAAGAGATCAATGAATTATATAACTTTTAAAAAAAAAGGGGGGGGGGATTATGCCTACAAGTATGTTAAGTGCACCCATGTCATGCGATACCCATGAAGGTGAGAAGTGAGCATCAGATCCCCTGGAACAGGAGTTAAAGACGGTTGTGAGTTACCATGTGGGTGCTGGGATTTGAACCCTGGTTCTCTATAAGAGCAGAAAATGCTCTTAACTGCTGAGCCATCTTTCCAGTCCTATTATATAACTTAAGGTGATTCCTCTGGCGACTTCCTTCACTGGCTATAAAAGTATACTTTGTACATGTTTCGATTAATTTTTCATCTTAAAATGGTTATAAAGAAAAATAATATAACACTGAACATGCTTTATTAAAGACTATACTCTGACATAGGGAAATAATCTCTATGAAATAGTCATTAGTTTTGGAACAACTTTCTTTAAAGTACCTTAATAAATGTTTAACATCACTTTCTTTGTCCTGAAGCTTATCACCGATATTCTATGCCACAGCACTCTAAACTGTAAATCTCAAATCCTTAACAAGATGGGATGGTCAATAATTTGGCACCAGTAAAAGGTTTCTGAATGCAGAGCAATAAAAAATTAATTCAAAACTCAAATGTAATAGCCCTGAAATGTTTCTGGAAGCACTTGCTATGTTACACCAAGATTACACTGTAGCCTTGGTTCTAAACAAACGACATGCGTATTTTGCACTGGGTTTTAGTGTATTGCTTAAGTTTTATGTTCCTACAGAAATACAAAGAAAATTTTACTTACGGAATACAAAAATATTTTCCTACAGTTAACTGCCAACATATCAATTAATGTATCTTTGACTACATGTTAAGAGCGTTTGGTTTTAAAAATTGCTGTTTGTTGAGTTGCTGACTTGAGTTTCATAAAAATTGTTAAATGAGGCTTGGTTGGCTTGGGATTAGGAAAGAATTTCCAATAAGATCTGAAACAACTCTAAACATACTTCTGTCATTTTGTACTGATTATTATGAAGTGGCCATTATCAGCATCAAGGATTACAAAACCTAACTATAGGTCAAGTGAAAATCACTGTAAATGTTCAACAACCTCTAGTATTAAAAATTCAGCCAAACAGGCTTTGGTGGCACAAACCCTTAATCCCCACACTCAGAAGGCAGGTCTATGAATCAAGTTCCAAGCCAGCTGGGCCTACAGGGAGACCCTGTCTCAAAAAAGAAAAAAAAATTTCTTGGGTGAGAAGAGGTCCTATATGCATATATTCAATGTGTACATCCAATTACTTCATAGTAATTTGATAATACCCTAACCAAACCAAAACACTAGCAGTAAAAGGAGCATAAGTTAATAAACACCACTTTTAAGAAAAGTTCTATGGATATAATGCATGGACTATAAAATAATCCTAATTTCTGTGGAATTAAAGCACATTTGAGTTTCTTTTGATGCTACACAGAAAACTACAGCCCTAAAAGAATCATTTTAAAACTAAAATTATTTCAAAATTAAGCTGCAAAAAAATTTTTTCTCAGAAATGTGAGCAATAAAATTAGCTCAAAGAAATAATTTCATTCAATAGTATTCCAATTTAGAACTAAAATTCAAATGCACTAAAAAGCTATGTACTACTAATCAATAAAATGACTATTACAGCACTTACTCATTTCATGTGCCTATACACCTCGGATGCATAAGTACTTAATTGGGTGTTCTGTTTTAGAAAGGGCCAACCAAATATTTAACATAAAAACCCAGATTCTCACCTGCAAACAACCAGCTGGAGCCATCCTGGCAATCTTCTGTTAAAACAGAGAAGGAGGCATGTCAAGGCTTTGCAAGAGACACACTGGGTTCATGCTGGTGAAACAGTGTATTGACTGATACTATCTGAATACAGGCCATGTCTGGTCTCTCTAAACACAGTAGTATTGCCTCTGTGTTTACAGAACTTTATCTGCCTGATCCTAGAATGAATATATGCCTACAAAACCTAAATAATACTAATGCTAAAAAGATACCATCATTCCTTTCAAAAGGTAACACAGAAGCATCAAACTTCTATTTCAATTCATACAGGCATATATATCAATGTGTTCACATTCTAGAAAATGTGTCTGAGAAATTTGTGTGAAACCTTAGGTAGTTCTGTCATCTTGTAAACATCTTATGCTCATAGATGAAGATATCTACAACCCCTTAAGGCACTATACTCTTATAGGATCCTCATCATACAAGTAATCCATTATTAACTCAAATATTGCTGTGGAGTTCAGGACTATATTTTCTAAGAGCACAGGGGCCAGGGCACAATTCTACTCAATCCAAATGGATTAGTTTTGTTAAAAGAATGTAAGTATTGTTATATCTTGCTATTGTTTCAATTACACTTGCAAATTCAGATTTTTACTTGGAATGGTGTTACTTTTAAAAATATTGTCTCAGGGCTAGAGAGATGGCTTAGTGGTTAAGAACACTGGCTGTTCTTGCAGAAGACCCGGGTTCAAATCCCAGCACCCACATGGCAGCTAACAACTGTCCCTAACTCCAGTCCCAGGGGATCTGACAGCCTCTTCTGTCTTCTGTGGGCACTGCACAATACAGGTACACTCACCTACATGCAGGCAATACACACATACACATTAAATAAAAAAGAAATTGTCTCATGGGGTTGGAGATAGCTCAACAGTTAAGAGCACTGGCTATTCTTGCAGAAGACCTGGATTAGAATCCCAGCACCCACATGATGGCTAACAACCATCTGTAACTCCAGTTCCAGGTGATCTAACACCTTCTTCTGATCTCTGCAGGCACTGCATGGCTCAGGTGCACTCACTGACATACATGCATACACATGAAATAAAATTAAAAAACACGGCCTCAAAAAAAAAAAAAAGCTAATGACACTGGTGTGGTGGCCTAAGCCTTTAATCCCAGCGCTCCAGAAGCAGAAGCAGGTGGATCTCTCTGAGTTCAAGGCCAGCCTATTCTATATACTGAGTTCCAAGCCAGCTGGGGTAAGGCAGACCCTAGGCCAAAAAAAAAAAAAACAACAAAACAGCTAATATACAGAAACAATCTGCCAATATTTTCTATTTACATTGTTAACGTATATGGACACTACAGTAAAAAAAAAAAAAGTGGGGGTGGAGGGAGATGGCACAGCACAATACATGAACACTATTCTTAGGAGTCTTGTTCTCATCTCTCATCTCAACGTATTAAGCGTAACAAGTCTAACAATTCTGTTGCTTGTTGGAATTTTGTTTTAGACTAAAGGAGGAACAAGTTCTCAAAGTAGTTTAGCTTCATATGGTTATGTTTGTACCAAGAATTCCAAAATGACATTGAAACAATTTAAATGACTTAACTAAAATCTCACAACTGTATATTAGATCACAAACCTTAACTCCAGAGGTATCAGGGTAGCAAAGTAACGTCTAGCTGGGACACACTGTTCTAACCACAGAAGTTTGTAGGTCAGAGGATATAAAATACTATTTATGTCCAGGTCCCGCATCAGAGTAAGAGTACTTAAAGGAAACTAAAAAGTTAAATACATTTTCCAACTCAGGCACCAAAGTTCATCACTCATTTTTTTTTTTGTCAATTCACCTGCTTGGAGTAAAACAAAGAGCAAGATTTACAGCAATGTTCCTTCTGTTACCTTACAAAGTACTTTAACATTAGAATTCCTCAGGTACATTTATTATTGAAAGCATTCTTTCAAAAAGTCCATGGACTTGAATTTATTATCCCACCCAAATTAATAGTGTTCAAAACCATAAATACTTAAGGTATAGAGATATAACTGCTTTAAAAGAAACCTGTACACCAGGCATGGTGGCAACACCTGTAATTCCAGCACTGGAAGATAGAGGAAGGTGAGATCGTGGCCAGCCTAGTCTACACAGCATGTCCCAGACCAGCTGGGGCTTCAGGGAGGCCCAGTCTCAACACCCCCAACCCCCCACCCCAAATACACACAATAACTGTGAACAAGGCAAACATACTCCTGGCCCTGGGGGAGCCTGCAGTCTGGTAATATGGAAAGTTATCTACAAAACTGTAAACTTGCATACATTTTGAAGTAACTGCTCTTTGTAGACTACTATACGCAAATAAAATTCATGTAAAATACTTATTGTAACAGAAAAGAGGTACAATTCTTCCTTATTTAGAAAAATGACTGAGATGTGGTTCAACAGTACAGTACTCTTTTTGTATGCAAAAGGCACTGGGTCCCCCAGTGCTTCTTCATAAAAAAGTTTACGTATTTGAACTGCATCTTCACTTACAGCTACTTCTAAAACAAAAATTATTGGTTTTCTTCAGTGTGCATTTTTGTCTACTACCCAACTCTAAGTATGTTCATTCTAATGGACAATATATTCTTTTTTAAAATATTTATTATTTTTAAGTGTATGAATGTATCCCCTGCACGTAAGTGCACCTGCAAAGCCCACAAAGGTCATAAGAGGACATCAGATTCCTACAACTGTAGTTGTGAGCTACCTGGATGTAGGTGCTGGGAATTGAACCCAGGTTCTCTACAAGAGCAGCCAGTGCTCTTAACTGCTGAGCCACCTCTCCAACCCCTAGACAATATATTCTTGAGAAATGAACTTTTTTTTGTTGTGTACAGTTCACCTTGCCTACAAAGGCAACCTTTAAAACTCCATATTAATAAAGTGCATCTTGACAAAGTCTGAATGAATCTTTAAAGCTACAATTAGTGAATCAAAAACTGCTTATGACAAAGACATCTGAAATATATTCCCATCCATTCTACTTCTCAAACTGTCCTTATCCTTGAGCAATTAATTGAAGCATGCTCAACACAGAGACCAGGAAAAAAGAAGACCATAGGCCTAATGTAACTTGATTTTAGAGCTCAATTAACAACCCCTCCCCAATTAATTAGCCACAACCTAAGAAATCTGAGAAACACAGGGCAGCAATTGTGCTGTATTTTCATCTTTACTATTCCAAGACTGCCACGGTCATCTTAAGGCTGAGAAAGACCTCAAGGCAGCATCCAATCTAGACCACTCCATAGAAGTACTGTTGTAGAACCTGCATTAATACTTGTAAATGTCTGGGAGGTATTTCTGAAGAAACGTCATTTTATCTTAGCAACATTAAGTTCTTCCATTTTCTCTCTCCAACTCTCTATAACCTGCACCCATGTATTCCTGGCTGTAACCTCTGGGCGGTATGCACATTATTCCTAAACGAATAAATAGTTACTAGGACCTGTGGAGGGGATGGCAAGAGGCCTTAGCCACATTATTTTTTTCAAAGTATCCTCTTTCCAAAGTAGTACTTGAGGAAAAAAACAGGCAATTCTATTTAACAGAACAGTCAGAAGTTACTTGTAGATATTTCTTGAGATTAATAACCCAACAATCTCATGCCTACTCTCTAGTCTATCAGGGCTGTGACATTAAATGTCCTCAAAACTAAATCAAACAGAAAGATGGTTCTGAAAATAGGTATTACACACGTATAGCCCTACCAGGGAACCAGCCTAGGGGACTGCAACTCACTACAGGCCCTCTCTTAGCCGCTCCCGGGACGGCTAAATGGAAAGTGCGGAGTGGATTCGGAACGCAGTAAAGCCCTGGCGGAGGTGGTTAGGTCTCCCGGAGGCGAAGAACGCCAAGCCAGGCCTCAGCCAGATGCCGAGACCCGGGCCGGTGCCTCAGCGGGAGTAGAGATCCAACTGGGATCAGAGAGCCGGACCTCGGTCGGGTCTCAGCCAGGAGCCCGCCAGGAACAGGGCCGGGGCTTCCGTCGGGTGCCGGCCCTCTCCGCGCTAGGCCCAAATCTCCAGCCCCGCCCCTGAGCTGCCGCCCCACAGCCCTTTCTCCGCACTCACCTTTCTCCTCCCGGCTGTCGGCAGCCATGGCTGCCCTCCGGCTTTTGCCGCCGCCGCCGCCGCCGCCTCCGCGGCCGCCGCCGCCACTGCCGCCGGGACGGGAGTCGCGCGGGCGCCGCAGACGCGGCCGCAGGCGCACGAGCCCGTCCGTCAGTCCGTCCGGCGGGCTGCCCGCGTTGACCTAGCCTGCGCCGCTCCCCCGCTCCAGGCCCACCCCCTCCTCGCTTCCTCCGTTCCCCTTCCCGCCTTGCACTCCGGCCTCCGGCTGCCCTGGCCTCAACCTTCTGGGCCCGCTGAGGTACGACACGACCAAGGGGGAGGGGAGAGGAAACCGATGGCGACGGCGGGCGGCACAAAAATGGAGCCTGCTTCCTGCGTGAAACAATCCCGCTCCCGAAAAGCCTCGCGCTGTTTACGTTCAGTTTCTCTCCCGGAACGTCACAGAGCGGAAAAGGGAGGGGCAGCGGGACGAGAAGGGCGTGACGTCAGCACGTCACCCCGCCTTCCGCAACCCGGATGTCCCCTGGGACCTGCCCTCCTTCCGGCTATCACATGGTCCAGGGGACTTTGAGGTTGTGTTGCGTTGCTGGGGACGCCTGAAATGTTTGGTGGAGGCCCTGATAGGCCTGGAATAGTAAGAGACACTGAATAAAAAGGGTGTTCCTAAGGCGGGAGTGGTGGCTCTCGCCTTTAATCCCAGCACTCCAGCACTCGATAGGCCAGGCAGGAGGATCTCTGTGAGTTCAACGCCAGCCGTGGCTACAGGGAGACCCTGTCTCAAAAAAAAAGATGTTTATTTATTCAAGTAGTAGTGTTTACTGTTGTTTCACTGTCAATATTGTTCTAGACCCTGGGATTAAGTATTTATCTCTAACCAGGCGTATTCTGAGGCAGAGGCAGGTGGATTTCTGTGAGATTGAGGCCCTCCTGGTATACACAGCAAATTCCAGGCCAGCTAGTGTTACAGGAAAACCCTGTCTCAACAAAATGTTTAGGATCTGTTTTTGCCTCCAAGGAATTCTAAATTTACCTTCTAGTTAAGGCTGCAAGGCTTGAAAAATAACTTTAAAGCTAAAATGAATTTTATGAAAGAAACAAAAGGTTACTTTAGGGGGCTGAAGAGATGGTTCAGCAGTTAAGAGCACTGGCTGTTCTGGCAGAAGACCTGGTTTCAGTTCCCAGTACCACATGGCTGTCTAACTACTGTCTGTAACTTCAGTTCCAGGAGATCTGAGGCCCTCTTCTGACCCCTGCAGGCGTTGCACGACACAGGTGCACTTATGTACATGCAGGTAATACACTCATATAATTTTTTTAAAAGGTTACTATAAACATGTATAAAGGCCTGTGTGTTGAGGTGAGACTGATGTTTAAAGGATAATGAGCTAATAGTAGTACCAAGAGTCTTCCAGAGAGGTAGCATATACAAAGGCTTGAAGGAAAGAGACGATATGAAGGATCTGAACGGAACCCCAGTGAACCAGACTGGAGATGAGTGAGAAGGCAAGTGGTTGAGATGATGCTTGAGCAACAAGTTACACCTTAGAAGCTAAAATAGTACGAACTCTGTAGGGAGACAAAATTGGAGTTTGAGCCCTTTGGAGGGTAGAAAGAGAAAACACCTTGGGCATTTCAAAGATCCATTCATAAAATGTAAAAGCACGCCTACACAAGCTTAAGGTGACCACACTCCTCAGGAAACAGTTTCTGAAACGTTTTTCCTGATACTCATTGTATCAAGCAAGGCCAGGTTACATACCATAGGTTGCAACTGGTGCTTGGTAACCTAAAACCCCTGAACCACCAGCACAGTATGTCTGCTTTTATTGGGTTTTTAAAGAAACCCCTATGGGGGCTGGAGAGATGGCTCAGTGGTTAAGAGCACTGACTGCTCTTGCAGAGGACTGGGTTCAATTCCCAGCACCCACATGGTGGCTACTAACTGTCCTTCCCTCCAGTTCCAGGGGAATCTGCAGAGGACTGGGTTCAATTCCCAGCACCCACATGGTGGCTACTAACTGTCCTTCACTCCAGTTTCAGGGGAATCTGAAGCCCTCGTCTGACCTCCACAGCATTGCATGACAATGGTGCACTCACATAAATGCAGACAATACACTCATACACACAAAATAATAAAAGAGCTAGGCATGGTGGCACACCCCTTTAATCCCAGCACTCTGGAGGCAGAGGCAGGTGGATCTCTGTGAGTTCAAGGCCAGCCTGGTCTACATAGTGAGTTCCAGGACAGCTGGGGCTACAGGGAGACCCTGTCTCAAAAAGACGAAGAAAAAAAAAAAAAAAAAAAAAAAAAAAACCCTCATTCATCATACTGAGCATGGTGGCATATACCTTTAATCCCAGCACTTGGGAGGCAGAGACAGAGGCAAGTGGATCTCTGTGAGATCAAGGTCAGCCTTACATAGCAGGTTCCTGTTCAGATGGGGCTACAGGGATACATTGTCTCAAAAGAACAAAACAAACGAAAGTCCTCCACCAAAGCATGCACTTCTCATTGAAATTTGTCTTCCACCACTCCCTCTCACTTGGCTTAGTTCTGGCCAATTTTAGTAATCCAGAGCATATCCACTAAATGTGTGTATGCAGAGAAAATAAAATGATAGTTGGATTTTATTATTTAAAGATTATGTAGAATGAGGAATAAGAAAATTCAGTCTGAGTCTTAAGAGACTATCAGTATGTAAAGGGAAAGCAAATATGTAATAACTTTAACAATTTTGTCATACCAGAAAGCAAATAATCAATGCTAGGATATAATCAAAATGACTCAGGAGAGGTGTTAAAGTGGCTCCTATTGTCAGCTCAGGATGTTTGAAGCAGCTGTAAAGATAAAATTGCACTAGTTGAAACATAGCAAATATATTTGAAGCTATGAACACATTATAGTTCAAAAGTTCATTAGAACCATTTGGATGTTGGGAGAAAAGTAATTTGTCATGTTCATCACTTTTTGTTTGCTGTGTTTTTTGAAGCAGGGCCTCACTTTGTGACTAGCCTCAAACTCATCATTCTCCTCCCTCTACGTCTTAAGTATTAGGCATGTGTCACCATGCTGGGTGTTCATAACTCTTTAACAAAGTGAAAAAATCATCTCTATTTTGTCTTTCCAATTTAAACTGTATTCCAGGTTACCAAATAAGTAATTAATGAAGAGAAATATTCCATAGCAAAGGAATGAAATAAATACATCAACATTTTACAACCATTAACAAAATAAACAGGTAATTCCATGAACTATGTGTAATATGTTACATATATCAACATAGCAAAAAAAAAAAAAAACCAACACAATAATCCTGTGTGCCTCCTGATACAACTACATCTGCTATCTATGATGACTAATCTTCCTTGTCAACCTGAGTATATTTATAATCATCTAGAAGATTGATGAGGAACAACTCTAGGTGTGTTGGAGAGTATTTTTAGAGAGGATTGACTGAAAGGGAAAGAGCCACCCTGAAAGTGAGTGACCCCATCTCATGGGCTGCAGGCCAGGATGGAATTATAAGAGAACAAAGAAAAAGCCCCTGGGTACCTGTATCACCTTCTCTCTACTTCTTGTCCACTCTGAACTTCTCTGCTGTACCCTCTCCACTATAATACAGTGATCCTTCTGAAACCATGAGCACAAATAATTCCTCTTTAAGTTCAGGAATTTTATCAGGGTGACAAAAGGAAGGAAGGAAGGAAGGGAGGGAGGGAGGGAGGGAGGGAAAGGAGGAAAGGAAGGAAGGAAGAAAGGAAGGAGCGAGCTCATAAAGACTGCATAGATTTAGCTTGACACAAGTTCCTTGAGTCATAGACTGCTGTGGTGCTGAAATTACCCCAACACTAATCAGTTTTCTCTGCATACTTTCCTAGCATACTATCTAGAGGTGTCTAACCTTTTGACAGCATAGTATGTCATGTGACAAGGTTTTGGGCTGCATTCATAGCTGTCTGAGGATACATGTGTCTTATGTGCTACAGGTTGGACAAATCTGCTAGACCAAATCATTAAAGTAGTATCAAGTTTTAGGACCAATCTCTGTACCCAGGAATGTGCCTGACTCCTTGATATCAGCTTTTAATAAATCAGGTATATTCTAGTTTTGAAGAAGTCACTTTTCTCTTAACCACTTTCTAAACCCCTTATGGTCTGACCCAAATTACAAGGATCTACCTGATCTTGCCACTGCCCAGTACCATATTTTTCATTATGTTTCCAATAAATTGAACTTAGTTCAATTCGGGGACTGTCTTCCTCTTTTCTTTGAATTCATAGCTCCTTAGAATCGGTTCTAATTCACTGGGACCATTTTGTTTTGAAACAACAATTTTAAGTTAGTGATTCTAGTGTACAGTCAGAAAGGATAATTGTGGAGAAGGAAGATGATTCTGCCACCCAGGAAACATTTGATAATGTTTGGAGAAATGTTTTATTGAGGAGTTCTGACATCTATTGGGGACAGGTCAGTTATCTTATTAACCATTCTATGATGCACTGGAAAGTCCCCCATAAACAAAAACTGTGCCTTCCAGTGCCAGTAGCTCAGGCAGGAAATTCCAGGGCATTGACAGAACATAGATGGATACGCCAAGCAATCCCATATAAATACCACTAGCAAAATCCAAAAAATAGGAAATTTTGTAAAACAAACACGTGTTTTCAAAAGTAAATTGCAAGGAAGGAGTAAATGAAGGTGAAAGAGTAACCTATACATCAAAATTAACTTTATAGAAATATAAAATACATACCAGAGGTAGTACTGCATGTGATAGGTTTTTCTTTCAAATTAATATGCAGTAGAACCACAAAATGGAACCTTATTCAGAAATAGGATTATTTCAGATGTACTTATTAAGAGGAGGTCACACTGAGGAATAGTGTAATAGGACCAACAGGACTCGTGTCCTTATAAAAGTAAAGTGACCGCAACAAAAGCACAAAGAGTAAAGGCAAAAGTAGGGGTTAGGGAGATGTAACAAAAAATCACCAAAGAAGTTGAGCATGGTGGGGCATGCTTTTAATTATAGCATTTGGGAAATACAGACAGGTAGATCTCTGTGAGTCAAGGCCAGCCTGGTCTATAGAGTAAGTTTCAGGCCAGCCAGGGCTGCATCCTACTATCCTGTCTAGAAAAGAAGGAAAGAAAAAAAATGTTATGGTTTGAATATGAAATATCCCCATAGGCTCCTATTTTGAACATTGGTCCCTAACTTGTGGCATTATTTTGAAGGCCATGGAGCCTTTCAAACAAGGTATCTATCTGGCTGGTGGAAGAAGGTTACTGATAAGGATCTATTGTGGTGGCAAGGCACGGCAGCAGGAACAGGAAGCTGAGAGCTTACAGCTTCAACCACAAACATGAAGCAGTGAGAGGAAACTGGAAGTGGGGCCAGGCTATGACCTTTCAAAGACCACCCCCCAATGATATAGTTCCTCTAACACTTCCTAAAGATTCCATAACCTCCACAAACACCACCACCAACTTCAAACCAAGTATGTAAATACTTGGACCTATGAGGGACATTTCTCATTCAAATCAAATTTACTAAGAGTAGGCTTTTTTACTCAGGGACTTTTGTGGACGAGGTTGGCAGAATGTAAGAGCTGGAGGAAGGGGCGGAGTGTTGTACTCTAACCACTATATGGGCAAGCTATAGTCACACTTCCTTCCCATACTCATCAAGGAGTCAAGGGAGGAGTCAGTTACCCCCCCACCCAATCATTCGACCTTAGCTGCATGTGAGGGAGGGGCTAAGGAAATAGAAGCCCAGGCACCACTTTCACCATTTTGTGCAGCTGTTGGGAAGTCACAGGATCTATATTTGAGTATGGACTCAAATATAGATCTCTTCTACTCTTTTCTCAGCTTCCTAGTCTGCTGTAAATAGAGGGTGCCCACCCTATGCTCTGTTAAAAAAAAAAAAAGATAGGTGTTTGGATAGATAGATGAGAAGGACCTGAATAAACCACAAGTGGATGGACTTGCACACAGTGGGCCTCAACACCCATGACAGAGTATATGGAGTCCAGTGGGGGGCTATGGGAGGGTGCTGGTGGGGATGGGGCTATAAAGACGATTGAGATTGTTTGAGATATTCTGTATGAAATATAACAAAATTTAATAAAAATTAATTCTTTTTAGAAATAGTAGGTCTTTAGACCTTAAACCTGCCTTTGCTTCTGGTCTAGCTTTCTCTGCTTCGTCATCTGCCAAGATGTGAGAAGCTTCCACCAGGTGTTCCTACTACCATGGTGCTGCTCCTGGCACCATGCCTTCCCCACCTGAAACCTCTCTGAAACAGTGACTAAAAATAAATCTTTCCTTCCATAACTGTTTCTGTCATACATTTTGTTCACAACAATGCAAAAGTAACTTATATATTAGTTCTCCTTAGTCTATCTTTCCTGTCTTTTCCATTTTTACCATTCAAGTATATTTCCTCCTAACTGGCTACTTCCTACTAGATCCATACTGTCATGTCTGAAACCATGAGAAAAATTTTCCTAAAATACTGTGATCGTTGCTTTCCTGTCTAACATAATATAAATTGGCCCTTTTGTCTTCCAGAAATAATTAAACCTTAAGCAGACTTTCCACATTTTGAAACCATATAACTTTTCATTCTTATCAACCTTTCAATGATCTAGTTGAACTGAAATTGTCTCCCTATTCTCTGTTACCTTTTTCATTTTCTGTATTTACAAATTTGTTCATAGATTTCTACCTAGAATCCCTCTGTTCCTGTTTCTATAAACTGCCATTTCCATTGGTTCACCTTTTCCATGTATTCACAGCTCTTTTTAAGATTGTGTGTGTGTGTGTGTGTGTGTATGTGTGTGTGTTTCCAGGTTTTGTATTACATGACACACAGCCAGCACTGCCTGAAGTTTGTTGAATTAGGGTGAGATTACTATCTGAGAAGTCTGTGGCCTGGCTTAGAGTGAGACCTCTGAAAAGTTGGCACATCTTGTATTAGATGATTAGATTCTCTCTTTAAAGTGTGGTTCAATAATATAATAATCAGATATGAGAAAAAAGGGAAAAGAGAGGCCATGAATATCAAAACGAAATGCAGTCAAGAGAAGAAGATTAACTCCCACAAGGCCACATTTAAATAACATCATCATGGAGCCTAGAATTTCTATGTGAGTGGTGTGAGAGCACATTCAGATGATGGCAAGATGTCAAGGTTGTTGTGCAGTGAAATTTCATGAACAGTTAAAGTTTTGTGAACAGTTAAATTTTATTCATGGTGAAGAGGAAAAGAAATATACTCCGTGCATTTAATATTACTCTTTGTATGTGTACAATCTTTTTTTTTTCACTTGGATGATTTTTAGATTTTTACATTTCACTGTGCTTTAGGACATAGTAACTACTTTGTATTGTTTTGCTTAGTAAATACTTAACTATAACTGATAGAGGAAATAAAACTAATAATGAAGAAGACAGGAGGCCAGAAATACCACAGTTCTCTGATGGAAATGTCATAATTTTGTTGCTAAGAATGTTTAACTAACTGCACCATACCTGCTTTTGTAATCAGGCTTGACCATTTAACCAAGAAAAGAATTTCTTGTAATTGTTCTGTTCAGTGTAGGCCATTGTGTTGTAAATTATGGGCTTAGCACAGTTTAGAACTACCAATGATGTAATAACTGGAGAGTGACATGAAAAACCCTATATAAAGTGAATTTAACTGCCTCAATGCCCAGAACTGCAGAGTACTAGCTCTCCTGGCTTCATTGGTGTTAATTAAGAAGTGAGTTCTCCAACTTTCTCAAGTGCTTGATGTCTAGGCTGCCTGTTTCTCCTAACAATGATAACCAAATTTTCTTGTAATTTGAATACAATGTTAAAAATTGCAGAAAAGGACTAGGTTTTTGGTCAGTTATTGTACAATTTTTACCTAGCATGTATGAAGCCCTGTGCTAGATCTCTGATACAGTTACTCTCCCAAATGTAGAAGAAACAGGCTACATTAGTTGATAAACATATTTCACTTAGAAACAATTGATTTTGAGGAAACTTGGGTAGTATAACCACAGATTCACAACGGAGCCAAGAAAGGAAATCATTTTTAAGGGCTCTGAAATACTGTTTACACTGAAAGAGGACTTTTAGAAAGAAGATAGTTTTGTAAATAGTTCTTGATAAGTTATAAATAATCAAAATAAATTGAGAAATGAGTCACTGAAAGTTACAGTTTATTTCTGTGTCATTAATTGTACTATAATATGAACTTTGAATATGGTGGAAATAGAACCAACTCTGGCAAGCTGCCCTCTGGCTTCCATATGTGTTGTGATATACCCCCCCCTTCCCCTGTTATAAATATTTGTAAAAAAAAATTTTTTTTTTTAGTTTCTTTTGCTAGTGAGCTTGAACATTTTAATTCTCACCACAAGTGAACTACAATTAAGTCTTAGCCTGCCTATTTCTCTAGCATTTCTGAGCATTGCATTTATAATTAGCTCATATGCTGGGAAACAGCAGGCTTGTTTCATTCATGTGTACCATTATTGCTGGTGAAATAGGACAGCTCTCTAGACACCCCTTAGTGTAGTGTTAAGCTTTGAATACATATTACTTTTATATGTAATATAACATATTCAACTGTAACTATATAATTTGGGGGGCAGAGGGCTGGAGAGGTGTCTCATTGGCCTGAAGCTCTCCAACAAGGCTAATGTGACTGGCCTGTCTCTACTTCCCCAGTACTGGGATTATAAATACATACCACTATACCTAGATTGTTTTACATGGGTTCTGGGGATAGAAATCAGCTCTTCATGCTTGTATGGCAACTGAGCTATCTCCCCAGCACTATAATTTAACTTTTAGTAATTTCTTCGACAATTTTTTTTTTAATTTCTGAAAATCCAAAAACAGGCTCTTGTATGTCATTGTAAATGTGTTCTGACATACAGTTGTTTCCTCTTTCTCCTCGTGTTTGCATAATGCTTTAGTGTAACCAGGCTATAGCTCATGAGAGCAAACAGGTAGAAATGGGTCCCAAATCACTTCCTCTAGAGAATTTGAAAATGAATTAGACCAGGCTGAGATTATAACTCAGGGATATGTAAAACATGAACTACTCACTCTTTGATCATAATGTGAAGAGAACATAAGATTGATCTTCCAATAAAGAAAAAGGAAGAAATACAAAGGGAAAACTGACAACAAGGAAATCTATATCTTGGTTTTCTTAAAGCATTCAAATTTTCTAGAGTAGTGCTTTCTGAGACACGGATTCTATGATTAGAATTAAGCAGACAATCTTACCTTGTTAGAGTAACTTCCCTTTGTGTTGAAAATAGTTTGTTTTTTATTTTTTGCAAACAAAAAAGAGGAATGTGGAGAAAAACATGAAATATAAAAATTAACATAATAATTATAGAATACAAGGTGAGAAATGTTCAGTTGATTCTCAAATGAAAAGGTAGAACCTTGCACTGTTGATAATGGATATTAGAATAAATATTTGAACACTCTTTTCTGACAAAACCACAATCTAGAGCTACTATTTTCATTACATCTTATTGTAATGTGTTTTCGATTAAATGACCTCTCATTGTCATAAACAGAATTATTTTGAGTCAATTGAAAACTGAATAGCTCTCCTTTGGCCAGTGGCTTAATCACCATCTTCCTTACTTTTGTTTCCTGTGGTTATGATAAAATATCCTGCTGAAGGGTCGCAGACCATTATGACAAGGGAGTCACAGAAGCAGGAGCTTGGCAGCTAGTCACATCCACAGTTAAGAAGAGAGTCATGAATACTTGATCCCATGCCCAGGATCCCAGTTCAGGGAATGGTGCCACCCACAGTGGGTTGGGGCTTCTCACCTCAATGAACCTCTGCAAGATAATCCTGCATTGGCATGCCCCAGAGGCTAACCTAACCTAGAAAATTCCACACGAGTGTTCGCAGAGGCTTGCCTCCTAGGTGACTTTAGATCCAGTCAGTTTGGCAATTAACGTGAACCTTCACACTATGTATACCATATGACTTTTCATCTGCCATTTTTCTTCTTGAAATATTTTCTGGACATCTCATGGTTAATTCAATTTTGAGTCATTCATTTGTTTTTAATTTTGATTTTTGTTGCTGGGAATTAAACCTAGGTCTTCACACATATCAGGCAAATTCTTTTCTACTGAGCTATATCCCAAGCCCTGGGTAGCTCAATTTTACAGGCCTCAACAATAGTTTCTTTGGCTGTATCACCAGTCTCACTGTCCATTAACTTATGAGATCTGGAAATCAGCTTGCTAGTTTAACTTACAGCTCCAGCCATTGCAGTAAAGGGAAGGTGCTGTGGCCTGGTGAGTAGGTGGGTGAGGGAACTGCACACAAATGGCCAATTTGCAACTCTCCTAAGTTATATAGTGTTCCTACTACTATATAGTACTAGAGACTTATAATGGGGGAATGACTCTATTAATCATGTGTTTCTTTTTTCTAGAATGTTCTTTTGATACTACATGAAAAGTGGCATTTTATTATACAGGTTTCAGCTCATCTCACATCTCATAATCTAGGAAATCATACGTAGGCCAGGCTGAACTAGAACTCACAGAGATCCACATGTCTCTTTGAAATATTTGATATTAAACCCTTCATTAGCCTTTACACCAAAGTGCCTCCCAGATTCTTTGTGGCTCATGGGTATTGTTGTAGTTTGCGTCTCTATTGCTGTGATAAAAACACTAACCAAAAACAACTTGGGGAGGCATGATGGTTTGAATGAAAATGTCCCCCATAGGCTTCAAGCATTTGGACATTTTGCCTCCACATGGTGGCGCTGTTTGGGGAGGTTTTAGAAGGGGTGGCCACCCTGGAGGAAGCACATCACTGGGGGTGGGCTTAGAGAGTTCTTAAGCCTTGCCAGATTTCCATTCGCTCTCTTGCTTCCTGTGCCTGCATGATGATGTGAGAGCTTAGCTTCTGCTGTTCCTGCTCCAGCCACCTCCAGCCACCATGCCTCCCTGCTATGACAACTGTAATTCCCCTGGAACTGTAAGCTCAAATAAACTCTTTGTTTTATAAGTTGTTTTGGTCAGTGTTTCTATCACAGCAACAGGAAAGTAACTAACACAGTAGGAAAAGACTTATTTCGCCTTACTCTTTCAAGGCATAGTCCATTGTTGAGGGAAGTCTGGCAGGAACTCAGTGCTGGAATCTGGAGACAGGAGCTAAAGCACATACAATAGAGGTACACTGCTTACCAGCTTGCTCTCCTGGCATGTGCTTAATCTGCTTTCTTATGCAACATAGGCCCATCTGCCTAGGGGTGGCAACCACCCACAGTGGGCTTGTGCCTCTCACATCACTCAACAATCAAGAAAATGTCTCACAGACATGTCCACAAGGCCAAGTAAATAGAAGCAGTTCCCCAATTGAGATTCCCTCTTCCTAAATCTGTCACGTTGACAACTGAAGCTATCAGCAGTTAAGAAGTGAATGTGACATCCTAAGAAGAAGATGCATGACATCAAAAGTGAGTCATACAGCTAGCTCTGTATTGCTGTCAAATCATCCATATTTCTGAAATAATTTCCAAAGTCTTGAAGAAAAATATGAAAAGAGGAGATCTTCAGTAAATATTTTGTAATCCTGTTATAGTGAAGAATGGAATCTACCTCTGGGTGGACACATGCCATTGTTTCCTTCTGAAATGTTAATCCTATTTGGCAGGTCAACCACCAGGCCAAGGGACCACTCTTCAGGAAGGTGGGTTCACTACAAGCTACACTGAGAAGTGATGAGTAATTATCTCCTTAGTGAAATACTGTAATCTTCTTATCCAGAATCTCCACTCTCTGTGACATTATTTCCTGAGTGACAACCATAAAGCTCTGTTAAATCTGCTCTTTTTTCCCTTTACTCAGAAAGTGTATCTTTTCCTTTTCTTCTTTATATCCCTTTTCTAAGCATGCCTTCCCTAGAACTTTGGGCTTCACTCTTTGCTTAAAGCTCTCCTTCCCACCACATGACAGCTTATTGCCACGTGGCTGATGTCCATCCCCTGGAACTGGAGTTACAGACAGTTGTTGGCTGCCATATGGGTGCTGGGAATCAAACTCAGGTCCTCTGGAAGAACAGCAAATGTTCATAAGCACTGAGCCGCCTCTTCAGCCTCCTGCCATAGCTCTTAACCACTGAGCTATCCAAACGCCATCAATCATATTTTTTAATTAAAAAATAAAAATCTAAATGAAAAGGTAGATTGTAATGATAACAGAGCAATTTACTATGTTATTTAACATTTATATTATTTTAGAGTTTCAGGATGTTATACTTTTTTTTTCTGGCGTAGAAAAATACAATACATCCCTGAGTCAAACAGAGTGAGTACTGTTCAAGTTTTAAAATAATGATTGCAAAACTGTCCTCTTAAGAAATTCTGTAAGTTTGTACTCCTAGCCCTCCTTGTTCCATATTGTCAGTCATGATTAATACATTTGTTAGTATTTTTAGAAGGGGAATGACTTTTAAAATTTTTGTGGGGCCAGCAAGATGGTTCAACCAGTAAAGGCACTTGCTGCCAAGCCTGAGAACCCAAGTTGGATCTCCTCCAGAAGCCACATGGTGGAAAGATAACCAACTCTGGCAAGCTACTCTCTGACCTCTATATGGGTTGTAGTACATTGCCCTCCCCCATTAATCAATATATGTAAAAAAATTATAATAAAAGTTTTGTGTTTCTTTTGCTAGTGAGTTTGAACATTTTAATTCTCATCACAAGTGAATTATAATTAAGTTTTAGCCTGTCTACTTCCCTAGCATTTCTGAGCATTGCATTTATAAATTAGTTCATATGGTGGGAAACAGCAGGCTTGTTACATTCATTATGTGTACCATAAATACACATGTGGAAGTAGGATAGCGTTAAGATCTAGAGACCCCTTAGTGTAGTGTTCCTCTTTAGATTATTAAGTAAATACCAAAGAAACTTTTTTCCTTGTACAGTTCCTCAAATTCAACATAGAGCTGGTAAGCTTTAACTCAAAACCAAGAGTATGTTCTTGGTTAGGATGCATCAGTTAAATGTAGGTGCAAATGTAAGAATTTGAATATGTATCAGTATAATTTTATGGCAAGGAGGAATTTCCTATTCATGGGCTGACCTATGAATATCTAGCCCATAATAAGAGTCATGGAAGGACATTGTATAAGGAAGAGCTCTATCACTCTGGGAAGTCCAACAGTTCTAAATACCCAGAGTTGCCACTCTGCCAGTGGAATCTGCTGAAGGAATAATACCTTTCTTTGAAGAAAGGAGGCCAGGAGAATTCCCAGGGGACCCTCAGACTAGACAGCACCTCTGGGGTCCTTTTCTTCTAGTATGAAGAATACACAACACTTATCTTGAGATGGTGGGACCTTTATTATTAACTATTATTGTTTATGGGGCTAAAAATCCTCCCCTTCCTTCCCAAGTCAATATAGGGATATTAAGAGGAGACATGGAGAAATGGCTTGTTTCATTCATTACTCGTATTTAGTCGTTCACAAGGGAACCAGCTTGTTCTACCCTCACTTGTGAAACTAGAATATTAATTTCTCACCAGACTAGGGTAAGACCTTGTTCATGAACATTATACTTTAACAGCTTTATTTAAAGCCTAGGTGATCATGAGACTGCAAACTGTCACTACTCTCCACCTAGTGGCAAGAGAGGCTAATTGAAGGCAAGGCCCTAAAGAAGAGTCTCAGGTGCCGTGGCCCAAATATTCAGAGATCAGTAAATATTTTAAGACCAGAAATATTCCATCTTTGTTTTGTTAAATTATAATATAAATAATATAAAATAAGGTGTGATTTTAATTTGGCATGATAATGTCATGAAAGGAATACCTCTACTGGCTAATGAACAGAATATTCACAACTACAGGCCTTTTCTATCTTATCCCAGCTGGTCAGTTAGCCCAATTGTTTAAATCATGGTACTAATATCTAATCATCTTCAACCTTTTATGATCTTAAAAGTCATGTCTTTAAAACTCAAAGGCCATTGAATTGTATTTTAATAGTTCTAAGGGTGAGATTTAGAAATTGGGCTGCCAACCAGTTTGGATCAAGATCAGAACTGGGTTCTCAATTGAATGATATTGGTACAGGAACACTATAGCCTGTAGATATGAATCAGGATATGATCAAATGTGTAGCTAGTCTGGTTAGCTGACAGTCAGTTCACATTAGGCTGACTGACATCAAGCCACTGAGTGGAATGTAGTTGCAGTTATCATCTATCAATTCTACTATATTTAACCTTCTATTTATATTAGCCAGAGTTCATGCTGTTATGGCTACTAGCTCATTTGAATATTACTCCAGAATCTAAGGAAATATATGTTCATAGGGAAAAAAATAACAAAATATGAGCACTGTAAACACTATGTAAGGGAAGAAAGCAAATGAACAGCAAAAGAATTTTGGAACATAGGAACTTTTAAAAGCTTAATAAATATCTTTAAGGGCCAAAAAGAGGAAATTGGAAACATAAACCAGAATACTAGGTATGAAAGGTGAACTGAAGCCTGAAAAAATCTAATAACTAAAAGAACTAAAAAAAATCTAGTATTAGATTAAATTTTGCTGTTGTTTAGAAGACACTTTTTCAGGATGAATTTACCTGAAAATCAAGCATGTGAGCTGAAAGCTCAAGCTATGAGCTCTTGCAGGAAGAATCAGGAAGTAACAGTGTTAAAAAACAGTGAGAGAAATGTGTGTGGTGGATGACGTTAGTATGTAGACAACAAAGCACAGAGAAAACTTTAAGAAAACTTTCAAGTTAAATTTTTGCATGCAATTAAGAAACGTTATTATAAGGCACACAGGCCTCAAAAGGCTGACACACAAAACTCTTAATTTGAAAATACGTTGATGCTATATGTTTGAGCAAAGAAAGAGTCCAGGTAGTAACCACAAGGTATGGGAAGTGTGCTCACAGAGGGGTTCTGCAGTGTGTTTGTACATGTGAGTATGTGCTATTCTATGCTCAAGCAGTGAGATTTAAACTACTGCATATAATTACTCATAGTG
This sequence comes from Nannospalax galili, assembly GCF_000622305.1. Classification (NCBI taxonomy): domain Eukaryota; kingdom Metazoa; phylum Chordata; class Mammalia; order Rodentia; family Spalacidae; genus Nannospalax; species Nannospalax galili. Next base: position 35,083 of record NW_008355824.1, read on the forward strand.
TGAGCATGGACCACCAAAGTGCTGAAGCAGTTTCCTGAACTTGTTCCTGTCATGTCAAGCTGATAGTACATTTCTCTGGGACACTGGGCAAGTATGAGGAAGTGGCTCAAGGTAGCATCTCTTTACCATGACATGGGATTGTGTCAATATTTTAATTATTGATATGGTCATGTATACTGGCTGAATATGAGCTCTGATGCAAGACACAATGACTTCATGCAATAATCTAGAACATACTCTTTTTTAAAAAAACAAATCTTGGGTAGTTATTATATTACTGAGAAGTTAGTCTATAGTAAAGCAATTTGGCTTATTAAATAGCCTTATTCTCTTTACAATGTAGCTTAGAAAATGTAAGTAAAGGACATTAAGTTATAATAAATTAGAGAGAAAAATCAAATGCAGTTTTACTCAAGATATTTTCCTGACAACTCAGCTTCTAAGATTTTTCTAGGCTTAAATGGTTATAAATATTCTCTACAATTTTCTTTCCTGTATTAAAAAAAAGTCAAATTGAAGTTTTTTTTTTTTTTTAAATTCTTTAACAGTTTCCTCTCAATTGTAGACCTCAGTCAAACTGCAGGCTGGAGGGCCATAACTGCTTGCAGATAAGGGTGCACCCTATGTGTTTGTTAATTAATTTCTTTTAAATTTATTTTTATGTGTATGATTGTATGCCTGAATGGAAGTGATTCAACATACATGCAGTACATGAGGAGGCCAGAAGACAGCCTTAGACCCCTGAAACTAGAGTTATAGAGGACTGATAGCTGCCATATGGGTGCTGGGAACTGAGCCTGGGTCCTCTGCAGGAGCAGCCAGTGCTCTTAACCACTGAGCCATCTCTCCAACCTTTTACTTATTTTAGGACAGGGTCTCACTATGTAGCTTTGGCTTTCCTGAAACTTACTATGTAGATCAGGCTAACCTCAGAAATCATAGAGAACCACCTGCCTCAGCCTTCCAAGTGTTGACATTAAAGTTGTGAACACTATGCCCCCCAGCCATCTATTATCTTTTCAAAATTTGTTTGGAAAAGAAGAAATAAATCACAGTATCCATGAAGTTTTCACTCTAATTTTGAAATAGAATATGAAAAATAATAGGATGGCCAAAATGATTCAGTGGGTAAAAGCACTTTCTACTAAGGCTGATGAACTGAGTTAAGTCCTAAGACCCACATGATAGGAGAAAACTGACTCTTGCAAGTTGTCCTCTGACTTAACACACAAAAAACACAGACACACAAGACACACTGGGGCAGGGGGAGGGAGGAAGAGAGGGAGGCAGAGAGAGAGATAGAGATGAAAGAAGAAAGTGGGGGCAAGAGAGAAAGAGAGAGAGACAGATTAAATACAAAGGGGGAAGCTGAAGAGGAATTCCAGTTTTCAACATTTGTTACAGGACTTTGTAACAAGACACTATTAAACTTTTTGGTTTTATTTTGGCACATATTTGTACATATTTTCAGGGTCTAATGTAATGTAGCAATTTTTGTATACATTGTCTAATGCTAAATAGAACGGAGAAGCTCTAGTGATTTATTACACAGTAGGATGCTGTAATTAATGATAATATACTCGCTATTTCCAAATGGCTGGTCCAGAGGATTTTGAATGCTCTTACCACAAACAGACAATAAATGTTAAAGTGATGGATATGCTAATTACTGGGTTTTTTTTTTTAAAAAGTGACTACACCTCTTCTGTAGACATTTGGGTCTTTGCTGTGTGTGTGAAAACATTTGTGTCTCTGACAGTTTGTCAGAGAATTTTTAGATAGAAATCTCTAGTTAAAACTCCAAATTACACAATCTGCCCAACTTTGTACTTTAATTGCTATCTGCCTTGAGGCTTTAAAAGATAACTACATACGTACAATAATGATTTCTCAACTGCTTCTTTAAATAGTGAGATAAGTAAGCAATTTTCTAAAGAAGTTACATGGGTGGCCACAGTTACTAATGTGCATTATCTTTTTGTTTTGCTTTTTAGTATTTTGATACAGAATGTCAAGGCATGGCTGGAAATTTATGAGATTAGACTGTACCCTACTCTAAGTTTTTCCATATTGTATAGAACAGTGGCTTTCAGACTGTGCCTTGCACTGAATGACTCCATTTTGGGTTCATATCACTCTGAATTTTGTTTGTGAAAGTAAACAACCACTCCTTGCCCAGCATAAGCCGCAAGTCACAGACTGAGAAATAACTTACCCATAACTATAAAAATTACCACATATGAACTTGTACATTGGAAACAATGCTGATAGCTAATCCATGTCAAAAAAAAAAATACAGGCACATTTTGCATTATCAAGCATACCAACATAACAAAGGATGAAGTACTGTCACTTAGATTATATAAAAGGAGGTTCACAAAACACTTGGATGTAGTGGCACCCAGGATCAATAGGCAAATAACTGTCACCAGAGCTTTAGCTCAGTATGGTCCCCATGACCTTAGGCAATCCACTCCAATTGCCTTGCCTTTCATGAAGATCCAGTGTTATATCTCAACTCAGCCTTGACCCAGCACTGCCTTGAACTGCGTGGGTGTGCCTCCAACAAATTTGTGACCAGGTCCTTTAATATCTAAGCACACACAGTGACTCTTTGCATTTGTTTCAGCTCTTTGCACCTGTGTTCCATAAGGCCTCTTTGAATTCTGAAGCCTCTTGGACCTTTTATGTGATGCATAATGTGTGATCTGAGTGTTAGTATTAGTAATTAGGCTTGAAATGAAAGAACCCGTGATTGCCATGGGTCACATTCTCAAGTGAAATCAGAAATACTTGGTGAATTGTAGCTAAGGAAACTGAGGAGGCTTGCAAATTTATGGTTATTCAACAAATTCTGAGATTGTTGAAAGACACAAGCATGTCTGGCTATATTTCTAAGATGGTGTGCTCACAACAAACTTGCTATGTAGCCCAAGTTTATCTGATTTGTACAGCCTTTCTGTCTTTGCCTCCTAAGCCCTGCTTTTACAGGTGTGTACTAACATGTCTGATCACATTGTTAAAATGTGTGAATGTTGCCATGATGGGACTAGAAGCCAGATTCAAAGACTTCAGAAAACTGGTATCATGCTCTGTGCTTCAGAAGCAACTCAAAGGGATCGGTGAAGGATGCTGTCATATTCCATCTGCTGTTTGCTTGTGGGGGCTGGGGGACAGCTCATAAAGAACATAATATAGTAAGTTAGGGGAACATTCAGCATTTTCACTTGAAAAACTTCAAGTAAAATTAAAATCTGTTAGTTGCTTTCTTAGTCCTTATTTAATAGTCACCAAAAAAATTTCCCTGTGTTAATTTCACTTTGATCAAGTGTTTCTCAAAATGAAATTAGAAGATGGGGAATCCCAGCATATATACGTAAACTCACTTATTCTGAGAAAATATGTAACATTATAGAATACTAGAATTGAGATAGACTACATTTTGATTTTTTTAAAATTTTTTAAAAAATATAAAGATGTGGGGGCTGGAGAGATGACTCAGCAACAGTTAAAAGCATCAATTACTCTTAGAGAGGACCCAGGTTCATTTCCCAGCACCCACATTGGCAGCTAACAAATGTCTATAACTCCAGGTCTAGGGGATCTGACACTATTCTGGCCTACTTGGGCATTGTACAAACAGGTACACTTACATGCATGTAGGTTAAACACTCATATATATTTTAAAAATAAACATTTAAATAAGTGATGATTTCGATAACAAAAGGTTGTTTGGTCCAAATAAGTTGTTTGATTTCTTACCCTTTCCTCAATTTCTAGCTCAAACTAATGTTCACTGATAGCCTAGCTCATTGAATAGAATTGATATTATTATAAATTTTACTTCCTCTCTCCATTCCAAACATTTTTTTTAGCTCTCTGTCTTTCTAACCACACAGAGGAGAGGATGCTGTAGGGCAGTAGCTCCCTTGATTCAAAGTGGTGAGTTTGCATGCAGCTTGCCCAGAGCATCCTGTCACACTGTTGCAATATCATTTTTGGATTTGTTGATTCATTGTTTTTGTAGCGTACATAGCCTTCTTATACTAGTATCCTAAATTCTAGGTTTACGTGGTTCTCAGAGCCAAGACTATAAAAACAAACAGTTTGATCACCACAGTCTTTTAAAAAATAAAATCATAATGACTTTCATCTTATTACATAGTATATGTTTACTATATAAAATTGGAAAAATTGAAGTGGAAGAAAAAATATTGTTTGTTTGGAGAAAAAAAACTATTTGGTCTTAATCTAAAAATAGTAAATATTTACTATAGGAATTTCAGATGGTAAAATTAATTATGGAAATTTGACAAAGACAGATGATCAGTCTAGGAGAGACTGATTGAGCTGCGAGCTTAAATAGTGATCTTTGGATTGGATTAGAATAAGAATGATTACCCTTTTGGTTAATTACTAATTATAATTTTGGTACTATATTTTCTACTGTTTCTAACTCTCAAAAAACCCTTTAAAAATACTTTTATTTGTGTGTTTGTGTGTATGTATGAAAGTGCCATGGCCAGTGTGTAGAGGTCAAATCATAAACTTGGATGTTGTTGGTGTTTGCCTTCCATCTTATCTTGTTTGAGGCAGGGTCTCTTGTTTAATACTATGCTGATATTCCAGGCAAGCTGACCACAAGCTTCTGGAGTCTGTCTCTACCTACTGTCTCAGTGCAGGAATACCGAGACTACAGACACATGCCACTATGTCCAGCCTTTACATGGGTTGCAGGGATCTGAATTCAGGTTGTTAGGTTGGTGCAGTAAACACTGTAACCCAATGAGCCATTTTGCCTAATGATGTTAATGGATGGTCCTACCCATGGTGAGGATGGCTCTTATCTCAATGAACTCTATGTAGAACTTCAGTTTCTCAAAGATATACCCCAAATCTTGTCTTTTAGGAGATTTTAAATCTTGTCAAGTTGACAACCAGTATTAACCAGCATAATATCTTTTAATATAAAGTTTTCACATGCCATTTGTCATAGTAAAAATGTAAGCAATTATTGAAATGAAGAATGTAAGGTAAAAACTGGAATTAATTTCCAAACTAGGAAGTCAAAAAGAAGTGTATTGCAAAATTTATTGATTATTTTTTCCTCACTTGGCCATTAGCCATGTTTTCTATTTATTTCTCCTCAGTCTTATCTTAAAGAAAATTATAGAAGGATCTTTCTCCTTTAATGTCTTAGTACCTTCTTTCAGGAAGGATACATACAGCTTACAGAAAACATATATTCGGTTTAGTGTTTTATGTCTTTCTGTACAAGGAGAAGAAATTGTTAAGACCACAGGCTGACCTAAGACAAACCATGGTTTGTTTTTCCAGCTAATATGTTTGATGCATAATGTATTGTGATCTCTGTCTACAAGTTTCTATTGTGTGATATAAACAAAACTGCTTTGAAATCTGTTTTCAGTCAGTGTAGCAAAATGGATATTCCTACAGTACTTCTGATAGTCTCTAGCTGCATACGTGATACACTAGGCTTCTGTAAAGCCTCATGTCAGGTTTTTGCCAGTTAGTTTCTATGTATTGCTCAGCTTTTGCCATGCCTAATGAGGGCTTTCATATCCACAAGTAGATGTGTCAGGACCACTTGGCAATTAATTCATCCAGGAACTTTTCTATACTGCTTTTTGAAAAAGTGTCAAGGCACAAACTATTAATGCTGATCCCTTTCTAGGGACAATAGAAAGGTATCTTGAATGATTTTAATATTCAAGTAATGACATAAATCAACTTGTATCTGGAAAGCAGAGAGCAGATATGACAGAGTTTCCAGTTGAGAAACTTGGTGTGCTTATTTATTTTTATTGAAAATATTAACTACTCACCTGGCTTCTAGCTGTGATAGATTTAAAAGGAAAGGACATTTTGCCATTGATTTTAATAATCCTTAGTCTTCCCATGCCAGTAATTGAAACAACCCTGGCTCACCTATAACTTGGTTGTCATTCTCATTTGGTTTTGTCTACTAATCCTCCATAATAATGTCCAGGCTGGAGGCAGCAACTCCCCCTCAGATGCCAAGAATGGCAGACACCTTGGCAAAAGTGAATGACATGTAAGCTCTATAGCACAGATTAAGGTGATATCTAATAATCTAAAAGTCATCTCCTTCATTTTCTAACATTTCCACAATTTTCTCTTGCAGAGTCTCTAAATTGTGCTTGCTCATTGGACATATTTGAGAAGATGAAAAAGAAAAGTAAGCAAAATGAGAGTGAATGTCAATTAATTAAAAGAAGGACAGACTCCACATTGCTTAGAAAATAAAAGCATAAAGGAATTATTTCAAAATATCATTGAATTGATGTTTTTATTCCCATATTCCTTCTCTTCCCATCTCCATCTCATATCTTCAGCATCTTTCCTTTGTCTCAAATGTCAAGGGAGGTTCAGGAACAAAGTGTACTGATCAAGACTAGCATATATTTTTAAGAACGTAAATGGAGATTTATGTATGCATGTTTGCATGTAAGTTTTTAGATATGTATGTCATTTAAATTGTATCAAAGTACAAGACCAGTTTCAGCTAGAACCATGGTGAGGCCTTGGAGTCATAAGGGCTGCAAACCAAATGTCAACAGATGTTTGACTGATAGAGGAGTTGACTTGAGAGGTTGTTGTGCCATTTGGCTTTAATCGTAGGAAGTCACTGACAAATGTGAGTGAACTTTTTTTTTTGTCTTTTTGAGACAGGGCCTCCCCATAGCTCCAGCTGGCCTGGAACTCACTATGTAGACCAGGCTGGCCTTGAACTCACATGATCCACCTGGCTCTGCCTCTCAAGTGCTGGAATTAAAGGCATGTACCACCACCACTCCCGGCTGTGAGTGAACTCTTACTACAGTCACCATTTAAAAAGAGATGCAGCTATTGAAGACCAGCTGGTTGTTGATGTTTGAGAACATGAGCTTAGTTTTTCTTAGGATTCTTTTTTTGTTTGCTTGTTTTTGAGTCACAGTCTCACTGTATTGATCTAGCTGGCTTTGAACTCATTATGTAGCCCAGGCTGGCCTTGAACCCATAGTAATCTGCTTGCCTCTGCCTCCCAAGTGTTAGAATTAAGATCTACAACTTCTGGCAATTGATTCTTTAATATTTTTCCTTTTTTTTTTCTTTTCTTTGCACTGCTATAGATAAACCCAATATTTCTATGGATCTCAATGGAAATGTGAGACAGTGGTGGTTTATGGCCATTGGCTAATAGCTGCTACCATAACTACTATTTGCTACGCCTAGAAACTCATACTCACCTGGATTTCAAATTTCATGCATGACAACCAGCAGACTTCCAGATAACATATGCCAATATGCACACAGATGTGTGTACTCACACTTATGCGCTTGTACCCATGTACTTGGGATGCATATGAATGAAAATTATATTTCAGAGCAAAACTCATATTTTTTCTATTGCTAATATCTGAATCCACAAAGTACTCTAAACAGTCTCACTAGTTCCTATAGTTTAGTCTCCAATTACATGGGTTATGGATGAAAAGAGTTACATTATGATCTCCATGTTCCTTCATCAAATCTAGTACAGTTTGGTTTCAATCTTGCCTTCAGGATGAGACAAAGGAAAGTTGCCACTGACTGTATGACTGGAACTCCAATCCTATCCTTCTAAAAGTGAATGCATGACCAAGAATTAAGTGGGTCAAAGAAGGAAGCATTGCTACAGAGTCCAGCTTCCAGGCATGCTATGCTATTGCACTCTTGGATCCACAGCATTTATTATTACCTGCACATGATCTACATAGGATTGGGCCTATTAATGTCCTGTCATGGAGTGGGAAGGGGTTCCTGAAGATTTAGTGCAGTTCAAGATTGATAAGGAGTGAGAAACAGTTTCTGCAATGTGTAATCACAGGTAAGGTATTTCTTCCCATGCTCACCCATGCTCCTGTAGCCAACCCTAATGAAATCACTGAGTCATCTAGTAAATAAAAAGCCCTGAAAGTATGGGAGGAAGGCTATTTGAGAAGAGGAAGGAGATTAGTGGGAAGGGGAGGGGGATGTACTCCTCCAAAAAGCATCACAGGGCACCCAGGGAAGGAGGGTGGGGCCTAGACACAGGCAGAGTTAGTGGGAAGGCAGGATAGGAAGAGGAAAAGGAATGTGTGCAGCTGCTGGGGCAAATGGGGGGGGGGCATCTGGCAAGCAAGGAAGCGAGATGGGGTATTTATGGACCTTGGGTGAGAAGGTGGCCCACAGGGTACAGGTGAAAACTAAGGGAGACTGGGCGGCGGGTGGAAAGTGATCAGAGCACCAGTCTTTGTAAGTCCTCCCTCCCTATCATGTAAACTATGTGAAACACAAGGTAAAAATGAGTTATGTTGGTTTGTCCACCGGTGTCAAGAGCACAAGACCCCGAGAGAGTGAGGGTGGTCAAACAGAGTGGGAAGGAGAAAATTTAGTGGCATAAATTGGTCTAGTCTGGTAGGATTGCTCTGGAAATGACAAACCATGGGAGTCTGGGAAAAGCAAGGGAGTTAATGGTGATGCTGAGATGGATCTCACAATGGATCATGAAATATGTAATTACCATGATGCAGGTGATGCAGACACTGACAGAAACAAAGGAAAAAATCCCAGGGCCTCAGCTGTGTTGTAAATGCAGGAAATAGTTCAGTTGCTAAAGAAAAAAAATGGAGTCTGTCACCCACCATAAGGATCTGAGAACTCTTTAAAGGTCATAGAAAACCAAGAAAAAGTTCTCTGAGCCTTGGACACAAGTGGAGAACTGAAAGAGGGGGCATGGCCACTTTGCATAATAAAAGATTTGCCCAAGGCAGAGGAAGCTGGAAAGGCTAGGGAGTTACTGGCAGACTCAGTTTCAGCCTCAGAGCTTGAGAGAGACAAAAAACGGGACATTTTAACTTGTGTAAGGTCCAAGGACTTAGGAAAAATGACAGTAGTGAAAAAAGAAAGGACCTAAAAATAATAGTAGCTAAAGCTGTCCCTCAGATCCAACCTTTGATTCAAAAAGAGGGACAAGCTAACAGTATTGTAAGTAGGAAATACTCCACACTGGAGCTGTTAAAACTAGGAAAAACTTAAAAGCAAGTAGTCAAAGAGCCCCTCATCACATGGCATGGGAGGGTATGGGACATGGGAGCAAGTAAGTCTAAGTCCTTCAGAAGCTTCACAGCTAAGTTATATAACCACCCATCTGTCCTTGTGACGCAGGCTGTTCAACCTAGGCCAATGTAGTGGGGAACAGTTGTTAATTGTTGGCTGGTGCAAGGTATTAGAGATACATGGTTATCACCAATGGAAACTCCCATAATTAACAGGGGCTGGAGGACTATAAAGGAGGGACAAGCATTACTGATAGAACTAGGTATGAGAAAAACAATATATGATGTCCAGTTCACTGGGCCAGATAAAGCTGTATTCACCAGAGTTATAAAGGAAAGCTTAATTCAACTGGGATCTCAAGAACCATATAGAGCTTTAATGGTTTTGCTAAGCCCTTTGATGGGACAGGATCTTTGTAAAGTGAGAGAAGCTTTAGCAGATCTAAGTGACTCTGACCAGCCTGTAAAACATGCCTGTAGAATAACAGAACATCCTACAAGAGACATAAAAAAGACCAGATAGAAGAAATGGTCCATTGGGTTACTCGAAGACAAATGGCAAGATTTATGTTGAGCCCAAATTCTCAAAGAAAAAATTGATAGAAAACCAAATTTGGTACTAAGGAATTTCTGGAAGGCTTTAAAACCAGAAGAATAGTTTACAAAAGGCATTCAAAGGATAAAAACTGTCCCACGGGTGGTTAAGGATCTGCAAAGCTTACATAAGTTGCATTTCTCTCCTGAGAAAGGCTATGCTAGGGGTGGAGGCAGTTTTTCCTGCCAGGGCCTCCCCCAGAAGCCAGGTATGATCAATGGAGAGATGACAGATATAGCTACAGTAAGGAGGCAGACTCAGGGCCTGCCTGACTCAGGGAACCAACAGGTGCAGTGGGGATAAAAGAAACCCCCTGCCTCTTTAGCCCGGTGCAGGGTCAAGCAACTGGAGCCAAGGATAATTGTATCAAGAATAAAATAATAAAAAGAGACTCCATTTAAGATCCCCAGAATGCAGAATGACTCCAAAGGGATAACTAAAGATAGTAAATAATTAACCAAATTAATGCCTCTTACCCATGCTATGGTACCTAACATAGATCTATGGAGGAAACAGTTAATATGAATGGATAAAACCTTTCCATGCTGTGTTAGACCTTGTCTATGGTTGATTTAATATATGATTTTAACCTTTGAGTGTTTTACAGATATGAAGCTCATTTGAAAGATACCTGAAGAAACAAAGACCAGCTGTAGCTTTAAGATTCTTGGGAGTTTTATGGTTGGGTAAGATAAAACAGAGGCTCCCAAAACTATGCAACTATTAAGAAAAACTACAGTACCAGGGGTGGGTTGCCCCCCTATGACTGATTGTCAAAGAGAGATACTAGAGGACCTCAAATTCACCAAGGCTATTGTCACCAATGTCAATTTTGTACTAGAAAGGTCAGTAAGGCCATGTTTCAGAAGATGCTGTATGATGTGAGCTGAGACTAAGCCAAAAACTCCATGTCGCTGGATGGATGGCTGTCATAGTGCCAAAAGGCACTATGCAGATGGTTGGGGAAGAAAGGATTCCCTATGATTCTACTCAACAATGGACCCCATGTGCTGCACACTATGGACATGCCAAGCAATGCCTGCAAGTGTAATAATGGCTCAACTATCATATCCACAACTGACAAATTTGTAATTGTGTTGGGAGCTGTTAGTCTATTATGTACATTGAGCTGTGGCAGGCTTGTTTACTGAGTTTGTGTTATGCACACCAGTACCTAATTTGCCTAATCAGGAGGAATGTGTTTATATGGAGAGCCTCACAATACCTGACCTGGAGGCAATAGTGATAAACAAAAAGATCAAAGAAGCCTTTGAAGTATCTGACCGCTCCTTGACCCTCAGATACAGGTGGGGAAAACAGCTGTGGAAACTAATTGAGTTCTTCTGTATAAGCATCTTTTCTGTCTCTTGTTTTTCTTTCAATCCTCACTCCCCTTTTCAGGTACTGTCCGTCTTGGCCGGCTGGCACCGGCATAATTGGATAAGGCCCATTCCTATGGGTGGAAGACACATCTAGTACTGTAGACTAGGCCAACCCCCTGTGTCAGGGAAGGCTACAGGCCCCAGTGGAGAAGCCGTTGCAAGTGTATTGTTTAATGAATGTAGTACACTTACTGGGATATCTTCTAGGCATTTTTATTTACATTTATGTTTGTTTAGATATGTCTGCTTCCTTCCATTTGTCCTTATAGTAGGGGAAATACCACTGAGATAGATCAATGGCCATGGCTTGAAGACAAATGATGGGGAGGCCCAAGAAGTCACTATCTTGCCATGATACAAGAGAGCTCGCCATGCTTTTGTCACCCCCTTCAAGGCTCAGGGACCCTTGAGGAAGATTGGCAGAAAGATTATGGGAGCTGGAGGAAAAGGGTGAAGTGTAGCCTGGAAACCACTTATTCCTCTGAAGAGCATCGCTGGACACCTTGGGAAGAAGGGTGGAGCTTATCCGAGTTAGCATTGCAGAGGGATTGGAATGGGAAAAGGAAGTGTGTACGGATGCTAGGGAGAATGGTGGGAGTGTCCTGCAAGTGTGGAAGAGAGATGGGGTATTTACATACCTGGGGTGGGACTGTGGGCCCACAGGGTGTGGGCAAAAGCTAAAGGAGACTGTGGTCGGGCCGCAAAAGTGATTGGAATGGCCGTCTTCGTAAGTCTTCCCTCCCTATCATATAAAACATGTGAAACCCAAGATAATATGAGTTATGTCAGTTTGTCTATCCACATCAAGAACAAAAGACCCTGAGAGAGTGAGGGTGGGTCAAACAGAGAGTAGGAAGGAGGAAATTTAGTGACACAGGGGACAAGAGAAGGTAAAGGGTGTATATATGATTAAAATACATTATTGTTTTGGTCTTTTTGAGACAGGGTCTCCCTGTTGTCCCAGCTGGCCTAGAACTCACAATGTAGACCACACTGGCCTTGAACTCACAGAGAGTTGCCTGCCTCTAACTCCTGAGTGCTGGGACTAAAGGCCTACACCACCACACCCAGTATGATTAAAATACACTTTATACATGTATGAAAATGCCATAATGAAGTACTTTATAATTAATATTATAATAACCCTTTAAAATGAATAAATATCACTTAGAATTTTCATTCAGTGAATAGGCTGTATCTAAATTTAGGAGAAGTTGTCTCTTGTTCTATGGAAGTTTAGTGTTGCAAATTTCATTAATGAGAACATTTCAGCCCAAGACTCAGGCTCTGTGGTTGGTGTCTTCTCCTCTATATGCAGGGCTTTCATCAGGATTAATGCATTCTGTGTGTTAGTATAAAAGACCTACACCAGCATGCAGAAAAATTGTTCAGGCTTTCTCAGTGGAAGCTTCACTTCAAAATTTAAAGTGTGTACTCCTAGATAATTTAATTTCAAAAAGGAATAATCACAGAGAGGCTAAAGTGTTAAGTAAGCATGTATCCAAAGCTATCTTACAGGTAACTCTCAGATCAACAGTAATTCAAAACAAAACTTGAAAATGTACAATTCAGCCAGAAAAGTGGACTGGCCAGACACAAAGCAGAAGCAGTCACTCAATGACTAACATCACCAGAAAGAAATATGCACCATACTGAGGAAAAGATGAGGTCAACCCACCTCCAGTTTGGAGGCAAGTTAGCGGATAAATGTATACTATGGAGGAAGGTCAATCTGGTACATTAGAATAGCCTAATTAGTTCACGATGCTGATTTTATGATTAATGAGCAATACTCTGATAATTTGGTTTTCCCAGTAGATTTGCCTTCCAAGACAGAATGTCCTGACTACTCTGAAAATTGTAGTTCACTTGACTAATTTTTTGACAATATTTATTGTTGCAAACTGACAAAAATGTTTTCTGATTTATACTTCAGACACACAAAAATATTGTGCAGCTGAATGGTATAAATGCATTGAGGTCTCTACATATTTTATACATTCAATAAATATTTGATAGTTTAGTTCCAAGGAGGCACTCATAGATGGCAATATGGGTCAATAAAGAGCTTATGCAGTAAACTATTTTTTAACATATTCATAAGCCGAAAAATACATTTTCATTTTTCTAAAATTACTTGTCAAGATTAAGTGAATTTGTCTTTCTCAACCTACAGAATTTGCATGAAGGAGACAAAATTCATATTTATTAATAGTCTACTGTTGCTTGGTTCCTTAAGTATATTATGTCATTTGTTTTGAACAATAATATTGGAGAGTAAAGTATATATTCCCCCTTTTATAGAAATAGGTTTACTCATGCTTAGTAAAACTTGCCTTGGGTCACATAGCTAATAAATTGCAGGGTTAGCATTTAAATCCAAGTCTAGATGACTTGTATTCACTCTAATTTTTTTATGGCCATATTGCAGCCTTAAACTCCAAAAGAACATATAATCTGGTCTGCTACTAGAGTTTTAAATCTGCCCTAACTAAGATTTAAGTGTGATTTTAATGAGCCAGAAAGGAGAGGCAATGACTTAGGCCTGGCAGAAGTTTGAGGCTGGTTAAAGGATGGGCTTTGTGATGGGAATCTTGCCAGATACACAGAGAATTAAATAAAAAACCTCGGAGATCCTTCTTGTGAGGAAGAGGTGAGGTATAGGGAACAAGCAAAAAATAAGTATGTTAACCAAATGAATAGACTGGGTTCAGCTTCCAGTGATTTTCTTCAGTGGTAGAGAAAACAATGATTGTGTTTGGCAGAGGCCTAGGAATAGAAGCCACAGATCATTTGAAATGCAACTAAGATGTAATTTAGTATTTAATATTAAATTCCACTCAAACAGAACTAGAAAATAAGACTGCCAAGTTCTCAGTCAGTGTCTCTGAAAATAACTTTTTTACCTCATAGTTTGACTATTTACAGTTAGTATTAACATTTTTATTTATTTATTTTTGTGACTAAAGATTGTACTCAGTTGTTTCACTGTAAGCAGTGCAGTGTCTGTCTGTCTGTCTGTCTCCAAAAGACAAAAACAAAAACAAAAATAAGTAGGGTATGAATTCTCTGTATATTTACATAAATCTAAAGTATGTTTATATGCATATTGAAATCTAGAAGCATATATATGTATCCATGTAATAAATAGTAACATTCTCTAGGTTAAGGAAAATCTAGCTAATTTCAGGAAGTTTACTCCAAATAATTTCATGGCTCTTTGATCACATTACTAAGTACAAAGTACATATCTTAGTGAAAGAAGGATGCAAGGTCATTTGTGCATGCTTATAAACCACCTTGCCAATGCCATTTTTTCTGAGGGTAAGATAGTCTACTATTTTTTAAATATTTTATTTATTATTTTTATTTTATGTGTATACGTGTATTGCCTGCATATAGATAAGTGCACCTGTGTCGTGCAATGCCCGCGGAGGATAGAAGAGGCTGTCAGAGCCCCTGGAACTAGAGTTACTGACAGTTGTTAGCTGTCACGTGGGTGTTGGGATTCAAACCCAGGTCTTCTGCAAGAACAGTCAGTGTTCTTAACTGCTGAGTCATCTTTCCAGCCCCTACTATTTTTTTTAATTGGGAGGACTATTCAAAACAGTGTTAGCATGAATGTCCTTATAGGAAACATTTTGAAAATATTCTTGTTTAATCAACGCCCATTTTTTAAGGCTTGGGTAAATAATTGCACTGGACCTTTCTTCCATAACATACTTCTTCAGGGTCCTATGAACCACGTGAGCAATTCATCTGCATCATCCTTTTCAGTTTAGCATTGTATTTTGGAATCAACCTAAGATCATTAAAGGTTGATACCCAGGTCCCATGCTCAGATTTCCAGATTTCATTGCTATGTGGTGCAACCTAGCCATAAAAGATTTCAAAAGCACCTCAAATGATTCTCATGAGCTAAAAGGGTAGGGGGCATTCTATTCTTTTACTTCCCTTGTTTACTCTAGAAACTCAAGTTTAATCTTAGACCTACATCTTATATTTTCTCACATTCTCTTCACATGAAATTTGAGTTTCAGTTATTCCACTCCCACCTGAATGAATTGAATTGAAGGCTTCTTTCTGTAGCCTGACTTTTCTCAGAGCTGTAATTCCTATAGGAAAGTCAGTAGTAATATTATACTAACTGGCTTCCAGAATTGGTGTATTTCTAACTGAAAAGACATACCTGTGTGAAAACACCCTGCCCTTGGTAAAGAGAAAACTAACACATTTCATAAATGCCAACACCAATGGGAATGAGTTTTCCACTTTTTAGTTGATTTCAAACCTCTGTTTGATTTTAGACTCTACCCTCTATAGCCATTGCCAGAGTCTATGTTATCAGAGTAGTCCCACTATGAGAACACAAATCTGAATATTTGTCTTGGGAGCATGAGTCATCAAGGCTGTTTGTCTAGAGTTTTATTTGCATGAAGAAGTTTCTAGAGAACAGCAAAATTATGATCGCAGGGTGTATAATCAAGACTGGATTAAAAAGAAAATGTGATATGCGTGTGCAAGGAGGAACTGCCTTTAGATTTCCAGTATTGGGTGAGGAACTCAGATCAAGGCTGGAGAACACTGGGGTGTTCAGGGCTCATCCTGGTGATTTTAGGTTGGGAGGGTCACTTTGGGGATTAACTCGTCCAAACTCAGAGGTACAAGTTCATTGTTCTTAGAAGAAAGAAACCTAAAAAACAAAACTATCCTATTTGTATTATAAATTCCTTAATTGAAACAATTACATTCCTTATGCAAGCAACTCTGCCATAATTTCAACCAAATTAGTACTGACAGATAAATTGTGGAATTTAAAAAATTACAGAAGCCAAAATATGGAAACAGCTAAACTGAGATAGGTGGAAAGTGAAGATCCTTCAGTCTCTGCTTGGAAAAGTAACTGTCTTTGACAGATAATAAAAAAAAATAGGTATAAGCCATCAAACAATTTATCTCTTCACCTAAGGTGAAAGCTCTGTTGTGTAGGGACCTTGTCTGTGCTAGCATTTTGCGGTAGCTCTAAGATTGTCAGGTATATGGTAACCTTGTAAGAAACATTGTTGACTGAATAATACCCCAAACCAGTGCTAAAGAATATGGACATAATAGGAAAATATGAGTATTCAAATATGTTGGGTACTGATTTGAGTTTTTGGGAATATAATTCATAAGATACACTAATTTTGTTATACAGAAATGCATAATTTTCATTGAATCTGGCCACCAGGAAGTGGATATATAAAAACAATGCAAGCATATAATCTTTAAATTTTTAAAAATTTTATGTGTATGAGTATTTTCCATGTATGTATGTAGGTATAGTACATGTGTGCATTCATTGCCTGCAGAGGCCAGAAGAGGGTGTTGGATCCCTTGGAATTGAAGTTACCCATGGCTGGAGTTAACTGCCATGTGGGTCCTGGGTGCAGAAACCAGGTCCTCTGCAAGAGCAGCCAGTGCCCTTAACTGCTGAGTCATCTCTCCAACCCCAAGAATATAATTTTAAATTCAAGCACTTTATTTCAACAGCCAGATTTAAAATCTTGACGGTCAGGAAATAATTCAGCTTCATTCGTTAAAGTGTCAGTGAGGAAAAAGCAGGATCCTCATAGTTGTAGTGAGACATGCTAGGAAAAGTGTTAAGAACTTTTTTTAACTACCTCAGAGAGCTCCCTACTAGCCAGACCTACCAGCAATCTCATTTATAATTCTTTGGCATTCGACAGAGAGGGAAAACTGTAGAAGAAGCACTGTGATACTTCTCACCCTGAGTAGTTCAGATATTTCTGCTTTTCCAGAGCTATGCAAAGGCCATTGAGTAGAGAGCTACAAGACAGACATCCCAGGATTACACAGTGATGGCGTAATAGTACAACTGTGGCACTTTCAGTAACAAACCAAAGGGTTCAGCGGCCCGATTCTATAAAATTTCAGTTTCAGTAATGACAAATAGAGTCTCTTGAATTCAGTTTGACTTAAAGCCAAGCAGAAGTTTTAAGTTAATTGAATTTTCAGGAAGGCTGGGAAAGCCCTGGTCTTGGAACTGAGATTGCAAAATTCATTTTGTCTCTGCAAAGGAAATGCAGCTATCTAGGGAGAATCTGTCCAATAATCCTCAGAGGCAGCTCTGAAAACTGAAAGACAAAGGAAATCTTTCCAGGGAGCAGAGGTCAAGATACAGAGTAACTCCACAAAGATATTTTCTCTGCCTTCAATATATCAAGTCAGAAACATTTTATATACAGCGCATGCTTGCCATAAAGGATTGCTGCAATTGACCTCTCTTAATGAGTCACTTTATTAGAATATAAAATATTGTTATTTTGACTTTGCTATCCCTTCATTTACACATCTGGATCTATTCTCTACCTTCTAGCTTCCTCTCAGCCCTAGAGTTCATGCCATGCATAAACATCATCAGTGTATTCCTAGGTTCTCTGATTTTCAGTTGGTTTCAGACAGTGGGAAGGCACAACAACATACTAGAGAGAGGAAGCACAATAATACCAGATGTTTATCCTAAGACTGACTCCCAGTAAAGTTATGTCCTGTGGTCCTCAACTAAGGGTCATTGCTCATCTAAAACCAAATGATTGCAAGTAATTCTTCTTTTGGTAACTTCTGGCCTAGAAGCACTAGCTCAGCTGCTATAAAACCTTTGGTTCCTGAATTATATTTTTGGGTCATTCCATACACACCTTTGTAAATAATAACTTTGCAAACAAGTTCTCCTTGAAAATTTCCTCTTTAGTTGTTCCATCTATTTCTTGTTGGGACCTTGATCAAAAGAACATCACAACTGGTCATTTAGTCAAAGACTGGTACTTTGGAACTTCACAGTACAGCCTAACTCAGGAGCATGGAGGGGGATTGTGCATCCCATAGAAGATGTGAACCGAAGGCCACTAAGCTCCTGACATTGTGAAAATCTAATAGACAAGATTTTATGTAATTTCTCATTGGGCAAAAGAGATGTGTTTTGGTAGTGCATGGATGATTATTGGCAGGGATATTTTTGGAATGCAGGTGTGTCTTTGGAAATATGTTAGGTCATTGAAGAGCAGATTGTAATGAGTACTGACTGTGGTTCTATTTTATGTCAATAATTTTTCTTTTCATAAAATAATTTGTATTAGGACCTCCCCAATTCAGCAGCATCATCTCATCATGATAAAGGTATAAATAGACATAATTGGGGGCGGGGAATGGAGAGATGGCTCAGCAGTTAAGAGCAGAGGAATAGGATTCAGTTCCCAAAACCTGCATGATGTGAACAGATATAATTCCAGGTCTATGGAATTAGATGCCCTCTTCTGGCTTCCATGGGCATTGTACACATGGGTGCAATTACATGCAGGAAAATACCTCTCACAACATAAAATAAAAATAAATAAAAATTAAAGGACATAATTGGCCTGCCTTTGCATGAAATTTAAAATGATACATGTTTTAATATTCTGAAAAAATATTCACCTTAAGAGGATAATAATGAGGTGTTACACAGAACCAAATTTAGAATGCTTTCAATATTTATGGAACAGTCACATTCCTTTCATTATGATAGGGAATTCTAAATACTGTTTACTTACATGACTGAGACATCTGAACTATTTTTATGTACTTTATGCTTCCTCTACCATTTTGGAAATCCTCAATAACAAGAATGTTATTGTCAAAAAAATAAATTGTCATTTATTTTCCTTAGATAACTTTAACCTTAATCTAGTAAAGCAATATCTTTTTGACAGCCAGCCAAAAGATAATTGTTTAACATGATGTATCAAAGCTAAAAACCTGTAAAAGGAATTTTCTCAAAAGCCACATTTTCCCTCTAATATACAGAGTTCCTTTGTGAGTCATTACTTTCTGACCCTTCTGAGTATTGCATGACTGGGTCCTACCCTGGCTGCAAGCTCAGTGAAGGGGAACTGCTCATAGTATCCTGTATGAGGTGGTAAATTTGTTCTAGCATGATGTTATGGTAATTTTTTCCTTAATTAGGAAAAACTATGTAAAACTGTCTGTGAGCTCATAAGAATAAAGTGCTATATTGATATCAGACCCCAAACTTTGATGAAAATAATTTTTTTATTTATTTTAATTAAAAGAAGCATTTCATTACAACAGCATTAACCTATTCAATAACATTTTTCTGAGCTAGGGTACATCTCTTTCAAAATTGGCTGTACATTTCTAGGTTTACAGATGAATTATTACCCTTATATAATCTTTTACTCATTATAAACTCTATAATAGACAGCCTTCCTCTCCCACTAGAGGCTCCATACTCTGCCATCCCTGTCACTGTCCACTGTGTTGTCAGCAACCCCCATCCATTCCCCACATCTGCCCTTCTGGTAAATCTGGTCAGCCAGAGGTCCCTGTTCCAGGAGGGTCAGCTGTTCCTCATCTACAGCAATCCATTGTCAGTATTCCTTTGGATAGAATTGGGGTCTGCTGTTCATTTTTCCAGTAGTATGTTGGGTTACTATCTGGAAGAGCCTTTATCCATCCTGGCCAACAACTCGAAAGAAGGTATCGCCTGTCTGGCTTTGCTGTTTGTCAAGTAGCTTTTAGTTATATATGTATGCTCTTACGAAATTATATTGGCCCCTTTAATCTTTGGTTACACTTCCCTTTTGGGTGTTTAAGGACATACAATTGGAACAGATAAAGTGATTTGTTTTTACTCTTGAGGTCATTAGAGGATTTGTTCCTCAGGGGTCCCATGGAGTTGGGAGGAGCCCCTGGCTCCTTTCTTTTACCAGCTCCATCCATGTGAGGATAAGTCAAAGGTCCTGCTCGACCATTGTTGGCTCCTCTTGGAAGCATGGAGGAAATGATTCCTCCATGTTGACCCTCCTCTTTATAGACTGGACACTGGCTCA